>NW_024412431.1:3409611-3465492 GCF_014898765.1 Herpailurus yagouaroundi | reverse complement strand
CGCGCACAAGATCAACAGGTAGCTCGGCCGCGCGCACGTGTCCGAGCCCCGCCCTCCCCGGCCCGGCGCCCCCCCATTCAAGCCCCTTCGGCCTTGGCCGAGTCCGACCCGCTCCCTCCGGCCGGGGACGGGGCGGGGCGGGGGGCGGCGGGAGGCGGGAGGGGAGCGGCGGGGTTCCCTCCGGGGCCGCGGCGGGGCTGCGGCTGCGATGGCGGCTGAGCCGAGGGCCGCCCTGGGAACCGGGGGGGACGCGTGGGGGCGTGTCCGGGGGGCCTTCCTGGAGGAGGCGGTGCAGGGAAAGCGTGTCACGGGAGCCCTCCGCGCCCCTCCCCGTCTAGACCTTCCCGGGTCTCTGAGCCCCCGGGCGTGGGAGCGGGAGGGACCTTTGCGACCCACCCTCGTGCGACTGGCGTGGGGTGGGGATGCCCCGGGCGCCGGGGTTTGGGAACGGGGATGGTGCTCTTTGGAGGCCTTGGAGGCCCCTCGGGAAGTTTCCCGTGCTCTTCTCCCACTGTCAGCGTCCCGTGCCCAGCTGTCTGGGGAGCGGGGGACAGCTGTGGATGTCCCCCCGCCCCCAGCCCTGCTTCAGGCTCTCCCAGCACCGGCTGGACGCGCTGGGAATGGATGGGTGATTGAATGGAGGGAGTGGGGGCTGGGGACCGAACCAGCTGGTGGGCAGACGGGGGAGGGGACGGGCGCCAGGCGCTGGGGGATCCATTTCCGTGGCCACTGGAGATTGTAAGAGACTCAGCCTGCGAGGGGGGAGGTCAGACTGGGGCTGAAGAGCTGCTCCCCCTCTTTGCCTCCATAGCCAGTCAGAGATCAGAGACTGCCCCGGGGTCCTCTCCACAGGGGACCTGTCTTGGCCACGCCCAAGTGAAAGGGCACCCTGTGGGTCCAGAGCCGGCGTGATGGAGACACAAGAAAAGGTCCCACCCTGGGGGGCAGAGACAGTGGGATAGATGGAGGGGTAGCACAATAAAATAGATTGTATGTTAATGATAAGCCCTGTGGGGACCGACGAGGCAGGGAAAGGAAATGCAGAGGATGGGAGCCATTTTAGACCTGGGAGGCGGGTCAGGAAGGCTGGGGTGATAAGGGAACATTGGAGCAAAGATCTGAAGGTAAGGGAGGCAGAGATCTGAAGGTGAGGGAGGCGGCCGTGCCCAAACGTGGGGGAAATGCAATCCAAACACAAGAAAGCGAGTGCAAAGGCCCGGGGGCAGGAGCAGGCATAGTGTATTTATAGATCATCTGAGGAGGGCAGCCAGTCTGGAGCTGAGTAAGGAAGGGGACAGCGGGAGCAGATCTTGCAGCTCGTGGATTGTGGCGAAGACTTTAACTTGTATCCTGAGCGGGGTGGAAGTCACGAAGCGTTCTGAAGGGTGTGGCCATGTGTCAGGAGCATAGTGGTCAGGCGATTTTTGTGTTCTGCTATCTTCATGTTCCTGAATTGTCTGTCTGTGTTGGACCTTTGGCATCTCCGAACCCATTTCTTTGCCACGCAGTCTCTGTCCTTGGGTCCGGGCTTCCACTCAAATGAATGAGAGAAGTCCTGGGGAACGGACACTGTAGGGCCCAGGCTAAGAAGAGCAGAGAATGATCCTGGGGCCCCAGGGAACCGCAAGCAAATGGCTCAAGGCTTCCAGTCATCCTCCGACAGGGTCTCCATTGCAGCCTAGTGGACACCGGGGTCCACTTGCTCAGACCTGGACCTCTTTTCATCTGTTCATTCATTCAGTCATTCACTCCGCAGTGCCGTGTTAACCCGAATATTAAACAGTCCCCCAGTTTCCTAATGAACAGATTCTTCAAAGAAAAGAGTTTGGGGAGATAACGTAAAACCGTAAATTCTTATACATGTAAATAACGTGGACAGATGCTATTGCGCGCAACATAACTTGTTTGTTTTTTCACTTGTACTGTTTAAAGTAAAATACGATATGGAACGGTGGTAATGGCTGGCACTTACAATATATTTATTGTATGCTGGTCCCGTCGGCAATGCCACTTGTATTGTCACCAGAGCCTGTTGACATAGGTGTAGCTAGTTTTTTTTTAGTATTCTTTTTTTAATTAATTAAAGTGTATTTAATTTGAGAGAGAGAGAGAGAGAGAGAGAGAGAGAGGGAAAGAATCATAAGGGGGCTTGGCTGTCAGCACAGAGCCCGACGTGGGGCTCGATCTCCCGAACCGTGAGCTCATGACCTCAAGATCAATTAATTCATTATATTTGTTTTTGAGAGAGAGCACGAGTGAGGGAGGGGCAGAGAGAGAGGGAGACAGAATCTGAAGTGGGGTCCGTGCTGTCAGTGCAAAGCTGGATGCGGGGCTCAAACCCATGAATCATGAGATCATGGCTTCGGCTGAAGTTGCATGCTTAACCAACTAAGCCACCGAGGTGCCCCAAACGCGGTGCGGAGCCCGTCGTTGGGCTTGATCCCACGACCCTGGGATCGTGACCTGAGCTGAAATCATGCTCCACCGACTGAGCCACCCGGGCTCCCCGTGGGTTTAACTGTTGCAGGCTGGACTCAAGGCGGTTAGGTCGCTCTCGAAGTAGTGATTTGTTGGAGGGCAATGAGACAGGTGTTGAAAATTCCAGAGGGGTCTTTGGGATTTCAAGGAAATGGCTCCCTCCCACCCCTGTCCCCAAATATGTCTACAAACGTGAGCACGTGCATATATTGGTATTTTTTTTTACCTTTAGAAAAAGTCATGACATTTGACATGCATCTAGAAAAGTGCAAAGTTTAAAGAGTAGTTATAAATGGCGGGGGGGGGGGAGGCGCCTGTTTGTCTCCATCAGTGGAGCATGGGACTCTTGATCTCAAGATTATGGGGTCAAGCCCCACGCTGGGGGTAGTTTACTTAAAGGGCCACCCAACCCAGCAGCCCCTCCTGATCTGCACCCAGTTGTGTCCCTCAGGGACCTACCACGCTGATGGCGACTCCCACCCCTTCCTCATTTGCATTATGGTTTTCGCGATCCGAGCTGGCTCCCTGCCTGGCACGGGTTGACTTTGCCTGTTTAGAATGTCTCACAAATGGGATCACACGGGACGTCGAGTCCCGGGTGCCGAGTGAGTCTCACCCAACACAATGTCAAGCAGGAGGGCTCATCTGGGCCTCAGCCTGTAGTCGGGTCCCTCCTTTTTCCTCGCTGCATACTATTTCCCAGCCAGTGTATTCTCCATGTCCTGTTGAGGAGCATGGGGGGCTGTCATGACCTCGGCTGCCGGGCACGTTCTCAGCCACGCGTTTCCTCCTGAGTGTCTACGCCTCAGTGAAATGGCTGCATTGGCAGATCTTCAGCTTTGCTTGATAATTACAGATAATTTTCCAAAGGGGCTCCCCCAGCAGCAGATGAGAGTTCCTGTGGCTTCATATCCTCACGGGCAGGCAGACTCTTTGTCTTTATTTAATGTTTATTTATTTTTGAGAGCAAGACAGAGCGTGAGCAGAGGAGGGGCAGGGAGAGGGAGACACAGAGTCGGAAGCAGGCTCCAGGCTCCGAGCTGTCAGCACAGAGCCCGATGCGGGGCTCGAACCCACGAACTGTGAGATCATGACCCGAGTGAAGTTGGCCGCCCACCTGACCGAGGCACCCAGGTGCCCCTGATTCTTTGTCTTTAGAATGTTCTGACGGTCCAGGAAGGTGAGGGGTGGGGTATAAGGAGGAATCACTAGGGTTTTATAAGGATTCATATTCTTCTCTTGCTTTTTTTTTTTTTAAGTTTTTTAAAAAGTCTTTTCTTTTTTATTTTTTTATTTTATTTTTTATTTTTTTTTTTTTAAATTTTTTTTCCAACGTTTATTTATTTTTGGGACAGAGAGAGACAGAGCATGAACGGGGGAGGGGCAGAGAGAGAGGGAGACACAGAATCAGAAACAGGCTCCAGGCTCTGAGCCATCAGCCCAGAGCCCGACGCGGGGCTCGAACTCATGGGCCGCGAGATCGTGACCTGGCTGAAGTCGGACGCTTAACCGACTGCACCACCCAGGCGCCCCTAGTCTTTTCTTTTTTAAAGAAGTTAAGTCTTTTTCTAAGTTTTGTTTATTTTGAGAAAGAGAGAGAGCGGGGGAAGGGCAGAAAAAGGGAATCCCAAGCAGGCTCCGCACTGTCAGTGCAGAACCCGACGTGGGGCTTGAACTCACGAACCTCGAGATCACGACTCGAGCCAAAATCAAGGGTCGGATGCGTAACCGACTGAGCCACGCGGGCACCCCTATTCTCTCGCTTTTTACACAGGTGGGAACACGTAACGTCAGAGGCTTATGCCATTCTTGGTTCTGGTTTTATCCTCCTCCCCGGTGAGGCTAGACTTCTGTTAATCTGGCCAGCCCTGGGGTGAGGTCCACTGTCTCTCCTGAATTTCCCAGTGACGCCACTGCTTACCCTTTCCCCTGTGAGCGTCTCTACAGTGTCACATAGGGTTGTCGATTTTCCCCGTTGGAGGATTTATCTCACCGGCGGCTGTAACCCACCGCCTGATCTTGACATTTTTTGCCATTGCAATTCTGAAATCCCTTCCTGAGAAAAACCACCACAGTCAGCTCAACGTCTTGCCTCCTTTTTAAAAATGTGCTCCACGGGGGCGTCTGAAGCAGATCTGATGTGGGGATGAGAAAGAGAGGGGCATTGGGGGTGCCTCCCAGGTGCGGGTCCTGAGCACCCCAGAGGGCGGGGCTGCCCTTAGGGAGACAGGAGGATGCTGGGAAGGCAGGGTTATGGTGATGGCGCATGCCTGCAGGACCCCGCGAGGGCATGCAAAGGAGGCAGGTATCCCACCGAACGGACTCGAGGATTGTCATTGTTTAGATGGTGCTGAAACCCGGAGGCTGGATGGGACCACTGTGGGGGGCGAGTGTGGACATGGAAGAGGCAGGTTGAGCCCCTGTTCTTGGCCCTGCTCCCCATCACAGGCCACGTGGAATGGCAGATGCTGGAGGGCATAGACTCTGCCCTCTGGCCCCCAGGGTTTGATCCTGGCCACCTGCTGTGTGACCCTGAGCGCCTTACCACCCCTCTCTGAGCCTCCCCCCCTTTTGGCATAAAAAGAAGGTCCAGAGATTCCAGTTTCTCGGGATCCTTTCGGGGCAACATGCTTACAGCAAGCCTTAATTGAGCACTTACTGTGTGCCAAGCACGACACTCAGAACAGTTCATTAAGGTGTGGGTACTGTCCTGAGCCCAGAGGTCCAGAGAGGGGGTGCCACCCGTCATCCATGCTTGCCCAGCTCCCAAGCGCAGAGCCCTGTGACACGGGAAACTGGCTCCTGGGCCATGGTGTTGAGGACCTGGCCTTTTTTCCACTCTGGGGACATCTGTCCATGGCCAAAGACAAAATGAAGTGGCCCCGCCCTCCTTCCTCCCCTCTCCCTGCTCTGGGGTAACAGCTGTAGAACATCTGGGACCGGGGCACAGACCGGTGCCCTGTCCTGGCGTCTTTCATAAATCATCCCCCAAGACCCTGTGTGCCCAGGCTTCCAGAAGAGGCAGCCCCAACGTTGGGAACTTGAGGGCCCATACCTCATTTTGCACAACCTTTGAATTTCCTAGAAGATCCTCCATCATCTCCCCCTAAACCCCAACCAGCAGAAGCAAGACTCTGGGACCATTAACAAAGAAAATAAATAGAACGCGGAGACAGAGGAGTGAGGCTGAGGTCTCCACTGGAGGCCCCCATGTTGGATCAGGGTCACAGTCAAGTTTGTTTGACCTACACGGATTTGAATTCAGAGGCTTCCAGATGACCCCCGCCCCCACCTGTCTTACCTGAGCCCCACTGCACACATCCATTTCATCGGTGGCCCATGGGCCATAGGTTGGCAATCGGCATAGTGCTTTTTTAAAATTTTTATTTCTGTATTTTTAAAAAATGTTTTTATTTTATTTGTTTTTGAGAGGGAGAGAGCACGCGAGCAGGGGAGGGGCAGAGAGAGAGGGAGACATAGAGTCGGAAGCAGGCTCCAGGCTCTGAGCTGTCAGCACAGAGCCTGACGCGGGGCTCGGACTCACGAACTGTGAGATGGTGACCTGAGCCAAAGTCGGACACTTAATGGACTGAGGCACCCAGGCGCCCCAGCATCGTGCTTTTTTGGGGGTATAACTTTTTATTAGGAAAACTCCCCGGCACACAGAAAAGTGGAAAAAAGAAGGGAGTAAGGCCCAAACACCCAGGCAATTGCTTTCTCAATGTTAAGAGGGATTGAGGCCCAGAAAGGGTGTCCACCAGCCCAAAGCCACACAGCTAAAATGTCTGCGGCTTCTAACAGTGGGTTCAGTCAAGTTGGACCAGGGGGAAGATTGGGAGGGATCACTCATTTCACCAGGAAAAATTTATTGAGGGGCACCTGGGTGGCTCAGCCAGTTAGGCATCTGACTTCAGCTCAGGTTATGATCTCGCGGTTCATGGGTTTGAGCCCCGTGTTGGGCTCTGCGTTGACACCTGGGAGCCTGGAGCCTACTTCAGATTCTGTGTGCCCCTCTCTGCCGCTCCCCGCCTTGTGCTCTCTCTCCCTCTGTCTCTCAAAAATACATAGCTTAACGTTTTAGAATATTTATTGAGTAGCTGCTGTATGCGGGGCTGTTGCTGGGGACACGTAGCCCTCGTCCTGCCTTCATAGTGACCCCGGGGGGACCAGGGGTCTAAGGAGCTCACAGCCCAGCCTTAGAGTCTTTGTACTTACCGTATCTTTTGCCTGGAATGTTCTTCCACAGATAACTGTGTGGCTGTCTCTCCTTCCCCTCCTTCTAAGCTCAGCTGAAGGAATTGAGTGCCTGGGGGACCCCGGCCCCACCAAGTCCCAGATTCCTGTGCTGGCCCCCTCCCCCGTGGGTCTTCCCTCTTCACCCTATCCTCCCTGCCTGTGAAGGCCGGCACAGATACAGGTGGCCCAAGAAGGCCACCGCACGGACCTTGGTTCCTGCGTGTGCCCTGCAGGTCCTCCTGGCCTCTTGACACATGCTCAGTGTTGTCTCCGACTCCCTGACAATGAGGTACAGAGTGACCCCTGAATGCCGAGCCCCCTGCTCGGCTCTGCACAGCAGCCTTGTCAGGTCCCTTCAGGTACAGATGGATAAACTGAGGCTCAGAGGCAGGAGTAACTTGTCCAAAGCCCCACAGCAAGGGTGGGATGGGGCACATATTCTGGATGGGAGGCAGGGTGGACGCGGGTCCCCCAGATGAGGGAGCGGAGGTTGGGGACCAGGGAGCCGGCCAGCCAGGACTTAGACCCTTGGTGGGTGCCAGGGATAGAGAAGGATATGTGACCCTCATGCTCTGCCGGGAGCAATTCCTTCCATCTGTGCTTAGTGGGGGTTGGGAGGGCCCCAGGCCCAGCTTGGGGGTGGTCCTGGGACCTCTGGGCTGAGATCCGTGGATTCTGAAGCCTAGATTCTCCTGGTCCGGGGCCTGGTTTTTCCCTTCCACAGCCTGGATTTTCGTCTCGGAGAAGGGATTTATTGGCCCGAAGTGGAGTTCTCCGGGCCCCACTGCCCAAGTGTTCGTGTCCCCAGTGGCCCCCTTCTGTCCCCGCAGGACGGTGGCTGCGGAGGTACGGAAGCAGGTGTCCCGGGAGCGCAGTGGCTCCCCCCACTCCAGCAGACGCAGCAGCGGCTCCCTGGGGGTACGTGTTTGGGAGGTGACCCTGCTCTCTGGCCGACGCGCGCGGGGACGTGGGGAATCCCCTCTGCCGGGCCTTGGTCACAACCCGCCCCTCCCACTGGTGCCCGGAGGGACTGTCCCCACTCTCTTTCTCTGTGAGTGGGGAGGGCAGCCCCGTGGGTGGTCACCCTGAGGTCGCCCCACCTCCTGCTGCCTGGACCACCCAGATGGAGACCGGGTGGGGGTTGGGGGATGGGAGGTACTTCCAGCTGCTGGGAGAGGGAGGGAGCCTTAGGAATTGTCTTTCTTTGCTGCAGCCCACATGCCTTTCCTTCCAGCAGAGCCCTGCCCCTCCAGGCACAGGGTGTGATTTCCTGCCTGGAAAGAGGGGCGGGGCAGGCCGCTCTGGGATGCGGGTAGAGAGTCTGAGGTCACTGTCCTCCTTGGCTCCTCACAGCTCCAACACTCTCTATGGCTCCCACCGCCCTCTTACCCGAGCCCAAGCCCACGCTCACCCCCACTCTCAGCCCCCAGGGCGGGGGCCACAGCCACTCTGCTCCAACCCAGGTCCCACTGACTGAAGTCATTGAGCCCCTGGACTTCGAGGATGTGCTCCTGAGCCGGCCTCCAGATGCCGAACCCGGGCCCCTCCGGGACCTGGCCGAGTTTCCAGCTGATGACCTCGAGCTGCTGTTACAGCCCCGGGAATGCCGGACCACGGAGCCCGGGACCCCCGAGGATGGGTGCGTTCGGCGCCAGGCCCTCCTTGTCTGTAACTCAGTTCTGCCTCCATGCCCCTCATCAGCACCCCCTTTCCGTCAAGCTCCAATGGCCCCAAGTTCAACTCCTGGCTCAGCTGTGTGGCCTTGGGTGAGGTACCCTCCCTCTCTGAGCTTCTGTCTCCACTTCTCTATAACAGGCAGGGGGGTAGGACCCACCTCAGGCCACTGGAAGGATTAACACTGTGCCCTGCCTCTGTTTACCCTGATTATATTTTGTGCAGAAAGCTGGATGCCCAGGTGAGGGCCGCGGTGGAGATGTACACAGAGGATTGGATCATCGCCCACAGGAGGTGGGTCTGGCTTGGGGGGCAGCTCAGGGGAGAGGGTCAAGAGGCCCGGTCTGAGCCCAGGAGAGCCGGTTGGACTAGGCCTCCTGTTTGTTGGCCGCTGTCCCCACAAGGACGGCCAGACTTCTCCGGTGGATCTTCTCTGGTGTATTCCAGGGTGGGTGTGCCCTTCTCCCTGCTACCCACCCAGCCCTACCTCCTCTCAGGTACCAGCATCTGAGTGCAGCGTTCAGCCCCATCACCACAGAGACGCAGCGAGAGCGGCAAAAGGGCCTCACCCGCCAGGTCTTTGAGCAGGACACTTCTGGGGATGAGAGGTCCGGCCCAGAGGACTCGGTGAGGGAGCCCCGGGCAGGGGTCACCTTAGGGGTGTGTGTGAGCTCTAGGCCCCAGCTGTCAGTCCCATGTGATGGGAAGTGACCCAAACAGTCTCGACTCCAAGAGGAAACGTATCAGCCCGTGGGTTAAAAGTTAAGGGTAATAATTATAAACATTTATGAAGTGCTTAGTGTGTACTAAATACTTTCTACTGGTCCTCATCTTTCATCCCGTGAGGCAGGGCAACACCCGTTGTGCCGATAAGAAACCGAGGCCCAGGGGCGCCTGGGTGGCTCGGTCGGTTAAGCGTCCGACTTCGGCTCAGGTCGTGATCTCGCGGTTCATGAGTTCGAGCCCCGCGTCGGGCCCTGTGCTGACAGCTCAGAGCCTGGAGCCTGTTTCTGATTCTGTGTCTCCCTCTCTCTGCCCCTCTCTCGCTCACGCTCTGTGTTTCTTTCTCAAAAATAAATATTTTTTTTAAAAAAAGAGAAAGAAAGGAAGAAACCGAGGCACAGCGCGGTGATTAGGAGAATGCCTAGTGGGTCTTGAGCCGAAATTTTGTCAACCAATATTCACTGGGCTCCTACTTTATGCCAACGATAATCCTACCAAGAATTATTGTTATCGTTTCCATTGTTACTAGTTTTAGATGTAGGTGGGGAAACTGAGGGCCTTTGAGTCGGGTTCAGGGACACAGGGTCACAGAGCTGAGTGGGAATTTGAACCAGGGTAGTCTGGCTCTGACCACAACCGAGTCTAGGAGGTGAGGCAGGGCCCTGAGCCAGTGACAGCTCCAATGGGAAGACCTCTCCCTCCCCTGACAACAGTGAGCAAAGCATCACGGAAGGCTCTCATTGGCCCAACCCAGACATGGCCTTGCTCTGCTGCCAATCCCTGGGGCCGGCAGATGTCGTGTTCCGATTGGCCAGATGAGTAGTAAGCTTAGGAGTAGCCTCCTCTAACAATGGTAAAGGAGGGGCAGAAGGTTCTAGAAAGAGGCTTAGCAAAGCCTCACAGTGACCCTTGTAGTGGTAACCCCACCCCATGACCCTCAGCTTTCCCGTCCGTTGATTGGGCACGAGGATGCCTCTGAGTGGGGTGGAGGTGCATCCAGCTGGCGCTCAGTGCTTGTGCGTTCTCCCCTGGCAGGATGACCCCCGGCACTCCTCGGGCTCCCTGGATGACACCCCTCGAAGCAGTGGGGCCTCTGGCATCTTCGACCTGAGGAACTTGGCAGCTGACTCATTGCTACCCTCGCTGCTGGAACGCACAGCCCCTGAAGATGTGGACCGGCGGAACGAGGCCTTGCGGCGACAGCACCGGCCCCGCGCCCTGCTGGCCCTCTACCCAGCACCCGATGAGGTGGGTGCCCACAGGCCCACACGGGCCCCGAGGCCAGTACCCATGCGACTGACCCTATGTGGTATGTTGGTATCCCACCAACGTTCTCTGGTTGCCTACTGTATACCCCCGTGTTTTTAAATTCGGTTCCTTTTATTGGATGCCTCCTACATGCCCTTATATTTATCCAGCCAGCATTTATTGGACACCTACCATAGACTCCTATATTCATTCAACCAATACTTAATATATGCCGCTGTATAGCCTTCTCTTTAGTCAAACAATCTAATTGGGGTGCCCGGGTGGCTCAGTCCGTTGAGTGTCTGACTCTTGATTTGGGCTCGGGTCATGATCGTGGGGTTGAGCCCCATGTTGGGCTCTGTGCTGAGCATGGAGGCCACTGAAGATTCTGTCTCTCTCGGGGGCACCTGGGTGGCTCAGTTAGTTAAGTGTCCGATCTCGGCTCAGATCACGATCTTGCGGTCCATGAGTTTAAGCCCCGCATCGGGCTCTGTGCTGACAGCTCGGAGCCTGGAGCCTGCTTCTGATTCGGCGTCTCTCTCTCTCTCTATCTCTCTCTCTCTCTCTCTCCCCCTGTCTCCCTCTGTCCCCTTCCCCACTCACACTCTGTCTCTCAAAAATAAATAAAACATTAAAAAAAAGGGGTTTTTTTAAAGGTTCTCTCTCTTTCCTTTGCCTCTCTCCCCTTCTCATGCTCTGTCTCTCAAAAATAATTAAAATTAAAAAAAAAAAACAATTTAATCAAACTGGTATTTATTGAGCACCTACTATATATGACTATATTTATCCAGCTAACATTTATTGGGCACCTAGTGTATACCGTGTATTTTTATTCAGTGGCTTTTATTGTATATATACTCCTTTATTTATCCACCCAGCATTTATTGGGCACTTATTATATACCTCTCTGTTCAACCGATGTTACTTGTATACCTATTGTATAGTCCTTTATTTACAAAAATTTTTTTTTAATGTTTACCCATTTTGGAGAGAGATAGAGAGTGTGCGTGTGTGCACGCGCGAGCCAGGGAGGGGCAGAGAGAGGGGCAGACACAGAATCGGAAGCAGGCTCCAGGCTCTGAGCTGTCAACACAGAGCCTAACTCGGGGCTCGAATCCACGAACCGTGAGATCCTGACCTGAGCTGAAGTCGGACGCTCAATGGACTGAGCCACCAGGTGCCCCTATAGTCCTTTATTTAATCAAACAGCATTTCAGCAATTAATATGTCTCCAGTACCTGGATTTATCCGACCGACTTTTTTTTTTTTTTTTTTTTTAATAATCTCTGTGCCCAACTCAGGGCTCGGACTCACCTCCCTGAGGCTAAGAGTCACATCTGCACTGACCGAGCCAGCCCCTACCAACTCACTTTTATTGGGAACCTAGTGTAGACACCTGTGTTTTCATTCAGCCATTTATCAAGTGCTTGCTGTATACTCCTACGTTTATTCAGCAGTATTTGTCGGGAGCCTAGTATATACCCCTGTGAATGTCCAGGCAGTGTTAATCTAATGTTTTCTGTATACGTCTGTGTTTATCCAACCAACTTTGAGGAGGTGCCTACTGTATACTTCTGTATTTGCTTGACCGACATGAATGGTAAGTCCTGGAGGTACAGCCATGAACAGGGTAGACTCCGTCCCTGCCCTGTGGAGGAGAGACCCTCCTACCAAGAAATTGCAACCCAGATGGAGTAATGTCATGATGAGTCGCCGGTAATTAATTGGCCCTCACATGGCCCTCTGGGTCCCGGCCATGTGACATTGTGAACACCTGGACGAGGTCCCTGCTCAGGCCTCAGGGATCAGGGAGGAAGTGCCCGCTAAGCCACCTGGACGATGACAAGGAGGGGAGAAGAAGGGGGTTCCGGCCTGGGGCAGTGGGATGTGCCAAAGCACAGAGACAGGAACTGAAAGAAACTTAAGTCAGGTCGGGGGGCAGAGCTGGCCTCGGGCCCCGCGTTCCAAGCCCTTCATAACGGATGTGTCCCAGCTGCCCTCCCCGGTTCTTGGCAGGATGAGGCCGTGGAACGCTGCAGCCGCCCCGAGCCGCCCCGTGAGCACTTCGGACAGAGGATCTTGGTCAAGTGTCTGTCGCTGAAGTAAGTGTGCTGACCCGCCTCCCTCCAGACCCGCGAGGCCCCGTGTGGGGTATGGTGCGGGCAGGCTGTTACCGAGTGCGGCCCTGGGACCCGTGAGGTCATCTGTGCGCTTTGAGGTGGGAAATGACTTCCTTTTCTCGTCATTCAAAGCCACCGGGTCCTTAAGCGCCAACTATGTGCCGGGCTGTGTTCTCAGCCCTGCACACGTACGACCTCCAATCTTCACCACAACCTTGTGAGGTAGGCGCAGGTGGGGAAACTGAGGCACAGGGTGGCAGTCACTGTGCCCGCGATCACATGACTTAGGAGGCCAGAATCTGGTACTGGCTCTGCCGGGACCCAGGCCGGAGGGGGCGCTGGTGACCCTGGACCTGACTTCTAGCTGACCGAGGCCCCCTCCACATCAGCCCCCCCGGGAAGCAGCCAGAAGTGCGTGGGAATTGAGCTGAACAGGATGTGGCCTTGGACCTAAGCCCAGCACTGCCCCTCCCCACCCTGAGTTCCTGCCTGGATGGGGGCAGGAAAGGGAGGCCCTGGTGTGGCCTGAGGCCCGTCCCAAGCCGTAGGGTTGGGAACCGGCTCTTTGAATATCCAGTCATTCAACAAACACTACCTACCGTATCCAGGACCTTGTAACCGTGGGATGACCATACAGGGCCCTCTGGGTGGGAGGACAGGGCACACCCGAAGGCTGGGAGATGTCTGGAGAGGGGAAAAATGAGACCAAGAGGTGGGCGGGACGGAGCCCTGTAGGATTTTGTTTTCAGCACACTGGGGAGCCTCAAATTTTGAGGTGTTTTTTTTTTTTAATGTTTATTTTTCGAGAGAGAGAGACAGAGTGTGGGTGGGGAAGGGGCGGAGAGAGAGGGAGACACGGAATCGGAAGCAGGCTCCAGGCTCTGAGCTGTCAGCGCAGAGCGCAACGCCGGGCTCGAACTCACGATCTGTGAGATCATGACCTGAGCCGAAGTCAGACGCTTAACCGGCTGAGTCACCTAGGCGTCCCTCACATTTTAAGTTTTAAAATGCTTCCTTAGGGCTCGCATGGTGAGGGGGGGCCAGCAGGGCAGAATAAGACGGGACGGTGGTTACAGGGACGGTGCAGGCAAGCGAAGTGGGAGCTCAGCCCACGGTGGCTGAGGACACCCCAGAGGGGGGGCACAGCGAGGCCCAGGAGGTGAGAATTTCACGATGAGGGGCACTCTCGTGGCAAAAGCTTCCTCCATCCCATCTGAACAAGGGCCATATTTTCGGGGGAAGGGCTCTGTGTGAGTTACTGGGGAGGGGGCGGGGGCTTAATGCCTCAGTTTCCCTATTTGCAAAATGGGACAGGCTTTTCCTGGAAGCCCGTAAGCAGCAATTCTTTGTGGCCCAGTGGAAATTAGATGCCCCCCACCACGATGCACCAAGGCTGGGCCGGGTATCAAGAGGGACTGGGGTGTGTGGATGGTACAAGTATTAGGGACAGCCTCTGCCAGAGAGTCCCCGTTCACCGTAGGTTTGAAATCGAAATTGAGCCCATCTTTGGCATCTTGGCCCTGTATGATGTACGGGAGAAAAAGAAGGTAGGAGCCCCTTTCTTCCCATTCCTACCCCGACCCTCCTCTTTGTTGCACCGCAGTGGGCTTCCTGGAGGTGGTGGCCCAGCAGCTTTTCGTGTCCCCAGATCTCAGAAAACTTCTACTTTGACCTGAACTCGGACTCTGTGAAGGGGCTACTGCGGGCTCATGGCACCCACCCTGCCATCTCCACGCTGGCCCGCTCTGCCATCTTCTCCGTGACCTACCCCTCACCTGATATCTTCCTGGTCATCAAGGTGCCTGCTGGGGCTGGGCCAGGGGGGTGATCATGGTAAACGCCGGATAACGGTAAACGCAGTGTGGGCCCTGTTCTCATGGAAGAAGATGGCCATGTCATCAAGAAGGGTGATGAGTGTGTTGTGGGGAAAGCACAGGCAGCCGGGCAAGCCTAGAAGAGGCTCCTCACACGACCCAGGTGGGGAGAAATCACAGAGGGCTTCCGTGGAGAGGTGGCAGCCAGGCCAAGACCCATGAGTGGGCGGCCTGGGGAGAAACGGCATCCTGGCCCGTGCAGATGAACATCTGAAACTTTTTTTAAGTTGGGAGTTTTTCAGTTTATCAGGGGAAGAAAGACCTAGTTGGCACATCTGTGTGAGATTTTCTGTTTCTAGGAGTGATCTCAAATTTCCTTCCCCAAAACGTTCTATTAGGTTACCCTAACGGCATTATTTGAGCACCTACAGGCAGGCACGGCTCATGGTCGGTCAGGGTACCCAGGGCTTGCTACCTCTAATCCTTACAACAGCCCCAGGAAGTGGGGGTTGCCGTGGCCCCCCATTTTACAGATGGGGAAACTGAAGTACACCATGGGTTAGGGACCTGTTCGGGCTCCCATACCCTCCAGGTGGTCAGGACTGGAGTCCAGCCATGCTTGGAGTGGCCTCTGTTTATACTAACAAAAGTATAAACGTAGGGAAGTTACGGATATGCGGGTTTGGAGTGGGTTCAAAGCATGGGGAGTGGCAGCTGGCGGGGCAAGCCAACTCTTGCTCAATCCCGAGGACAGTGGGAACCATGGGAGGTGTTGGAGCAAAAGTCCTAGCTGGATGGAGTGTCTGAGGGCCCGTGAGGGGTCCAGGTGGGAATGGGGTGGGAGGCTGGGGTCCCAGCAGCGCCTCACTGGCCCTGCCGGCCCCCCAGCTGGAGAAGGTGTTGCAGCAGGGGGACATCAGCGAGTGTTGCGAGCCATACATGGTGATGAAGGAGGTGGACACGGCCAAGGTAAGCAGGTGGAGGCTGAGCAGGGTGGCGAAGGGGTCACCGGGCAGGGCGGATCCTGGATTCAGTAGGCCTGGGGCACTGAGCACTTGGGGGCTTGGGGGGGTCTCCCCACAGAACAAAGAGAAGCTGGAGAAGCTGCGCCTGGCAGCTGAGCAGTTCTGCACCCGCCTGGGCCGCTACCGCATGCCCTTCGCCTGGACCGCCGTTCACCTGGCCAACATCGTGAGCAGCGCCGGCCAGACGGACCGCGACTCGGACTCCGAGGGAGGTGAGGAGGCGGGGCTGACGGGCCAGGGGCGGGGCTACCGGGGAGGGGACTATCCGCCCTCTGCTGGCTGGACTTGGTACAACGTCGAGTCCCCGCCTCTCTTTCATCTCTGCCGCCTCCTTCACTGTCACCACTTTCCCTAGAGCGCCGACCTGCCTGGACTGACCGCCGCCGTCGGGGGCCCCAGGATCGGACGAGTGGTGGGGATGACACCTGCAGCTTCTCCAGCTTCCGCCCGGCCACGCTAACTGTCACCAACTTCTTTAAGCAGGCAGGTGTCATGGCCGTGGGGCTGAGGGAGGGGTGCCCAGGCACAACCCCTGTCACCCCACTGTGGGCGCACAGGCCCCAGGGACCCAGTTTACACGGACGTGTCCCGTGCAGGAAGCTGAGCGGCTCAGCGATGAGGACCTCTTCAAGTTCCTGGCTGACATGCGACGCCCATCCTCTCTACTGCGGCGCCTGCGGCCCGTGACTGGTGTGTGCCACACCTCCTAAATGAGAGGTGTCACTTTCATGCAGTCACTCAACAAACCCACACTGAGTACCTGCTGTGCCAGGCCCTGGGGACCTCGCGGTGACCATGATACACAAATCCCTGACTTCAGGGATCCCTAATGGGAGTCATAGACAAGAAACATAATAAGACAGATAGTGGGTCAAATGGGGGACATGGTGGCGGTGGGGACCTGGGTCCTCAGGGCAGAGGTGATCAAACGCAAGGGCAAGGTACAGCAATTGAGGATGCCTGCTGGCCTTAGCACCTGAAGGACAGCCACTAGGGGGTGTTATGGAAAAGTCAGAGCTCTGATCCTGAAGCCCGGAGAGGGTGGGGCTGGGCTGGGAGGCTTCCAGGCAGGTGCAAACCCCCTACTCCCTCCCCAGCCCAACTCAAGATCGACATCTCCCCGGCTCCCGAGAACCCGCACTTCTGCCTCTCCCCGGAGCTGCTTCATGTCAAGCCCTACCCAGACCCCAGGGGCCGGCCCACCAAGGAGATCTTGGAGTTCCCAGCCCGTGAGGTCTACGCCCCCCATACCAGCTACAGGTACAGCCTCCAGGGCCCAGCTGGGCACGTGAATGGGGGTGTCTGTGCATCCTGCAAAGCAAGGTACCTTTTCTCCCAGACGCACAGAGACACGCAGAGTGAGATGGCACTACTCCGCTTTAATGGGGGGGGGGGGCGGTGGTGTGTAAGCATGAAGGATCACATGTCCTGCCTCCACCCCTCCACGACGGGGCCATGTCCTCTGCCTGTGTCCCCGCCTGTTTCTGTCTCTGCTCTGTGGCCAGAAGCACCCTGGCCGACCCCGGTGGATAGGCAGCTCCTTGTGCAGGGGCCACATGGGGCACGGAAGGAAGCGTCCCTCGGTGTGTGACTGGTTCTCAGTTCCACGCAGGCAGGCTCAGGCTGGAAGTGCCGCCGTGTGGAGTCTGGGGCGGGGGGGGGAGATCAGGCTCAGCCCAGGCAAAGGGGTCCCCACCCAGCTGCCCCGCGCACCTGCCGTCAGGCTGTCCTGTGCGTCCAGCCCCCTCCAGGCTCACCTCTCCTGGATCTGACGCAGCCGGTGCTGCTGTGCTGCCAGTTCCTGCCTCTGTCGCTGCACGTGGCCTGTGAGGGCCCACACGATGTGGCTCTGCTTGTCAGCGTGGGCCTGCGGGGTCAGGACGGAACCCTCAGCCGGGGCTGCCCCACCTCCATCCCCCGACACCGCCCGGGGCCGTCTGCCCCTCAGACTGTATCCGTGTGACCTGGCCATTCACTGCTACTCTTTGGCCTCCACTTCCCCATCTGTTAAACAGGGATGGAATGGGACTTGCTTCATGGGATCGTTATAAGTATGATATGGGTTATCAAAAGGCAGGGCGGGGTAGCTACTGGGCGCTCGAGAGACAGACCCAGTTACTCTTAACCGTATACATTTATTGAGTCACTTCCATGTCCCCTGTCCCATGTGGAGCATTTTGTCTGTATTGAGTCCCTGTCTCCGCTTTGAGACGTCAGTTGTCACGCTTATTTGCAAATGGGGAAACTGAGGCATGGGAGGGGACAGGGGTTTTGCCCAGGGTCATATAGGTTGGAGGCCATGGCACTGGGAGACGGACCTGGGGATAGCTCAGGGACTCAAGGCTCAGAAGCAAGTTCTGCCTGGGAAATCAGAGTCCTAGCTCCACCAGGGCTGGGAGCCTCTTACCTTCAAGGCCTCAAATTCTTGTTGGGCATGGCCCAGCCAAGCGCCCCTCAGCTGACCTTCCAGACGCAGCATGCTCTCCCGCAGCGCCCGCTGTCCCTGCGCCGCCTCCCCTAGAGCCTGGGCCGTGGCCTCTGCTTGGAGCTTTAGGGCATCCTCTTCCATCTGATCAATAAATAGTGGATGTTAGTAGGATGATCAACTTGTCTTTGTTTGCCTGGGACTTGCCTAATTTTAACACTGGAAGTCCTGTGTTCCTGGGACCCCCTCGATCTTGGGCAAACCCAGACAGTCGGTTACCTTAGGCACTTGTGCTGCAAACTCCTATCTACCCCACGGTGCCCCAAGTGCAGTGCCCACCTGCATCTCCAACAGGCTTGTGCGTAGCTCCTGGGCTGCATCCCGGCCCCGGCTGACCTCCTGCCCCAGAAGCCCCAGTGCGTGGCCATAGAGGCCCACGCTGTGCCCAGCCTTTGTCAGCCGTGCCTCTGTGGCCCTGTATACGCTGTTGAGGGCCTGACCCAGCTGCAGGGTCCCGTGGAAGAGTAGGGTCAGCTCCTCATGTTGTGCTGGCTCCAGGCTCCCCACGGGAGCTGCAGACGAGGGCCAGGGCTTGGTGGCCAGGGCACACAGCAGGCACAGTGCGAGCACGGGCATGGCTGAGGCTCTGAGGGTGCGGCCACGACGCCACTGCCGCCACCTTTTATGCCCTGACACCCCAATAACCCCCGGTCAATCGTTAACCGGCCAGCTGCGTGCCCCGTGTTGTGCAAGGGCCTGGCGGTGGCGCGACCGTTGCATCAGGCGAATGTCCGGCTGGGCCACGCTGAGATCACGCTGGCTGGGGCTTGGGGCCAGGTGTGGACTGGGGGGCACTGGGAGAGGATAGGCCCAGGCCCTGCGGGGGGAACCTGAAGCTCTGAGCCTCGGCTTCCCCACCTGTGGAAGGGGTGACAACAGTAACAGGCCAGCAGAAGCAGATGGTAATAGTGAGCGTCTTAGCGCCGACGGTTTCCCCAGATGGGTTTTCTGCTGCCGTTATGGTAGCTGACTTGCTCACACCCTTGCCGCAGGCCTGTGATGCTGGGCTCTGCGCTGGCCTGGCTGCAAGCTGGGGGTGTGGGGCAGGGTACAGGTGTGGCAAAGACTCTCCCGAGGCCATACAGCCTGGCTCCAGGACCCACATGTGCCCCGGAGCAGTGCCAACTGCCGTTTTGCTCCCTGGATGACTGTGGGGCATGTGCCTCTATTCCACCACCACCCCCCCGCCCCGTAAAATGGGAGTAACGTTCATCCCCCCTCCCCCCCCCACTTCTGATTCTGGCCTCAGTGTCTCCACCTGAGAGATAGGCCTCATAACCCTAGTGGCTTCTCCCGGGGGAAGGGCAGTCAGGCCCCTGAGCCCAGGGAGGGGTGTGTCAGCCCAGGTGGCTGCCTGGGACACTTTTTGGAACCCTGAGCCCGAGCACCCATCTGTCCCTGCTCGGCACCTCCCCACGCCTCATGAGCGCCCCCAAAGTCCCTCTGTGTCCCCACCCTCTGCTGCACTGTCCCCCCACCTATGCTCTAAGGGTGTCCATCTGTCCCCCGCTCTCTGCCAGTCACATCTCCCGCCTGGTGCCCATAACCGCCCCACCCTCAGTGTCCCAGCTGCGTGGCCACTCTCCCCCTGTGTCCCAGGCCCGGCTTGTGCCAGTAGCCTGGCCTCTCCTGTCCCTCTGATGCCCCCCTGCCCCCGCAGGAACCTGCTGTACGTGTACCCGCACTGCCTCAACTTCAGCAGCCGCCAGGGCTCCGTGCGCAACCTCGCCGTGCGAGTGCAGTATATGGCGGGCGAGGACCCCAGCCAGGCCCTGCCGGTCAGTGGCAGGGCCTGGGGGAGGAGGGCGGGGCGTCCCGGGTGGGCTGTCCCCGGCAGGCCCCTCACGCACGCCCTCCCCCAGGTCATCTTTGGCAAGTCGAGCTGCAGCGAATTCACCCGCGAGGCCTTCACGCCGGTGGTCTACCACAACAAGTATGCAGGGACAGGGGACAGGGGACAGGGGACAGGGGCAGAGGAGGGGAGCAGGCCACCTCCAGGAGACCTCGTAGGGGAACCGGAGGCAGGGAGCCGACAGTGGGGCCGGGTGGCACCGGGGTCACACTCAACAGGAGGGGTTGGGGAAGGCAAGGGGGCTCCCAGCCCCCAGCAGACCCCCCTGCCAGGTCCCCAGAGTTCTACGAGGAGTTCAAGCTGCGCCTTCCGGCCTGCGTGACCGAGAACCACCACCTGCTGTTCACCTTCTACCACGTCAGCTGCCAGCCCCGACCGGGCACCGCACTGGAGACCCCCGTGGGCTTTACTGTGAGACCCCCGCCCGCCCTCACCCCCACACCCCCAGCCCGCCTCACCTCTGGCCGGCCCCGTCGCTGACCCCTGGCCTCTCCCCAGTGGATCCCGCTGCTGCAGCACGGCCGCCTGAGGACCGGCCCCTTCTGCCTCCCTGTGTCCGTGGACCAGCTCCCGCCCAGCTACTCCGTGCTCACTCCAGACGTACGTGCCCTGGCAGCCGCCCCCCAGTGCCTTGTCCTCTGATGACACCCCAGGCTCCCGTCTCATGGTCCCCCATCCGTGCCCTGCCTTCCTTCCCATCAGTACTCCCGGGATCCTTGTTGTCCTCTGTAACGACCTCCAGGACCCCTCGTCACCCCCCAGTACTGCTTTTGTGTCTCCTGCTCCGTGCGTCCCTCCGTGTCCCTCACTAGCCTTGCCTCGTTACCACCCCCCACCCTGCGGCCTTTGCACTCACTGTTCCCATTGCCTTTCTGCCCCGGTCCCCCTTTAGCAATCCTGCCTGCCTCCCTGACCACGATCACCCCAGGAGTACCTCCAGGGCCCATCCCCCCCATGAATGCTGTCACCCTCCCACTTACCCTTGAGCTGTCATTAATGCCCTGGGAGCTTCAAGTCCAAGAGCCCATACGCCCTTCCCTGATTCATTCCCTTCAATAATATTCACCCCGGGCCTCCTTTCCTTGTTCCTCCGTTAGTACCCCAGGCTTGCAGCCTACTCAGTGGACCCCCATAGCGCTGCCTCCCATCTGCACCCCCCTGGGCTGGGCAGGGGACCCAGCTGCTCCCCCGGGGGGGGCTCTGCTCTGCCCACAATGTTGCAATGGCTGATCAGTGCGGGAGGGCTGGCCAGTCCCCACCTGGTGCGTTCCTCCCGCAGGTGGCGCTGCCGGGCATGCGCTGGGTGGACGGCCACAAGGGCGTGTTCAGCGTGGAGCTCACTGCTGTGTCCTCTGTGCACCCCCAGGTAGGGGTGGGGGAACCCAGGAGTCCGGCCCTGGAGTTGAGCAACAGCTCCTGCTGACCGGGGAGGCCTGGCCTCAGGCCACGGACGTGACTTCGGTCAACTAGGCCAGGCTCCCAGGGAAGCTGCTGACTCAGCCATGCCAGTGACCATCCCAGCTGGGGCTTTGGCCCTTGGTCTCTCCCCTTCTCTCCTCCCTCCAGCCGGTACCCCTCTCTTTCCTCGTTTATAGTCCGTTCATTGATCCCCGTCCTTGGTCTTTGGCCCACGGAGCACCCCACATCCCCGCACCCCCGCAACCCCCTACGGTCTTCCCCGACATGGAGCCCTGGCCCCACCCTGCTCACCCCAGCTCCTCCCACCCCCAGGACCCTCACCTGGACAAGTTCTTCACTCTGGTGCACGTCCTGGAGGAAGGGGCCTTCCCGTTCCGCCTCAAGGACACCGTGCTGAGTGAGGGGACCGTGGAGCAGGAGCTGCGGGCCAGCCTAGCCGCACTGCGCCTCGCCAGCCCCCAGCCACTTGTTGCTTTCTCCCACCACGTGCTGGACAAGCTCGTGCATCTGGTCGTGCGGCCTCCAATCATTGGCGGCCAGATCGGTGAGCCCTCAGACCTCAGTTTCCCCATCTGGAAAAAGGCCCCTCAGTCCCCT
This sequence comes from Herpailurus yagouaroundi, assembly GCF_014898765.1. Classification (NCBI taxonomy): domain Eukaryota; kingdom Metazoa; phylum Chordata; class Mammalia; order Carnivora; family Felidae; genus Herpailurus; species Herpailurus yagouaroundi. The sequence goes on along the minus strand of NW_024412431.1, from coordinate 3,443,821 downwards.
GGTCCCGGGCGACCTCCTATAGCTCACCTTCCTTTCTGGCCTAAGTTTTCCTTTCTGAAAAGTGGCTCCTAATCCCCCGGGCCCAGAGCAGGTCCACTGTGACCCTTTGGTGGCCACACAACCCCTTGGAAAGGTGGGAGATAAGAGCTTCCTTGGGGGAGGCAGGAGGCCCAGGGCTCTGGAACTTGACCTGTGCTCTGCCCGGCAGTGAACCTAGGTCGTGGGGCCTTCGAAGCAATGGCCCATGTGGTCAGCCTTGTCCACCGGAGCCTAGAGGCTGCCCAGGATGCCCGTGGTCACTGCCCGCTGCTGGCTGCCTATGTCCACTACGCCTTCCGACTGCCTGGCACCGAGCCCAACTTCCCAAGTGGTAAGTGTTGGTGGGAGGCCCTGGGGGGGCAGGAAATATCAGGGAGGAGAGCGTCCCAGTCAGAGGGAATGGCATGTGCAAAGGCCCAGAGGCTGTACAGGCCTTGGCAGGTTTGGGCAGCTTGCAAGAGAGGAGTTGTGGTCTCTGTTGCTTGACTGGTGGCTCATTCAGCCGGTCAACAAGCATCTTCAGTAGCTTGAGGCAGAGACTCAGCTAGGCTGCCCAAGTTAGAACTCCCAGCTCCGCCTCCTACAAACCCTGTGACCTCTGGCAAGTGATTTCACCTCTCGGGGTCTGTTTTCCATTTCTAAAACGAGGATCATAAGGGCAACCCCATCATGGGGCTGCTGGTAATATTAAATGGTACGGTGATCCATATAACATGGGTTCGATAAAGTTGGGTTCTTTTCTGTTTGCTAAGTAATTAGCAATAACCACGAACGCCTCTGAGCACTTACTATGTGCAGGCACTGTTCTCAGTGTGTTTCAGTCTCCCCCAAATCACTATGAGGAGGCAGCCATTATCATACCCATAATCATACCCGTTTGCAGGTGAGGATCCCTGGAGTCTCAGAAAGAAAGCAACCTCACCAAAGACGGCTGATTGGGAAGGGGCAGGGGGTCCGCGGGACATCAGGGGCAGGGGGCTGACCATATTCCCTCCATCCTCAGGGGCCCCTCCAGTGGCGGTACAGGCTGCCACGCTGGCCCGTGGCCCTGGCCGCCCCGCTAGCCTCTACCTGGCTCGCTCTAAGAGCATCAGCAGCAGCAACCCGGACCTGGCCGTGGCCCCTGGCTCTGTGGACGACGAGGTCTCCCGCATCCTGGCCAGCAAGGTAGGGTGCAGGGACCCCAGGATCTCTAGCCTCAGTGGCCACTGCCACCAGGTGGGCGGGTGGAGGATCTTAGTTTTGACAGAGGAACAGAGGACAGATAACGCCAGACAACCAGCATGGACGAAAGCTTGAGTCTGGGCGGCTGCACGGCTGGTCTGTGGCTGTCACAGCTTGGGAGCTGTGACTCAGACTTTGCCCTGGGCTCCATACTCCGAGGCTGACCCGAGGCTGGGCGGCTGGAGGTTGGCCTGCTTGAAAAAAGCAGCGTGTGCTTAGTGGAGCAGGTGCGTATATGCGTGTACCCCATGCGCGTGTATACACGAGTGCATATACTCACGTACCCCACGCATGTATGGGCACGGGGCACATATATATGTGCGCTCCACGCACGTCTGTGCACAGGGAGCGTATGCGCGTGGACCCCACGCACGGACGTGCACACACGTTTTCCAGGGTTGCGTGTATGATCCAGGGCAGTGTTCACGCTTGGTGTTTCGTGCTGCTCTCCCTACCTTCTGCCCATGGATTCCACCTCCTACCCGTGTATCTCCAGGGTATCGACCGCTCACACTCCTGGGTGAATTCTGCTTATGCTCCAGGAGGCAGCAAGGCTGTGCTGCGACGGGCACCCCCTTACTGCGGGGCCGACCCCAGACAGGTGCCCTCCCTACCTGCCCCTGCACGTGTGTGACCCTCATCTCAGCATGAGCCCCTCCCACCTTCCTGGCTGTGGCCCACTAACCTAGGGGGGCTGCCTGAAGGAGGCGGCAGACCCCTTCTGCCTTTGCTCAGGGGCTGTAGTGTCAGTGTCGTAGGCATCACAGTCGTCTGAACCAGCCTTTTGCTGCCCTACAGACCACAGCCTCAGGCAGAGACAGAAGGGACCGGGCGGTATGCAAATAGCATGCACAGGATATGCAAAACCAGCCACTATAACCTCACTGCCTGCACTGCATGGCCTGTACATGTCCTCCTTAATCCACTCTGTTCAGGAGACTCAACTGTCCCCTTGATGTGGCAACCTGCATGATGCCAAAGGGCCAGGACTGACCCTCTGGGCTCTCGCATCCTGTTTCAGGCAGACGGCAGCTCCCTCCACTCTGTCCCTTCCCAGGGATGTGGGGCGGGGAGGGGCTTTGCCTTCAGAGAGACCTGGGTCCTCAGCTCTGGGCCCACCCTGGGCCCGGGGCTCCGAATTTTCAGATGCGGTAAAGACTCCGGGTAAAGTGTCCAACTCCGCGGTCTCGAGCCTGGGAACGAGTTAGGGCATCACAGGCAGGATCTTCTCGGGCTAGGTCTCGGCCCAGCCTGGCCCCCACGCTGCCAGATAGCCTTGGAGACAGACACCGACCGGACACACACACAGTCTATGAGCGCAGGGTGGGAACGCGGGGAAACGAAACGAACAGAAGCGAGGCCACCAGCCTCCTCCTCTCTGTGGTCTGGGGGGGGGGGGGGGGCCCCTCTCCAGGGAGGTGACATTTTTGCCGGGACCTGAAGGGTGAGACGGAGCCAGTCAGCGAAGGGTGGGTGTTGCGGGTGGAGGAAAAGGCACATGCAAACGCTGGGACCCAGCTCAGACCCCCTGGCCACGGAGAGCAGGCCGCAGGGGGGGGGGGTTTCCCTGCACACTTGGCCCCAGACCTCGTTCCAGCTCCATGCCCATCACCCAGGCAACCTGCACTGGAGGCAGGCGGGGGCTGCTGGCAGCACGGGACCTTGTAGACAGTCTTCTCCTGAGACTGCTGGAAATCTGGGTTCAAGGGCCCTGCCAGCCCCCTCCCAACATCTTTAACTGGGCCTCCCCCAATGCCCTCAGTTCTCTGGGGTGTCAGCTGGGCCTTGGAGACCATCTAGGAGGTGACAAGGTGTAGGAGGGTGTGCACTCCAGGCAGGAGGAGACGCTGAGTCTGGCCTTTGCCAGTGGGTGGCTCATTTAGTGTGTTCTGAGGGGCCAGGGCCCTGCTGGGACTGTGGGAGCTGGGGGTCCCTCGAGTGCCGAGGCCCGTGCAGGTTCCAGGGGTGAGGCCGGCCCCATCTCCAGGCTTCCCTTCTTTGCCAGCGGCTTCACCTCCTGACCAGCAAAGGAGGGGGGGAGCATGGGTCCCCATCCCCATTCCAGATGGGGGCACCGAGGCCATGCAAGGCTGCAAGCAAGGCTCAAACGGGGCCGGGCCTGGAACCCAGGGCTCTCGGCTGCTCCCGCTGCGCCTCACCAGCACCTCCTCTCATCTCTGTCCTGTTCTTTTGCTCTTCTGTCTCCTCTGTCCTCGCTTTGACCCCGTGTCTATACTCCACTCCACTGTCTACACCCTCTCCTCCACCGCGGGGCCCTTCTCCATCCACCCCGGCCTCCCCGAGTCTCTCGGACCGCACCCTCCCTCTTCTCCGTGTCCACCCCGCACCCCGTTCCTTCTGCCGCCTTCGCCCATGCTGGGTGTGTGCCCGTGTCCCGTCCACCCTCGCCGACGGGCTCCTGCCCCCATTCTCGCCTCTCCCGTCCACCCTGCCGGGCACCGCCTTCTCTGTCTTCACTATGCTTCTCTTCCCCTCCGTCACCCACCTTTATCGTTGTTACCTCCGCTCTCGCATCCATGCCGCCTCGGCCCATCCACACGGACTCGCCTGTCCCCCGTCCATGCCGCCTACATCCTCACTAACCCCCCCGGCCATCCCATCCTAGGCCATCGACTGCAGCTCTAGCCGAACTTCTTTCTACCTCGAGGGCTCCTCCTTGGCCCCACCGGCCACCCAGCCGAGACCCACTGTGCAGAAGGTAGTGGGAGGGAGGGGGCGGGTGACACAGCGTTGGCCCCAGAGCGCCTTGTCTCCCCCGAAGCCCAGCAGGGTCTAGAAGGCCCAGGGAAAGGGCATGCTGACTCCTTCTGCTCCCTCTCCTCCTGCTTGGTCTCCGGCTACACTAACCCCAAGCCATGCAGCTGCATCCCATCCCGGTCACGCCCCCTCCCCCCCCGCCTGACCCCGAGGAGGGAATGGGGCGGGCCCCTCAGCTCCCTGTGACCCTTGCCCCTGCCCCCAGCTGCTTCACGAGGAGCTGGCCCTGCAGTGGGTGGTCAGCGGCAGTGCCGTGCGAGAGACGGTCCTGCAACATGCCTGGTTCTTCTTCCAGCTCATGGTGAGACACCCTCCTTCCCGCCCGAGGGACAACAGGGGAGGCCCTCTCCTCGGGAAGGAGCCCTCTGAGATTGCCCCCAAGACCCCTGGGAAATGGTCCCAAGAGACCCCCCACGCAGTGAGACAGGAGACACCGGAGGGGGATCTCTCCCCAGAGGGAGGCCCCCGGAGGCCCCCTTGGCAGAGAAAAGACCCCTCCCCACCTTCCCTGTGAGATTGTAGAGACCGCTGAGAGACCCCTAACAAGGGAGGAGACCCCTCGCTCTCAAGAGATCTCCCTGGAGAGAGAGGGAATCCCTTGTGATCAGACTTGAGCCTCTGCCCCCAAGCTCTTCTAGAGGTGTCACGGGGGCCCTCAAACCCCACCCAGGTGGGCTCCCTCAAGTCCCACTCCACAAGTCTTACCTTCTGTCCCACCCCCATACTTAGCCCCAGGAGACCAACTCCAGCCCCTCCCGGGCTCCCTCAGCCTCCCCAACCCTGCCTAGGAGGCACTCAGGCCCCGCCCACTGCCAGCTCAATCCCCACCCAGGACCCCTTAGGGCCACCTCTAGCCCATCCGCCTTGTTGCAAAAGTACCACTCCCAGCCCCTCGAGCCCTGCCCTCTTCTAGTGAGCCCCGCCCCCAGTCCAGTCCCTCAAGACCCCCTCGGCTCTCGCCCCGCCCCCAGGTGAAAAGCATGGCCCTGCACCTGCTTCTGGGCCAGCGGCTGGACACGCCCCGCAAGCTTCGCTTCCCTGGGCGCTTCCTGGACGATATCGCGGCCCTTGTGGGCTCTGTGGGCCTGGAAGTCATCACCCGGGTATACAAGGTATGAGGGAAAGGGCCTCAGTGGGAGGGGTCTGCGAGAGGCCGCAGAGCGGGCCAGGCGGGGAACCACGAACCCCCTTTGCCAGATCAGTCTGTTCACTCAGCATCTATTTCTTGAGCACTAACTGTGGGCACAGCCCTGCGCTGGATGCTAGAGACACAGCAGTGGAACAAAACAGACCCAAATCTATGTGTTCGTGGAGCTGATGTTTCGGGGAGACTTGAGGGAGGGGAAGGAGCACTTTATGCCCTGTCTGGGGGAAGGGCCTTCCAGGCAGTGGAAACGGCAAGTGCAAAGGCCCTGAGGTAGGACCATGCCTGGGCTGTTAGGGGAGCAGTTAGGAGGTAAGTGTGGCTGGAGTAGACTGAGCAAAGGTAAGAATGGGAAGTTGATGAGGGTGGGAAGGCGACAGAACAGATCCATTAGCCCTTACTACAGTGCTGGAATACAGTAAGTGCTCAATAAATGGACATCGATGTTCTCAGACCTTGATGATTGTCCAGGTCCTGGATCACTAATTCCGGTGTTAGGAGCTTGGCAGGCAATAATAATAATGATAATAGTAGCAATGTTGGGCATTTGAGTGCTTACTGTGTATCTTAAACACGTTAGATGGATCATATTAAATTCTCCCAACTACCCCCGTGAAGTCAGTATTATTGTTGCCTCCATTTTGCTGATGGGGAAACTGAGGCAGAGAATGACTGGTCACAAGCCGATACCACATAACTGAGAAGGGGCAGAATGGGGATTTGAACCGAAGCCACCTTCTCCAAAGCCCACGCCCTCACCACCTGGGGAGAGTGAGGCTTCTGATGGCCTAGAGGGCATGTACCCATTAGCTGTGGCCAGGACACATGACTGTTAAGGAGAAATGGGACTTCTGGATTTGATAAGGAACGTCCCAGATTTTTGAAATGCTGGCCCAACCCAAGTCAGCCCTTGTGCAATCTCCCGCGACCTCTGGGCTGGTCTCAAAGTTCTCGACCTTGTTCCACTGGGGCCTCCCCAGGGGCTGTCTTCCCAGGGGCAGACCCAGATTGTGAGGAAACGTCCCTTGGAAAGGGCTGCAGAGAACAGCAGCCCCGAGAGGCAGCATCGTCCCAGCTGCCAGGGAGGCATCAGTGATGGGCCCCAGTGGTTTCATTGCTTTATTTGACATTTTCTCGAGCACTGACTGTGTCAGGCTCAGCGCACAACGAAGACCCAGTCTCTGTCCCCACCATGGACTCGGAGCTAAGGCAGGTTTGTGTTTTGTGTTTTGGGGCTGCAGGAAAGTGAGGGCCACCGAGGCTACCTTGTGAAGCCACAGAATGGCTCATGAGAGCACGAGGGCAGAGCAAGCATCAGCCAGGAGCAGGCTTCTTGCTGTTCCTCACATTTTCCAGACACGTCCTGCCCCAGGGCCTTTGCACTTACTATGTTCTGGGCTCAGGATGCCTTTCTCCTCTTGGCTTTTTCTTGTCTTTGGGGCTTCTCTCGAAACAGGACCCTGTTCAGTTTCCTTCAGAGCACATGGGAGTATCTCCAAGTCTTCTATTTATTGTCTGCCTCCCCCCACCCAAGACTGTGAGTTGGACAAACAGCAGGGACCATGTCTGTCTGGTTCGCAGGACTTGGCACATGGAAGATGCTCCCCGTATGCTTCTTAAAATGATTGCTGGGAGTGTACCAAGTAGGGCAGAGGTTAATGTGCCCAAACATAATCACAAGTGGTTTCAATGTGACCAAAGTTGATTTCTGAGCATAGGCGGGTTGCAGGGGGTTCCACAGGGTGGGCCTAGCTGGCCATTGCGGTTCAACATGGTACCTGCCCCATGATGTGTGACAAGGGGGTGGGAACAGGAGGACCTGTCCCTTCTGTTTAAGCGACCGTATCACTGCTTCCCAAACCCCTTTGGCCAGGATGTGGTCACATGGTTTTCCCCAGCTACACGGGAGGCTGGGAAATGTAGTCTTTACCCAGCTCTGAACTCTGAAGAAAGATTCCAGTACTCTGAGAGGGGAGAGGATTTGAGGGGAGTCAGCAGCCAGTTTCTGCCATCCATATTGTGTTATTGAAATCGAATGAAAGGAAAAATAACAGGGTTCTTTGAAAAAAAATTTTTTTTAACATTTATTTCTTTTTGAGAGTGAGGGGTGGAGGGGCAGAGAGAGGGGGACAGACGATCCAAAGCAGGCTTCACACTGTGAGTGCAGAACCCGATGCAGGGCTCGAACCCATGAGAACCGTGGGATCATGACCTGAGCTGAGATCAAGAGTCTGAGCCACCCAGGCGTCCCTCTTTTTTTTTTTTAAGATGACTTTACTATATATATATATATTTTTTTTTAAATTTATTTATTATTATTTTTTTTAATGTTTACTCGTTTTTGAGAGACAGGGTGTGAGCAGGGGAGGGACAGAGAGAGAGAGGGAGACACAGAATCCGAAGCAGGATTCAGGCTCTGAGCTGTCAGCACAGAGCCTGATGCAGGGCTCAAACCCACGAACTGTGAGACCGTGACCTGAGCTGAAGTCAGAAGTTCAACTGACTGAGCCACCCAGGTGCCCCTTTTATATTTTATTTTTTAAAGTTAATTTGCTTACTTTTGAGGGAAAGAGAGAGGGAGTGGCAGAGAGAGAGGGGTAGAGAGAATCCCAGGGAGGCTCTGTGCTGTCAGTGCAGAGCCTGACGTGGGGCTCGAACTCACAAACTGTAAGACCACGACCTGAGCCGAAATCAGGAGTCAGGCGCTTAACCCACTGAGCCACCCGGGTGCCCTGAAAACAGTGCTCTGAACAGAGTCCCGAGGAGTGTAGACACATAACCGTGGGGCCCGGAAGGGACAGTCAGAGGAGGACAACCAGGAGCCCAGAAATGAAGGCACGTCAAGAAGCCCCAAGGCCGTGGGGCAGTGAGGCGGGTCCTGGAGGTCCCTGGTGGCCCTGGTGGTCCCTGGTGGTGAGAGCCAGGCCCAGTGTGGAGACTGAGGCCCGATGGGACACGTGCGCGCGGGCTGACAGACCCTGTGCCCCCAGGACGCGGAGCTGGCCGAGCGCCTCAACGCCAGCCTGGCCTTCTTCCTCAGCGATCTGCTGTCCCTGGCGGACCGAGGCTTCGTCTTCAGCCTGGTCCGAGCCCACTACAAGCAGGTAGGGGCGGGCCTGGCGGGAACAGCGCACCCACAGGTGACAGGGCAGGGCGGTGGGCGTGGCGGGCCGAGCAACGTAACGCACCGACCCCCTACCCCGCAGGTGGCCACGCGGCTGCAGTCGGCCCCCAACCCAGCATTGCTGCTGACCCTGCGCATGGACTTCACCCGCATCCTGTGCAGCCACGAGCACTACGTGACCCTCAACCTCCCCTGCTGCCCCCTGTCGCCTCCGGCCTCGCCCTCGCCCTCCGTATCCTCCACCACCTCCCAGGTGGGCTGGCCTCTCTTCTGGCTCCTCCCCTTGACCTGTGACCTCTCGCCTGAACCCGTCTTCTGTGGGTCCCTCAGTTGTCCGCTTCACAGTGGGCCGCTGCCCGGGGGGCCTGACCCCTTACCTCTGATCCTTCACCTCTGCCCCTCCTTCTTGCCAATTTCTCGGGAGGACCGGCTTCTCCTTTCTCACCCCTAAATCCTCGCTCTCAACCAGGGTTCCATTTGCTGTTTCTCAGACCTCTGGCTCCAGGCCCTGGCACCTCACACGTGGGTAACTCCAGTCGCTCGCCTCTGACCCTTGACCCCTGACCTCCTGCCATCCCCGCTTCCTCCTCCTCCTCCCCTCTGCAGAGCTCCACCTTCTCCAGCCAGGCCCCAGACCCCAAGGTGACCAGCATGTTCGAGCTGAGCGGGCCGTTCCGGCAGCAGCACTTTCTGGCTGGGCTCCTGCTGACGGAGCTGGCGCTGGCCCTGGAACCTGAGGCCGAGGGGTGAGCACAGGCCCCCCTCTGGCCCCCGGGGCTGGTGGAAAGGTCCAGGGGCCACGCCCACCCCATCCTGAGCTCCTCCCTCCCCGACAGGGCATCCCTGCTGCACAAGAAGGCCATCAGTGCCGTCCACAGTCTGCTCTGTGGCCATGACGCTGACCCCCGCTACACCGAGGCTGCCGTGAAGGCCCGTGTGGCCGAGCTGTACCTACCCCTGCTGTCACTCGCACGGGACACGCTGCCTCGGCTGCATGATTTTGCTGGTCAGTGGGCCGGGGGCAGGACGGGGTTACCTGATCCAGGGGCTGGATGACCCGGCGAGCTCAGGTCAGGAAGGACGGGGGAAGGGGAGGGGGGCGCAGGGTTAGGAATAAAAGCACGGGTGGTGGGGTCAGGGGAGGAGGTTCAAGTGCTGTCGTGGGGCCCAGGAAAGCCATCGGCCTCTCTGAGCCTGTTAAATGGGGACAGTGGTGGCCTCGGCCACTTCCTAAGGTTATGTGAAACTCTGGGGAGCGGCATACTGGGGCAGTCACCCCACTGTAAACGGGAGTCGTTACTCTAACGTGATCTTCTAGGAAGAGAATACGAGGAGAGGAAGGTGGGGAACATCGGGCGAGGGAGTGCTTGGAGCCCCGTGTTCATTCATTCACTCGTCTTCCACATTCACTGGCACCTGGGGGACAGCGTATAGTTGGAAACACAGACTTAGGATTTCTGGGTTGATCCCCTCTGTCGTTTGGGGGAAATTCTCAGTCTTCATCTCTTGAATTTTTTTTTTTTTCTGCCTCCTTTTCTCGCCTCTCTCCTTCTGGGACTCCAATTACACGTACGTTCGACCTCTTGATCGCATCACATGTGTCCACTGTGCTCCGTTCTCTTTTCCATTCTGTTTGCAGTTGGGCAACTTGTCTGTTCACCTGTATTCAGGCTCTCTGCTTATCTCTTCTCTGGCTGCGTCCAGTCTTTTGAGTTTTCAGATGTTATCATTTTCGGCTGTAAAATGTCCATTTGATTTTTTTTTTCTTTTTTTGTAGATTCCAGTTCTCGATTGTAATTTCCCAGCTTGGTAGCCGCGTTTGTCCGTCTTTTCTGCCACTTTATGGTTTAAAGTCCTTGTTTGCTGACTTCAACATTTGGTAGTGTGTGTGCCTGCTTCGGTTGTCTTTTTCTTCCTTGTCCATCATATTTTCTAGCCTCCTCCTTTGTCTTGTAATTCGTTATCGTACCCTGGACATTGTATGTAAAGGAAGCATCGTGACGGAAGCAATGTCCTCTTTTCCCAGTGAGGGCCCCTCTCTCCCTCTCTTAGGCAGATGGGATAATGGGCCGATCACCTCAATCTGGTCAGGAACCGAGCTAGATTAAGCTGGGCTGGAGTGTTAGTTAAGCTCAGTTAATGTTCTAAGACTCTCTGGGGCGAGACCAGTTCTGTATTTGTCGGCAGCTCCTGTCTCTCTGATGAAACTTTTTTTGAGAGGGGATATGAGGGCTACTCTTTGAAGATCATAGAGTTTGGAACCAGACTGTTTAGCTTAAGATCCTAATTTACCTTGCTGCGTGACCCCAGGCAAGTGACGTAATCGCTCTGTGCCTCAGTTTCCTCATCCATAAAGTGGGGGTGGTAAGAGTATTTGTGTTGCAGGGTTGTTTTGAAGATTAAGAGTTAATATTTTCAAAGTGCCTACAGTAGCATCTGGCACATCGGAGACTCTATGTAAGTGCCAGTTGATGCTGTGGTAATAGCGGTGGCATTTATTATTGTTAATTATTATTATGATTACTGCCATTGTTGCCATCATCATCATCCTCCTCGTAGTCAATGTTTACTATGCCTGAGGGCCAGGCCGCATTCTAAGTGTTGAGCATGTAGGAGCAGCCAAAGCAGATGGAGTTCAGGCCTTTGTGGATCCTACGAACCGTTGCGTGAGAAACGTGTCTAACGACAAGCATAAAAAGTGAACTCTGAGAATAGATGACGGGGGACCTCAGCCTGGTCCGGGGGAGTGGTATCAGGGAAGGCTTCCCTGAGGAGGTGAACTTTGAGCGAGAATATGAGACAGAGACGGTACTTACCAAGGGTTCTTTCTTCTGTCCTCCTGCCCCTCCCCGCAGAGGGCCCAGGTCAACGGTCAAGACTGGCCTCGATGCTCGACTCAGACACAGAAGGGGAAGGGGACATCGGAGGCACCATCAACCCCTCAGTGGCCATGGCCATCGCTGGTGGCCCCCTAGCCCCTGGCTCCCGGGCTAGCATCTCCCAGGGCCCAGTGGCAGTGAGTATGGCACTGGTCCCCAGAGACACCCTCCAACCTGGTAATAGAAGTTATGTAATGATATACCGACAGGCCAGTTCTCATCTTAATTTGGAGGAAATGAAAATCAACTCCGCCCCTTCTGAACACCTTCTCCCCTATTTGGCCCCAGGCTTCTCGCTCAGGCTGCCCCCTCTCTGCTGAGTCCAGCCGGACCTTACTGGTGTGTGTGCTGTGGGTCCTGAAGAATGCTGAGCCAGCCCTCCTGCAGCGCTGGGCTGCTGACCTTGCCCTCCCTCAGCTGGGTCGTCTCTTGGACTTGCTGTACCTTTGCCTCGCTGCCTTTGAGTACAAGGTGTGGGGGTGGGGGTGGACCGGGGGGTGGGGGACGGGCTGTATGAGGCAGGCTGAGTGTGTGTACAGGTCCCTGGGGTGCTGCGGGCGGGAGCGAAGGGGTGGACTGTCTTCATGCACAGCTTCCTGCAGGTTTGAGGGTAAAGGGGTGGACTGTTTCTGTGCTGAGCCAAAGAGAAAAGGGAGAATTGCCTTTGTGAATAGACTCTGGAAGGTGCCAAGACCGTTCAGTAAAGGGGAGAACTGTGTCTCCAAGCACAGGATCCTGGAGGTCAGAAAGGATGAATGAGTGGGACCAAGTAGCCCAGGTCCCACAGAAAAGGGCAGAATCAACCTTGAACCCGTTCTCTGTCCTCACAGGGGAAAAAGGCCTTTGAGCGCATCAACAGTCTCACGTTCAAGAAGTCACTGGACATGAAGGCTCGTCTGGAGGAAGCCATCTTGGGCACTATTGGAGCACGACAGGAGATGGTCCGGCGGAGTCGTGGTGAGGGGGAAATGTGTCCTGTGCACGTCCCCACCAGCTGCTCCCAGCGTTTGTCTGAGGGACCCCAGGAGGGGGGCATCCCTACTTCCATGTCTGGCTCATTTTTCCCAGAAAAAAGCGTGTGCATCATCCTGTGCACACGGGTGTCTGTGTTCCCTGTCTGTTCTCACATGTCCTTCATGTTTAACTATGTGTTCCCTTCTCATGCTTACGTGTCACCCAGTGTCCTCACGGGTTATCCCACACGTGTATCTTAATGCCTGAGCGCGTCTCCTCACGGTCACGTCTTTGTGTTTTCGCACATCCATGAACATGCGCCTTGCGTGTCTCAGAGAGGAGTCCCTTTGGGAACCAGGAGAACGTCCGCTGGCGGAAGAGCATCACACACTGGAGACAGACCTCAGACCGTGTGGACAAGTGGGTGTGGGCAGGAAGTAGTTTGCTGGGGTCAGACCGGCTTCCAGAAAAACCGGTGTCCCTGGACCTCAGCCCCCAACCCCCTCCCGTCCCCTCCAGGACCAAGGATGAAATGGAACACGAGGCCTTGGTGGACGGGAACCTGGCGACCGAGGCAAGCCTGGTGGTTCTGGACACACTGGAGATCATCGTGCAGGTAGGGCTTGAGCCAGTGTCTCCCTGACCTCCGACCCCATCACCGTGCCTCGTGATCTCTGGCCATACAATCCCTCTCTTTCCCTGAGCCCGTAAGCCGCTCAGTCCCTAACAGCTGGATTTCTGACCCCCTAGACGGTCATGCTGTCAGAGGCCCGGGAGAGCGTCTTAGGCGCAGTGCTTAAAGTTGTGCTCTACAGTCTGGGCAGTGCCCAGAGTGCCCTCTTCTTGCAGCATGGCCTGGCCACACAGCGAGCCCTGGTGTCCAAGGTAAGCCCCATTCGACGGTCACGGTTATCAGAGTAATAGTCACCGCCCGTTGAGCACCTGCCATGTGCTCAGCAACCCCATGGGACAGACCCTCCTTAGCCATGGTTTGCAGAGGAGGGAACTGAGGATCAGAGTGGCAGAGTCATTCACCCAGAGTCACACGGCAAGGGCATCCCCCCAGGTCTGATTCCAAAGCCCACTGTGCTTGGCCAAAGCGGGCAGAACACAGATGCCCCTGCCACCACCCCCATCCGGGACCTTCTGTGCGCCAGAATGGGAAGGGGCCGACTAGTATCTGTCTCGCCCTGGGGGACAGTTCCCAGAGCTGCTGTTCGAGGAGGACACGGAGCTGTGTGCCGATCTCTGCTTGAGGCTCCTGCGACACTGCGGCAGCCGCATCAGCACCATCCGCACGCACGCCAGCGCCTCACTCTACCTCCTCATGCGCCAGAATTTCGAGATCGGCAACGTAAGTAGGAGGGGCAGGTAGGAGGTGTCAGTGCAGCAGATGGAGGGCAGGAGGGGGGACGGGTGACGCGGGCAGGTCAATAAGGCCCTGGGGATCAGAGTCCGAGGCCTCACAGCTCTTCCTCCCGGGCTCCTCTCAGAACTTTGCCCGCGTGAAGATGCAAGTGACCATGTCGCTCTCGTCCCTGGTGGGGACAACACAGAGCTTCAGTGAAGAGCACCTGAGACGGTCACTGAAGACCATCCTCACCTATGCGGAGGAGGACGTAGGGCTGCGGGACAGCACCTTCTCGGAGCAGGTGACCACGCCCCGCCACGCCCTCCTCAGCCTGTGCTTCGCCTTGCCTGCTTGCCCGACACGCTTGGTGGCTTCTCCACGCCCTCACTGGCCCCTGGCCATTCCCCGGCTCCAGGTCCAGGACCTGATGTTCAACCTGCACATGATCCTGACTGACACGGTGAAGATGAAGGAGCATCAGGAGGACCCGGAGATGCTCATCGATCTCATGTACAGGTGAGGCGGGCCAGGCGGGACCTGCGGCCGTTCTCCCGCACAGACAGGTGATGGGGGAGTAGATGGTGACAGCGACAGGTGAGCAGACAGGTAAGGGGAGGCCAGGTAAGTGAACGGGGAAAAGGGTGCCAGGTGAACACACACTGGACGGCGACAGATGAGAATAAGGACAAGTGAAGGGGACAGGTGGGACGGACAGGTGAGGTACCAACCGGTGACGATGGGTCAGGAAAGAAGTGATTTGGAGGAGAGGTGAGGGGTTTGGCTAGAAATTGGGGAGTGGGTGGGGCGCCCGGGGGGCTCAGTCGGTTAAGCGTCTGACTTCGGCTCAGGTCATGATTTCATGGTTCGTGGGTTCAAGCCCCGCGTCGGGCTCTGTGCTGACAGCTTGGAGCCTGGAGCCTGCTTTGGATTCTGTGTCTCCCTCTCTTTCTGTTCCTCCTCCAGCTTGTGCTCTCTCTTTCTCTCTCTCTCCAAAATAAATAAATAAACATTAAAAAAAATTAAAAAAAAAAAAAAGAATCTCTTGGGGCGCCTGGGTGGCTCAGTCGGTTCAGGGTCTGACTTCGGCTCAGGTCATGATCTCATGGTTCATGGGTTCAAGCCCCGCATCGGGCTCTGTGCTGACGGCTCAGAGCCTGGAGCCTGCTTCAGATCCTGTGTCTCCCTCTCTCTCTGCCCCTCCCCCGCTGGCACTATGTCTCTCTCTGTCTCTCAAAAATGAATAAATGTTAACAATTTTTGAACCAAATAAAAAGAAATTGGGGAGTAGGAGACGGAAGGCAGGGTGCAGACGGGATGGACGGGCCTGGAGGACAGTGACATGGTTCTCGAGCAAGGGGAATGGGGGAGCAGGGCGTGGCTTAAGATTAAGCAGGTGAGGCCATTGGCTGGTCAGTGGGAGACAAGTGGAAGGACACATGAGAAGAGAGGTGAGCAGATCAATAGGTGAGGAGGCCCCACGGAAATGGGGGTCTGGCCGAGGAGCCTGGCTGGTGAGAGGCGCAGATGGCTGGGGTAACAAGCAAAGGGGGTGGACAAGTGAGGGATAGGCAGTGGGGACAGGGCGAGTGCCCCACCTCCTCACCCCCGCCCGCCCCCCCCCATGCATGACAGGATTGCCCGCGGCTACCAGGGCTCCCCCGACCTGCGGCTCACGTGGTTGCAGAACATGGCAGGGAAACATGCAGAGCTGGGCAACCACGCGGAGGCCGCCCAGTGCATGGTGCACGCGGCCGCCCTGGTGGCCGAGTACCTCGCCCTGCTGGAGGACAGCCGCTACCTGCCCGTGGGCTGCGTCTCGTTCCAGGTGAGCTGCCCGGGTGACAGGTTGGCAGGGGGTGGGGTGGGGGGGTGGGGGGGTGGCACCCGTGGGGTGGGGCCGGGGCCTTAACCCCGCCTCCCACCACAGAACATCTCCTCCAACGTGCTAGAGGAATCGGCCATCTCCGACGACATCCTGTCGCCTGACGAGGAGGGCTTCTGTTCCGGGAAGCACTTCACGGAGCTGGGGCTGGTGGGACTGCTGGAGCAGGCGGCAGCCTACTTCACCATGGTGAGGCCTGCGGCCGGCCGCGGGACCTGGGGCTCGGGCCAGGGTGGCGCCATCAGATCCGCTGAAGGGCCCAGTGCCTGCTCCCGGAGACTCACGGCGGAGCTGCTGCCTGGTCCCTTTCTGGGCAGGGGATTTGCAGAGGACAACCGGGACCTTCACCAGCTCACGTTACCTGCCACTCTCCCTGTAAAACCCCTGACACGAGGCCTGCACGTAGTAAGCCTTCGATACATTCAGCCGCTATTAAATTTTTTTTTTATTATAGAAAATTTCAAGCACACCTAAGAGGAAAAAATTGGACCATCGCCCCCATACCCAGCACTCAAATCCAACAACCACCAGTATTTACTCTCTTGTTTCACCTTCTCTTTGCCTCTAGTGTTTTTGTTTTGTTTTTTTGGTTTTGATGGAGTATTTTGGGTTTTTTTTTTTGTTTTTTTAAAATTTTTTTTTAACGTTTATTTTTGAGAGAGAGAGAGACAGATCGCAAACAAGGAGGGGCAGAGAGAGAGAGAGAGAGAGAGAGACACGGAGACACTGAATCCAAAGCGGGCTCCAGGCTCCGAGCCATCAGCACAGAACCTGATGCAGGGCTCAAACTCACAGACTGCGAGATCATGACCTGAGCCGAAGTCAGACGCTTAACCAACTGAGCCACCCAGGCGCCCCAAGATCTGAATTTTCACAAATTGCTTGATGAAACCCACACACCTACTCAGCTAGTTTTTTTGTTTGTTTGTTTTCTTGTTTTTAAACCTTAGTGTAGTCCAAGGACCAGCAGCATGGGTGTCACCTGGGGGCTTGTTATAAATGCAGAGTCCTGGGTCCCCCAAACCCTCTGAACCCTACATTCTCACAAGATCTCAGAGATTCTGTGTGTGTTGGAGTTGGAGAAGTTCCAGCTTTAAACAAACCCTCTCCATCACACCATCACACACACAAGTACCTCCCTGTGCAGGCTCGTTGATGAAACCCTGGCATACAACTCAAGTTGTGCATGACCAGATTAATGGGAATTTTTTTTTTTTCCAAAACAATTTTTAACGTTTATTTATTTATTTATTTATTTAACGTTTATTTTTGAAAGAGAGAGACAGAGTGTGAGTGTTGGAAGGGCAGAGAGAGGGAGACACGGAATTCAAAGCAGGCTCCAGGCTCTGAGCTGTCAGCACGGAGCCTGATGCAGGGCTCGAACTCACAAACCATGAGATCATGACCTGAGCCGGTCAGACGCTTAACCAACTGAACCACCCAGGCGCCCCATTAACGGGAATACCAGTCCATGCTTGGATGTTCCTGAGGATCTCACAACAATTTGTTTTTTTGCACTTGGTTTGTTCGAATCACCGTCCATTTATAAGATCCACGATGGCTGTGACTGACAAGTCTCTTAAGGCTCTTTGAATCAAAGAAAGAAAACAAAAACAAAAAACGACATCAGTTCCCCAATTTTTACAGTAAGGGTTTTTAATGTTTTCTTTGCTAGGTTGAGGCTCAGGCATTGTATTTCCCACTGTTGTAAAAAGGTTTTCTCCCAGCTTGCTTGCTTGCATGAAAGCAATTGTTTCTTTTTCCTGCATTTCATTTGTTGGAGACGTGGGCTTTGTTTCAAGAAATTTTCTTTCTTTTAAATTTTTTTTTATTTTTTTTAATGTTTATTTATTATTGAGAGAGGGACAGACAGACAGAGTGTGAATTTGGGAGGGGCAGAGACAGAGGGAGACACAGAATCCGAAACAGGCTCCAGGCTCCGAGCTGTCAACAGAGTCCAACGCGGGGCTTGAACTCACGAACCGTGAGATCATGACCTGAGCTGAGGTCGGACGCTTAACCGACTGAACCACCCACGCACCCCTGTTCCAAGGGGTTTTCTGGCCTGAACAAGGCCGGCTGTGTCCCCATGGTGTTGCTTTATTTGTTCCTCTGTCCCCACGTTTCTGGGAACTGGTGATGAGGTCTGGAGTCCCGCTCAGATTCGGAGTCAGGTTTTTCCGGTGAGATTTATTTTCTGGGCTGCCAGACCCCTAGTGGGGTTTTCACTATTGTCATTTTGTTAAAGGCTCAAACAAAAGCCTCAGGGGAATAAACCAGACGGTACACGCAGACCTCTCACAGTTGGTCAGGAAACTTCCCAGGGTTTCTGCTAGCTTCATGGTGGCACCGGCTGTGGGTGAGGGGCCCTTCAGGAGCAGTGGTGACCACATGCCAAGAGGCAGCTGGGGGTGGAGGTCTTGGGTACTAGGCCAGAAGGGCTGGTGTTCAGGTCCTGGCCCTGGGGAGTTGTGTCTCTGAGTTTTCGTTTTCTCTCTGCGAAATTAAAAAAAAAAAAAAAAAAAAAAAAAAGGCTCCTCCCCCCAGTGAAGGAACATGGGTAAAGTGCAGATGTATACAGCACCTGGTATCATAAGCATGGTAGAGAGCACGGAGGGGTCTATGGGGGCCAAGTGGAAAGACTGGTGTCCCATCTGGGGTGGGGTGGTCAGGGTGGCCTCCCTGGAGGAGGTGATAAAAGACGGAGCCCTGGAGGACGGGTAGTAGCACAGCAGGGGGGCTTTTCCAGGCCGGAGAGAAAACTAGGGAGGGTGCTGGGAATCCTGATGTGCCCCACCCCCTAGGGCGGGCTCTATGAGGCAGTGAACGAGGTCTACAAGACCCTCATCCCCATCCTGGAAGCCCACCGAGACTACAAGAAGCTGGCTGCCGTGCACGGCAAACTGCAGGAGGCCTTCACCAAGATCATGCACCAGGTGGGTCGGGATGCCCTCCCAGACCCTGCCCTTGGCCCCAGCTCCCACCCCCACCACGGCTCAGCTGACTCTGACCCTTCTCTCTCCGACAGAGCTCTGGCTGGGAGGTGAGTCCGCCCAGTGGCCACCTGCCTCTGGGGCCCCCATGATGGCTGGTCAGCAGTGGTCAGGGACCACCAGGGGGTGCTGGAGGAACATGGCCGCCTGGCCACAGGGGCTGGTGCTCAGTAGGTGATGACGCACCCTCCACTTCTTCCCCCCTTCCCCCCGCCCCCCCCTTTCCATCCCTCAGGTCCCCCTCCCTGCCCTAGATCCCGAGGGCAGCCTGTGACTCACCCAGCTGGGACCTCTCCAGAGACACCCCTCCCTCGGGCAGGGCCAGCTTGGTCACTGCCTGTAAGGGGGGGTGCTCTGACTCCCTCCTTGTCTGTCTCTGTATTTCTCTTTGTCTCTGTCTCTTGGTCCCTTTCCCTGTCTCTTTCTCTCTCCCTGTCTTGCTCAACACTCTCTGTCAGTCTCTTCGAATCCGTCTGTCTCTGTCTCCCCAGCTTCCCCCAGGATCTCTGCTCCCCATTGCCATTTAGTGCTCGCCTCTCCCCCACTTGGGTCTATTTTTAGGCATCTCTTAGTTTGGGGAGAATTTTCTGGCCAAAGAAGGCAGGAACCCAGAGCCAAGATGGGAGGGCTGGGTGGGGGCCGGGTGGGACAGGCAAGTCCCAGATCTCTGGTCTCCACCCAAAGAATGGCACTCACGGGGCAGCATAGACTGGGACCCTGGAGCTTGGGGGCTCTTACCTCTGACCTCTCCCATGACAATGTCTCTCCCTTCCCTACCAATACCCTTGTGCCCGCCCCACCCTGCCCGGATCGGCCTTGGTGAGTGAACACAGAGCTACGCCCTTTCTTTCTGGTAGAGGGTAGTATGCCTGGTGGTGGGGATTGGGGGGGGGGGGGTGACCTGGAACAAGGGAGCCAGGGCTTCTGTCCCAGAGGGCTATGCATCCCCTCAGCCACTCAAGCATTTATCAAGCACCCGCTGTATACCCAGCGCTGTAGGCATTGAGGACACAGCTGTACTCAACAGAGCCCTAGCAACAGAGCCCTAATCCTAATTTCATATTGAGATCCAGACTCTGAAGAAGTGCTTGGGCGAGGATAATCGGGGACCAGGGGCTTGTGTTAAATGAGAACAAATATTTGGGGGAGGCAGGAGATAAAGGTCGGGGACAAAGAGGGTGTGAGCTGCTGGCAGTCATCAGGGACCATACCCCAATATTCTCAGGGTCCCCCCAACTGTGCCTTTGGGAGGGGCAGAGACAGAGGGACTTCCTGTTCGTGGGCTCCCCCTGCCCATGCCCACCTCTTCTGCATGTGGGGCAAGGGGACCTCCAGAGGGGCCTCCTGGGCCACAGCTCCCCTTCTTCCAGACGCAGCGTGTGTTCGGGACGTATTTCCGTGTGGGCTTCTATGGTGCTCGCTTCGGCGACCTGGACGAGCAGGAGTTTGTGTATAAAGAGCCGTCCATCACGAAGCTGGCTGAGATTTCACACCGGCTGGAGGCACGTCCCAGCGGTAGGGGGTAGACGGGCATTGGGCTCCCCTGGGCGGAGTGGGGGCTGCTCCTCTGTGGCCCCAAGTCAGCCCCGTGTCCCCAGGAGTTCTACACGGAGAGGTTTGGGGAGGACGTGGTCGAGATTGTCAAAGATTCGAACCCCGTGGACAAGACCAAGCTTGACCCACAGAAGGTGAGGACTCCTGACCATCCCAGGGTCTCTCATATCCAGGGAGGCAAACTTCAGAGCGTATCTCCCCTGGGGACCCCAAATCCTTTTCCTTGGGAGAGCCTCAAACCTCGAGACGTGAGATGTGGGACCCCCCAGATTTCAAGCTCCCAGACCCAAAGAGATCCAAATCCCCTTTCTCCAGGGATGGGGTCCTGCAGGGAGGATGTGTGTGTACTGGGGCTGTGGGAGCCTCATTCCTGAGCCCTGCGTCCCAGGCTTACATCCAGATCACTTACGTGGAACCGCACTTCGACACCTACGAGCTCAAGGACCGGGTGACTTACTTCGACCGCAACTACGGGCTGCGCACCTTCCTGTTCTGCACGCCCTTCACGCCTGACGGGCGCGCGCATGGGGACCTGCCTGAGCAGCACAAGCGCAAGACTCTGCTCAGCACAGACCACGCCTTCCCCTACATCAAGACCCGGATCCGCGTGTGCCACCGCGAGGAGGTGGGCGGGGCCCCAGGGAGGGCAGGTGCCGCGACCCAAGGTCAAGGGAGGCCCAGTACCCCCAGACCCAGGTCGGGGAGGTGAGAGGACCCTAAACTCCTATGCCTGGACACCAGTCAGACTCCAACCTCTGCTTCCAGACCCAGCCAGCCTGAGACTGGCCCACCACCCACCCGGAGCCCTCAGAGCCAGACACAGGCAGCTGAGACCAGACCACCACCCCCCCCCGCCCCCACCCTGCCAGATCCAGGCCGGCAGAAGTCCCCCCACACGCTGTTCATTTCACAGCCTCTGGGAACCCCTCTCCGCCCCCAGCAGGGGTCCAGGCTGCCCGGGGCCGTCTTGGGTCAGGACCTCTTCAGGCCCCAGCCAGTGCCTGCCATTCCCCTCCCCCCCACAGACAGTGCTGACACCCGTGGAGGTGGCCATTGAAGACATGCAGAAGAAGACACGGGAGCTGGCCTTCGCCACCGAGCAGGACCCGCCCGACGCCAAGATGCTACAGATGGTGCTTCAGGGCTCTGTGGGGCCCACTGTGAACCAGGTACAGCCAGTGGGGCCTGCAGGCTGCCCGAAGCACCCCAGGGGCCGTGCAGACACCCTCATGAGCCCCTCTGCCCCCTGCAGGGGCCCCTGGAGGTGGCCCAGGTGTTCTTGGCGGAGATCCCGGAAGACCCCAAACTCTTCAGGCATCATAACAAGCTGCGGCTCTGTTTCAAGGACTTCTGCAAGAAGTACGCCTGCCCCCCGCGCCCCCCACCACCCCCATCACGGCTCTGCCTTCCTGACCCCATACAGCCTCTCTGTATCCCTGATGCCCATTATGGAGCCCCCGCCTCTCTAAGTGCCCTCCGCCTATCACACTCCCACTGTAGCTCCTGGCCCCACCCCCGGACTGCCCCCCACCTCCAGGCTTGCTTTCTCCCGGGCGTCATCTCCTGCCATCTCTCTCTCAGGTGTGAGGACGCCCTGCGGAAGAACAAGGCCCTGATAGGGCCAGACCAGAAGGAGTACCACCGAGAGCTGGAGCGAAACTACTGTCGCCTGCGGGAGGCTCTGCAGCCCCTGCTCACCCAGCGCCTGCCCCAGCTGCTGGCGCCTCCCACGGCAGGCCTCAGGTGCCCGGCCACCGCCCCCGACCACAGAGAGAGGGCAGAGGCAGGCACAGATGGGCGCTGTCATACAGGCGCGTGTCAACCCACGCGCGCGTCAGTATGCACGCTCACAGCTTGGCACAAACGTGCAACTCTGTGGACATGCATGCATGCCGGGCGGGCTCTGGGCAGCCACTTCACATCCTCGCTGGGGCATCTCCCAGACGTGGGACTTCGCCTTTCTGAGCCTCCATTTCCACGTCTGTAAAATGGGCACAATTCCTATCTTCGGTGGTAGATTCCAAGAGAGAATCTGTGACTTTAGAGAAGGACGGGAGTTGGGAGCCCTCTGGCCACGTTAACCCACCTCATTCTTCCCCCAGGAACTCCTTGAACAGAGCAAGTTTCCGGAAGGCCGACCTCTGAGCCTGCGAGGCCTGAAGCCAGGCCCAGAAGAACCAGCACCCTGGCCTCCACCGTCTGTGCCTTTCCCCCACTGCACACTGACTGGGCTGTGGGGTGATCAATTTGCACACGGGGCTGGGCCCTCTGTTCCTCTGTTCCCATCTGTGTGCACTGATGCTTCTTACCTTTTCTAATTTAAAATGGTTTTCATAAGCAGCCTGTTTGATGTGGATCCTGGGAGCTGGGTCATGTCTGCACACCCTGATCTTTGACAGACTCTGAGAACTCACTGGGTGCCTGGAGCACAGCATTCTAGTAGAGGAGTCGACACACAAATAACAATGTCACGTGCCCATGGGGAATAACAGTAACGTTAGTGAAACCCTTGCAGAGTACTCAGCCCTGCCCTAAAGGGCGCCGAGATAGACACTGCCCCATTTATGGGCCCTTTTGCCTGAGGGGCCTCCTTCAGGCCCCTACCTCCTGGTTAGTGAATCTTCTCAATGCCATTATCCGGTAGGAAGCATTTTTAACCCCGTTTTACAGCTGGGGAAACTGAGGCACCAAGCAGTTAAAGGCTGCTTAGCCTGCCGTTAAAGGCTGCTAAGCCAGGTCTGGCTTAGCCGGAGGCTGTGCAGCCTCGCACTGACCCAGCCCCACTCCTCACCGCGCGGCCGTCACGCCACCCTGTACCAGGCCTGTGCTGGGCCGCTTCCAGCCTTGGGCCGGCTGGGGGAGGGGTGACCTCCCGCCGCCACCGCCGCCGCCCGCGCCCTCCCGGAGCTGGGCCCCGGCCAGCCCCGCCCCCCCCACCCCCCGCGGCGCCCAGCTGCAGCGGTGGGGAGGACCCTGCCCTGGGGACTCCGGGAGGAGGGGCGAGAGGACGACACCGGTTCGCTCGGGCGCGCACCCACACACCTGCAGTCCAGGTGCAATCGCGTTCTCCCGGCATCCCCTGTCTCCCCCTTCCCCCCACGGCCGTCCAGGCTGCCGGCGACTGGGGGCGGGGCCGGCCCGGAGGGGGCAGGGCGGGGGCGGAGCCACCGCCGAGGGCCGGGCGGCCGGGCGGTGGCGCGCGGAGGACGCACGGGCGGCGGGACGCTGGGACGGCGGCGGCCGGAGCGCGCGAGGCGAGTAGGACCCGAGGCTGGGTCGGGGTTCGAGGCCGGTTCGGGGTTCGAGCGTGGTCCCCACCCCACCCACCCCCAATCCCGGGACGCGACCTCGCCGTTCTCTACGAGCCGCTGCCTCCAACTCCTCCATCTAGGTCTAAACTTTCCGTACTTGGAGTGTCTCGTTCCCCCGCGTCTCTGTCCCCTCCCCGTCTTTGACCCCGTCCCTGCTTCTCTTCCCCGGCCGCATCCTCCTCCAGGTGTCCTGCCCCTTTCCCGCATCACTGTCTTCCCTCTGCCCCTCTCCCCTATCTCGATCCTCCTCTCTACCTCTTTTCCCCCACTCTGTCCCCCCTCGCCCTCCTCCGTGGCCGAGCAGAGCCAGGCCCCAGACGGCGGGAAGGCGGCCGGGCGTCCGGCCGGGCTGGGCCTCGGCCTGGCGGCTGGGCCGGTGTGGGGAGCGGCAGCTGTTTGCCATTAGCCGGGGACCCCGCAGGCCCCGCCCCCTCCCTGCACGGGGCGGGGTCACCCCTGCCGGGGTCTTTGGGTCGGAGAGACCCCAGAGACGTCCAGGTTTGGCTGCGAGTGGGGCTGGCAGGAGACTCCGCCGGACATTCGGGCCCGCCTGGGACCCTGCACCCCCTTACCTGTCCCCTCTTGGAGTGTCTCGCCTCCCATTCTCTCCATCTGTCTCCTATCCTGCTTTTCCTTCTCTCTATCCCAGGGGTCCCGTAGAGGGAGAGGGGCTTCAGCCACAGACACCCGTCCTCACCACCCCGCCCACCCCGCTCTGCTTTCTCGACCTGTGGTCATCCGCGCACGTAGAGGGCGGTCCGATGGCTGGAGGCCCTCAGACCTCAGTCCCTCTTGGAAGTGGGCAGAGGGATGTGGCATTGGGAGGTGGGGGTGGTGTGGCCAATAGTGGGGAATCTGCCAGGCTTAGGTTCGAGTCCAGACCCAGCCACTTCCCCCTCCGGTGACCCTGGGCAAGTCACTGTGCATTTCTGTGCCTACCCCGCCCCCCATTCCTTATTTGCAAAACAGAGCAATCAATAACTGTGTGCCTGATGGGGACGTTGTGATCAAATGAGCTGCTGGGGTGATTATTACAGTTATTACTGTTATTTGCCCCACCGCTTTTCACCTCCAGGGGCCCCCACAGGCTATTCCAGTCCTGCTTCCTGCCACCAGTCTGTCTCAGGTGTCCAGAAAAGAGTTTTGATCACCTCCCAGGTGCGTAGGGGGTGAGCCTCCAAGCAGGTGAAAACCCAGATATCATACAATTGGTGACTGCGTTCCAGGCGTTGAAAGACAAAGACGTGAAGAAAGACGGAGAGAGAAGTGGAGCGAGGCACAGAGAGACAGAACGTGGAGAGAGGCAGAGAAGCGTGGAGAGACTAAGCAAGACACTAAGCAAGGGACGAGCAGGGTGTAAGACAAGGACAAGCCCGGCTGCCCCGGAGCCCCAGCCCCGCCTTCATGCCCGGCAAGTGCCCCACCTGGCCCATCCTCCCAGGTACCCACCGCCCTGGCACCCACAGGCCAGAAAGGGTCCTGCCTGGTGGTAGGATGGGCTGGGGCCTCTGGAGCGGGGTGGCTGGAGGTCAGACGGCAGAAAGGACTGGCCAAGCTCAGGCTGAGTGTTGGGGACAGGAGGGCCCTGGCCGGCCTCCAGGGCTGAGGGGGAGTTAGTGAGAGGCTCTGATTGTCCCTCCCTTTTGCAGCCTCCAGGCGCCCTGTCTTACTTCCTCCCTGCCCCCCCCCCCCCCACAACCCCCATGACTTCCCTGGACGCCACCCGGCCCTCTATCCCTGCTGCGCCCCTGAGCCGGACGCATCCTGGGGGGGCAGGAAGTTCTCGTGTAGCCCGGCAGCGAAACTGTTTATTTTTAGAGAAAATTGTTTCCATAAAGAGGAAAGGCTTTGCTCCTCACTGCCTCCCCCTAACTTTCCCTGCCCCCCTACCCTGGCTGGCCTGACCCAGCTCTCCTTTGGGGTCCCCTACCCTCAGCTTCATCTCTCCTCTGCCCCTGTGTCTCTGTGTCCTTGGATTCTTGCAGGAAGGCTTTCCTGCACTTAGGAAGCCTGTCCCCCAACCCCCTGCCCATCTCAGCCCCTATCTGTCCCTGTAGCCAGCTTCTGGCCTGGACTGAGAGGAGGGGTGCAGGAAGGGTGGGGCCTGTCGGGCTTCGGGCCCCCCGGCCCAGGGCCTTGTGGAGGCGGGGCTGTGGGAACAGCTGGAGCCTGTCCAGGGGCTGGACAGATGTGCAGGCAGGCTGTGAGGTTTGGTTTCTTTGTTCCAGGCCGTGGGGGCCCCCCACCCCTTTCCACAGCCAGGCCGGGTGTGTTCCTAGGAGAGGGTCCCGGACTTGGGGAAGAGGGAGTGTCGGGAGGGGGGGCAGCTGTGGAGGGGGGGGTGGCCCCATCCCCCCCTCCCCCTGCAGACTCCTCCTGACTCCAAGCTCCAATACCCCTCCTCCCAGGTAAGCCTCAGCCCAAGCTGCAGGTGATCTGAGTCACAGACCCCAAGTGACTCTTGAGGAGCTTCTGCAGACCAGAGGATGGCCCAAGTCCTGCACGTGCCAGCTCCCTTCCCAGGTCAGGGGGCTCAGGAAGAGAGGGCCCTGCCCTGGGGTCTGGGAGATGATGAGGCCCAACCTTGCAGGAGGTGGTGGGGGTGGGGTGGTTGAGGGTAAAACACAGCCCTGCCCCAAGGGCCTGAATAGGGAACATTTGGCTCTACCCTGGAAGGTCTTGATGGGGAGGGGACAGACTTTCAGGGAAGGGGGCTGGTGTGAGTAGGGGGATGGGTCCCTGTGGGGGAGGGGGGGGTGGAGGGAGTAGGCACAGCCCTACCCTGCAGGTTTCGGAGAGAGTGACAGGGCCTTGCCCTGAGACTGGAGTCATTATTAAGCACCCAGTGGGCTCCTATCCCTAGGGCAAATAAACCTGGACTCTCCTGGGGACATGAGTCTCCCCCCTGAGGAGTGGACAGCGGTGTTCAGAGTCCCTGGTCTTTCTTCACACCCCAGGGACCCCTGGTCCAGCCTCCCCACCCGCCTTCCCTGCCAGGGAGCCTGACCCACCGTACTCTGTGGAGACGCCCTATGGCTACCGCCTCGACCTGGACTTTCTCAAGTATGTGGATGACATCGAGAAAGGCCACACGCTTCGGCGCGTGGCCATGCACCGCCGGCCCCGCCTCAGCTCACTGCCCCGAGGTCCTGGCTCCTGGTGGACCTCCACCGAGTCTCTGTGCTCTAATGCCAGCGGGGACAGCCGCCACTCGGCCTATTCCTACTGCGGCCGCGGCTTCTACCCGCAGTACGGTGCCCTAGAGACCCGCGCCGGCTTCAACCCGCGCGTGGAGCGCACGCTGCTGGATGCCCGACGCCGCCTGGAGGACCAGGCAGCTGCGCCCACCGGCCTGGGCTCCCTGACCCCCAGCGCAGCAGGCTCCACCAGCTCATTGGTGGGCGTGGGGCTGCCACCCCCGACGCCACGGAGCTCGGGACTGTCCACACCCGTGCCTCCTAGCGCCGGGCACCTGGCCCACGTGCGGGAACAGATGGCGGGTGCCCTGCGGAAGCTGCGGCAGCTGGAGGAGCAGGTGAAGCTGATCCCCGTGCTCCAGGTGAAGCTATCCGTGCTGCAGGAGGAGAAACGGCAGCTCACGGTGCAGCTCAAGAGCCAGAAATTCCTGGGCCATCCCACGGGGGCCCGGGGCCGCAGCGAGCTCTGCCTGGACCTCCCAGAGCCCCCCGAAGATGCAGTGACTCTCGAGACCAGGAGCGTGGGCACCTGGGTCCGAGAGCGGGACTTGGGTGTGCCTGACGGGGAGGCAGCCCTCGCCGCTAAGGTCACGGTGCTGGAGACCCAGCTCAAGAAAGCGCTGCAGGAGTTGCAGGCGGCTCAGGCCCGGCACGCAGACCCCCAGCCCCAGGCCAGGCCACCACCAGACAGCCCGATCCGAGTGGACACTGTCCGGGTGGTAGAGGGGCCGCGGGAGGTGGAGGTGGTGGCCAGCACGGCTGCCGGAACCCCTGCACAGCGGGCCCAGAGTCTGGAGCCCTATGGAACAGGGCTGCGGTCCCTGGCACCGTCTGGAGGGGTGGAGAGCCCTGCCGTGTTCCGTAGCCACGAGCTCCTAGAGACCGCGTTCCCAGCATCTGCTGTGCCCGCCGGCAACGTTCACCTGGTGAAGAAGATCAGCATCACGGAGCGCAGCTGCAGTGACCCAGCAGGTGAGCCACAGTAGACAGGGGAGGATGGCGGAGAGGCCTTCTTTGTTCCCGTGAAGGCCGGGTCCAGCCCCGGCCCTGGCCTTCCATCAGACCAACCACTCCGGCTCTCAGAGCCTCTGTCTCGTCCTCTGGAAAAAACGGGACAGTTGTGCTGCCGACTCTGTGCTGTGGGGAACCATGCAGAGAAATTGGGTATCTGTTAAGTGCGTGTTTTCCTGGCTAGTACGTTGTAAGTATCCAGACAGCAGGAGGTACTTGAGGGAGGGTCCCCAAGGCTGTTGGTTTGCTGGGCCCCAAAGCCCTCCCAATTTATTCGGTAAAGGGCAGAAACCAACTTCAGACCAGTTTAAGCAATGAAAAGGAAATGTACTGTTTGTGTAACTTAGTGACAGCTTCAGGCATAGCTGGATCTAGGTGCTCAAATATCATCCAGAATCTCTGACTCTTTTCTTCCGTGCACTTTGGGGTCTTCTTTCTTAGCAGAGTGCAGGTGGCCCCACGACTCCAGGCATCTGTCCTTTCATCTCAGTGGAAGGGGAACCTCTCAGTCTGAATAGTGCTAATAAAAAATCCCAAGGGTACCCCTCAGGGACTGGCAGCAGTCGTGTGCCCATCGCTGTGCCAGTCGCTGTGTCCTTCACTGCCTAGCCCCAGATGCTGGGGGTAGAGGAGCCCCACCCAAGTCCTGCGGCCTCTGAGGGAGCAAAAGGGATGTCCCCTGGAGAAAGTGCTGAGTCCTCATGCCAGGAATGGGGATGTGGGTTGTGCAAAATGGCAGCTGCCCCATCGCTGCCACCCTTAGGCTTCTGGCGGAAGCTGTCGGAATGATTCATAATCATGACAGCTGTTCTGTATCAAACCCTAGCCTGATGCCAGGTGCTATGGTAAGCGTTTCATTCATGGAATGTGGGCTTTAATATCCCAAGCAACCTGGGTTCAAATTCTACTTCTCGATGTAGCCCTGGGTGAGGGACTTCACCTCTGGAGGCCTCAGCTTCCTTATCTGTAAAGTGACATAACGCTAGTCCCCTACCTCTAGGGACTCTTGTGAATTGATGCACGCAGTGAACACTCAATCAGTGCTTGTTGATAATTTTCAGGCCAATTCTGTTTATAGCCGGGGAAACTGAGGCTCAGAAAAAAGCTGTGTGACACTTGCCCGGTGTCACACAGCTAGGCAGTGGCTGAGTCAAGACCTAAACCAAGGTCAGCCCGAACCTACAGCAGGGCTCGAAGGTGCCGCTC
Source organism: Herpailurus yagouaroundi (assembly GCF_014898765.1). Classification (NCBI taxonomy): domain Eukaryota; kingdom Metazoa; phylum Chordata; class Mammalia; order Carnivora; family Felidae; genus Herpailurus; species Herpailurus yagouaroundi. Next base: position 3,415,174 of record NW_024412431.1, on the reverse strand, counting down.
AGGTCCCCAACCCAGTCTCGAATGTCAGAGCCCCGTGGAGGGACCCGAGGGTGCAAACTGGAGGGTGGGGACCCAGCTGTGTTTTCTTGCTTTGCCATGTTGTTCCTGGCCAGCTCTGGACACCACTTCTCTGTTCTGCGTCCATCACAAACACCCAGCGCTTTGATTCTGGACCCCAGCCAAAGGCCCTGCCCAGCTCAGCCTTGGGGTTTCTGGGAGGCAACCTCCATTCCAGACGTGCCACCTTGGGCAGCCATGGGGCTTCTTGCCTGCAGGACACACAGACGTAGTGATGTTCCCACTCTATGCGGGCGGCTGCCCCCAAAAGTCCTTCCTTGTGTCTCACTTAACTCCTTGCCGCAGCCGGCCCCGTCTCTGCTTTGCTTGGGCAGAACTGGAGTGTGCCGGTTCATTTCAACGTCTTCTCCTCTAGCAGACTTTTATTGAATGCTTGCTTTGTGCTGGACTCTTCCAGGCACCGGGGATGCAGCAGTGAACCAGACAGACCGAACCCCTGCAATAAACAAGTGAAGCCCCGTGATAAAAAAGTGAAATAGCGTTTCAGGGAATACGTGTTAGAAGCAAATAAAACGGGCCTGGGGTAGGCAGCAGTTAGATGGGGTGGTGATCTCGGTTCCAATTCTGATTTCCCTGCCCCCTAGCTCTGTGCCCTGGAGCAAGTTATTTGACCTGTCTGTGCCTCATGTGCAAATCTGGGGTCCTGACAACCCAGTGTCACCAGACCCGTGTGAGGTTTATATGTGTGAGTTCCTATCACCGTGTGGCACCAAGTACATAGGTGCTCAAGGGTTAGCTGTTGGCCCTTCGAACCAAGATGTGAACGAGAAGGATGAGCCGCGTGGCACCGGGGTGGGAAGAAGAGTGTTCCCAGCAGGGGCTAAGGTCCTGAGGCGAGGAGGGGCCTGAGGACATCAAGATATCCAGCAAGCCGGGGGCTGGCTGGGTGGCTCAGTTGGGGAAGCGTCCGACTTCGGTTCAGGTCATGATCTCACCCACGGTTCATGAGTTCGAGCCCCACACCAGGCTCTGTGCTGACAGCTCGGAGCCTGGAGCCTGCTTGGGATTCTGTGTGTGTGTGTCTCTCTCTCTGCCCGCCCCCGCCTCTGCTTGCACTCTGTCTCCCTCTCTCTCAAAAATAAATGAATGTTAAAACAACAACAACAACAACAACATTAAAAAGATCTTGAACAAGCTGGAGTAGGATGAGGCTGGAGATGGGAGGTCCAGAGGTCCCTAAGCATCAGAGGGGGGCCCAGTAGAACTTGTAGACTGGGGAGGAGCAATATGAAAAATGCAATTAGATAGTACAGGACTTGACAAGTGTTTGGACCACGTGTTTAGGTCCGCCAGCTTGATGGGTAGGTCTGGGAGGACTCCCTGGGGGAAGAGGTAGGGAGGAGCCCAAATTCCCTGCCGTCTAGAATTCCCTCACTGGGGTGGAAGGGCGGGGAGGGTGGGAAGCTGCCTTCCCCCCAGGCTGGCAAGAGTGGGTGGTGCAGGCAGAGGCCTGGAGACCTCACAAAGTCCCATCCCCCCACCTTCCAGAGAGATCGGTGGGAGAAGGGGCAGGAGGGCATGTGTGTGCGTGGGGTCTCCGAGGCCTTGAAATTTCCTTTGCGTTTGTGGGAAACCTACCCCTGTGACAGCAATTCATATTCTTTGTGGAAAGTTGGGAAAGTCCAGAAAAATCTGGCACACTAAACAAAACCCCCATAAACCCACCGCCGCCCAGACCCAGCTGTTGTCAGCACTTCTGCTTCTTTCCTTCCGAATTTTTTCATGCAGAAGATAATATGGTTTTGTTTTTTTTTTTTTTTTTAGGTCTGGCAACAGGGAGCTGATAGAATTTGTTGTCTCGCATTATTTTATTTTTATTATTTTTTAATTTTTGTTTGATTTTTGAGAGAGAGAAAGAGCAGGGGAAAGGCAAGAGAGAGAATCCCAAGCAGGATCTTCACAGAGCCTGACACGGGGCTCGAACCCATGAACCATGAGATCATGAACTGAGCCGAAGTTGGACACAACCAACTGAGCCACCCAGGCGCCCTGCATTATTTGATTTTTAAGAGCCTTTAGGTAGCCTTCCTATGGGCCAGGGCGTTTTTTGACATTCTTCATATTTTAATTCATCTATGTCCCCAGCACACCCATGTGAGGTGGGTGGTGTTTTTAATCCCCATTTTACAGATGGGGAAAACTGAGGCACGGGGTGGCTGCCCACTGTTCAGGAAGCCAGGTTTTAAACTCCGCCCTTGGTTTCTTTGATTTAACATTATCCCAGGGCATTGCTTCCTGTTATGAAAAATTCCTGGCCTGGGGCACCTGGGTGGCTCATCCGACTTCAGCTCAGGTCATGATCTCATGGTTTGGGAGTTCGAGCTCCGTGTCAGCTTTGTGCTGACAGCTCAGAGCCTGGGGCCTGCTTCGGTTTCTCTGTGTGTGTGTGTGTGTGTGTGTGTGTGTGTGTGTGTGTGTGTCTGCCCCTCCCCTGCTCGCTGTCTCTCTCTCTCTCTCGCTCTCTCTCTCTCCAAAAAAAAAAAGTCCTGGGATGCAGTATTTATTTAACAGCCACATCAGTCTCTACTGTCACTGAGGCCACCACAAAGATGTCCTTTTGCGGAAATCCCTTTCGTCTTCTGTTTTCTCAGGACAGGTTTCCAGAAGAGCATTTTTGAGGACCGTGATGTCTGTGGCCAAACTGCTTTATTCCCCTGTGGCCTCACTCCCTTCCCACACTGGGTGGGTGAGTGATTTAAATTTTTAAAAATGTCTTGAGGCCCAAACTGAGTCAATGTAATTTTTCAGCTCACAGCGACCATCTCCGCTGGTCTGTGCATGCCAGCTCTCTTGTGTTACTTGATGTTTTTTCCACCTTCTTCCACCCTCAGTGCTGAGGGCAGATAAATAGCTTCGGCTCTATGGGCTACATGATCTTTGTTGCAATGACTCAATTCTGCTCTTTTTTTTTTTTTTTTTAAGCTTTATTGAAATGCACTTCATATACCAAAAAAAATGTTGCATATTTAAATGTCTACATTTTGATGAGTTTAGTGCCCCCGTTCTGCCTTTGTCAGCATGTAAGCGTGGACAATGTATAAAGGAACAAGCACGGTCGTAGGATATTCAGTTTCGTGTAATTTTCACATGTCCCAAATAGCATTCTTTTTTGTTTTTCCATTTAAAAATGCAAAAATCGTGCCCACAGTCCGTAGTTCGCCAACTGCTGCCCTATGCCATTCACACACACACACCCCAGCCCATTAAATATCATTCCTTGCAATCCACCTTCCAGAAGCTTATTCAGACATTTCAGTGTCCTTGAAAAATATGCTCTGGGCATGTTTAATTTCCTAAAATGGTGTTGTGATTTCAGAAGAAAAAATCTTGCTGTTTCTTATTTTTTTTTTTTTTCTCTCTGGGCACTATTTTTGAACTCTCCCCCCTGATGTTTATAAACCTGGTTTGTCACTTGGAAATGACCACACAGCCGTCTGCCCGAGGTGTGTGCGACACTTTTCTTACCCGATACCCCCTCGGTGGGCCCCTGGGGTTGCTGAATCACAGGGAATTCACAACTTCACTCCAAGGTTTGTCTGATCCTTTCTGGAAAAGCTCTCCCTGTCCATTCTCACCAGCCACGCTTGGATCTGAGGTGCCCACTTCCCCAGATGGAACTTTCTCTAATTTTTGCACATCGACGCTGGTGCAGAATGGTATCTCCTTGTTTTAATGTGCATTTCCTTGATTTTTGGTGAGATTGGGCATCACCATACATGTTTAATATAAGATTCCTCTGGTGAGTCACTTATTTGTAGCCTTTGTCCGCTTTTCCTTGGGTAGTTTTCAGAAGGTCCTGGCATATTCCAGAATAGGGGTTGGCAAACTATGGCCTTTGGGCCAAATCCAGCCCGCTGCCTGTTTTTATAGGCTCACAAGCGAAGAAAGGTTTTTATGTTGTTATTTACTTACTTATTTTTAATGTTTATTTATTTTGAGAGAGAGCATGTGCTCGTGCACGCATGCACACAAGTGCGGGAAGGGCAGAGAGAGGGGGGAGAGAGAATTCCAAGCAGGCTCCGCACTGTCAGCACAGAGCCCGGGGAGGGGCTTGAACTCACGAACCTCGAGATCACGACCTGAGCCGAAATCAAGAGTCGGATGCTTAACCGACTGAGCCACCCAGGCGCCCCCGGTTTTTATGTTTTTAAATGGTTGAACAATATAAAAAGAAGAGTGACATGAGCAAAATTATATGAAATTCAAACGTATCAGAGCACAGCCACACCCATTCATTTACATACTGTCCAGAGCCGCTTTTCCCATCAAGACGTTATGGCCCACGGAACTGAGAATATTTATTGTCTGGCCCCTCATAGAAAAAGTTTATTGACTCTTGTTCTAGAAGATGACCCTTGGTCATTTTTGGCATTATGAATATCTTCCCACAGTGTGTATGCTTCTGTCATTTAACTTTGTCTACGATGGTGTTTTTTTTTTTTAATCTGATAGAAATCTTCATGAGGGATTAAACCCATCATATTTTTCTTTTTTTAATATTTTGTATTTTAAAAAAAAGTTTTTTTAAAGTTTACTGTTTATTTTTGAGAGAGAAACAGTGCCAGCCGGGGAGAGGCAGAGAGAGAGGGAGGGAGACACAGAAACTGAAGCAGGCTGAGCTGTCAGTACAGAGCCCGACGCAGGGCTCGAACTCATGAACCGTGGGATCGCGACCTGAGCTGAAGTCGGATGTTTAACCGACGGAGCCTCCCAGGTGCCCTGCGTGCTTTGAGGAATTTTTAAAGGAATCTTTCTCCTTCTGAGGCCTCTGGTATTCTGTTATATCTTCTCTCTGTAGCTACATTGATCCTTCAGAGTTCATGTGTTAAGGTGTGAGGTAGGGATCCAGCTTGATTTTTCTTGGGTCGAGTAAGCTGCTTTTTTCCCAGCATCACACCACAGAGGCCACCTTCCCCGCTAATTTGCGGAAACCCCTTTAACTTAACCCCAGCTCCCGCAGCTAGGGCCTTCTCTCCTCTGTTCCGTTGGCCCATTTCTTCCCTCAGCAGTGCCTGCTGTTTGGGTCATTGTGGCTGTTTGGCCATTTGGAATGTATTACTCTCTCCTCAGCCAGGTTCCCCGTCTTTGCCCCTTTTTGTAAAGTTGTCTTAGCTGGTCATGGGTTTCAGTTCTTCCATATAAATTGTGGTATCATTTTGCCCCGTTCCTTAGTGGAAGAACAATAATAAATATGATCAGTTTTATTATTGTTATTGTTACATTAGCATTGCAGCGTCTGACTTTGAACTCCTCATGCGAGAAGGAGCCAGGCAAGCTTTTGGAAGCAGGACCTGCTTTCTCCTTGGGGCAAGATGGGCTATGGTGCTGCTCTATTTCCTTTTTCCTTTTTTTTTTTTTTTTTTTTTAACACTTTGAAAAACGTTGTGGTGAAACGCACTTAACGTGAAACTTACCATCTTACCCATTTTTTTTTTTAATTTTTTTTTTCAACGTTTATTTATTTTTGGGACAGAGAGAGACAGAG
>NW_024412431.1:3396853-3409601 GCF_014898765.1 Herpailurus yagouaroundi | reverse complement strand
TGGGACAGAGAGAGACAGAGCATGAACGGGGGAGGGGCAGAGAGAGAAGGAGACACAGAATCGGAAACAGGCTCTAGGCTCCGAGCCATCAGCCCAGAGCCCGACGCGGGGCTCGAACTCCCGGACCCCGAGATCACGAGATCCCGCGAGATCGCGAGATCGTGACCTGGCTGAAGTCGGACGCTTAACCAACTGCGCCACCCAGGCGCCCCCCATCTTACCCATTTTTAAGCGTCCAGTTCAGTGGCGTTAAGCTCATTCACACTGTTGTGCAGCCCTCCCCGCCACCCGTCTCTAGAACCTTTCCATCCTCCCAAACTGAAGCTCTGTCCCCGTGGAACGCTAACTCCCCACCCCCTCCACCCCCCATCTACTTCCTGTCTCTGTGAACGTGACTCCTCTAAGGACCTCACATCAACGGAATCATACAATCTCTGTGCTCTGGTGACTGGCTCATTTCACTGAGCAGAAAGTTGTTTCCCCTGATCTTTCGACCCTCCCTGGTATTTAAACGAGGAGTCCTGAGTTTGGGGCAGACACTGACATTGGGAACTGACCCATCTGCCTCCTGACCCATCCCGCTTCGCCACGTAGTGTGTTTGTTTGTTTGATATGAATGTGTTGATAGAGCTTAAAAAAAGAAATCAGGAGATTCACATAAAAACCTAGAGGTGCGCTTCGGTTCCCCACAGGGGTTCAGGCCATGACTCCGGAATCGGCCTGGCCTGGCCACACCCTGGGCTGGGGTGCCATCAGACACATTTGTGGCCGAGTGTCTCATCGGGTCTCCGTGTTGCTTGTACTGACTATTTACTCTCTGTTCTTAAATCCAGTGGAGTGTTAGGGACTTGAGGAGGTAGTTACTGTCCAAAAAAATTTTAGCTGTTAAAGGGAATTAGAAGGAATTGGTCTGTAGAGCCCATGACCTGTGGTAGCAAGGGGACGACCTGGGGAAGTGGGGACAGGAAAGCCATCTGGCCTGGGGGGACCTGAGCCGGTTGTGAGATGGGGATGCTCAACGTGGCACTTTGTTAAAAAATTTTTAGGGGGGGCGCCTGGGTGGCGCAGTCGGTTAAGCGTCCGACTTCAGCCAGGTCACGATCTCGCGGTCCGTGAGTTCGAGCCCCGCGTCAGGCTCTAGGCTGATGGCTCAGAGCCTGGAGCCTGTTTCCGATTCTGTGTCTCCCTCTCTCTCTGCCCCTCCCCCGTTCATGCTCTGTCTCTCTCTGTCCCAAAAATAAATAAACGTTGAAAAAAAAAAATTTTTAGGGGTGCCTGGGTAGCTCAGTCGGTTAAGCGTCGACTTTGGCTCAGGTCATGATCTCATGGCTTGTGAGTTCGAGCCCCATGTCGGGCTCTGTGCTGTCACCTCGGAGCCTGGAGCCTTGTTGGGATTCTGTGTCTCCCTGTCTCTGCCCTTCCCCTGCTCATGCTCTCTCTCTCTCTCTTTCTCAAAAATAAATAAAACATTAAAAAAATTGAAAACTTTTTAAATTTAATGTAATTTAATATCTTAATTATTTTTTTATTTGAGAAAGAGAGCACGCGCGCATGTGCACACAGGGGAGTGGGCAGAGGGAGAGAGAGAGAGAGAGAGAGAGAGAGAGAGAGAGAATCCTAAGCAAGCAGCCTCCATGCTCAGTGAGGAGCCCAACTGGGGGCTTGATCCCACAACCCTGGGATTGTGACCTGAGCGGAAATCAGGAGTCGGGCACTCAACCGAGCCACCCACGCACCCCCAAAGTGGCACTTTTCTTCCTGCTTGGCTCTAGGCTGGTGATCCAGGCCTGGATCTCCCTGCCACCCCCACCCCCAGATGGGCAGTTGGGCACCCTTGGGACTGAGGGCCCACAGAGTCACCTTTGTCCTCTGGCCAACCTGGGTGGGTTTTTGTTTTTTTTTTAATTGTGATAACATATGTGTAATATAAAACTTATCATCTTACCCATTTTAAAGTGTCCGGTTCAGGGGCACCTGGGTGGCTCAGTCGGTTAAGGGTCAGACTCTTGATTTTGGCTCAGGTGGTGATCTCATGGTCATGAGATCGCCTGCTTGGGATTCTTTCTCTGCCCCTCCCCTGCTCCTTTTCTCTCTCTCTCTGCCTCCCTCCCTCTCAAAATAAATAAATAAGCATTTAAATAAATAAATTAGCAAAGTGTCCAGTTCAGTGGCCCTAAGCACGCTCACGCTGGTATGTAACTGTCTCCATCACTCATTTCCAGAATATTTTAATCTTCCTGAACTGAAAATTGGTCCAGATGGGGTTTTAATTTTTATTTTCTAATGACCTGTATTGTTGCTTTTTCCTGATGGCCGAAGTGTCTGTTTCCTGCTTAAAGGTCAGAAGAAAGGAGCTGTGACATCCATAACACAGCCTTGCTTTCGTTAAAATGATAATACATCTTGGGGCGCCCCAGTGGCTTAGTTAAGCATCTGACTCTTAGTTTCAGCTCAGACCATGATCCCCGTTTCCTGAGTCCGAGCCCCACATCGGGTTCTGTGCTGACCGTGCAGAGCCTACTTGAGATTCTCCCTCCCTCTCTGTCCCTCCCCTGCTCGCACCCTCTTGGTCTTTCTCGAAAATAAGTGATAAATGAAACACTTAAAGGGCGCCTGGGTGGCTGAGTCTGTTAAGCACCTGACTTCGTCTCAGGTCACGATCTCGTGGTTTGTGGGTTCGAGCCCTGCATCGGGCTCTGTGCTGGCAGCTCGGAGCCTGGAGCCTGCTTCGGATTCTGTGTCTCCCTCTCTCTCTGCTTCTCCCCCACTAATGCTCTCTCTCTCTCTCTCTCTCTCAACGATAAATAAACATTGAAATTTTTTTTAAATCTTATCGAAATAGTGTTTACAATTCTCTTGGGTTAACAAATGACCCTCGAGCACTATACAGGCGTTGTTCTAAGCCTCTTCCCCCCAAATTACTGTCTTCAGTCTGCACAACGACGCCATGGTGGAGGAAATATCATTCTTCCGAGGCACAGGGAGGTTAAGTGACTTACCTGAGGTCACACAGCTTGTTCCTGGGAGATTCGAGTTCCTACCAAGACTGCGACTCTTGGCTGTGACCAAACCTTGTTTCCAGACAACCCTCAGTGTGATGGGGGGGGGGGGGTCACAAGCCAGGATTGCAGAGTGACAGCATCTTCTGTGTCCCTGACCAGCTACCAGCACCGGCAAGAGGCCGGTGTCGGAGTCAGATTCTGTCGCTCATTCCCTGGGTGACCTCAGGCAACCCTCTGTGCCTCAGTTTCCTCATCTCTGACGATCCGGATCTCCCGGACTGGGAGGATTTGACCAGGCAACACCGGCATTAGCCCACAGGGCGTGTGACTCCGTGGAGGCCACCGTTATTCCCCTGTTATCCTCAGTGACACCTCTTTCCCTGCCTCTCCAGGTCTCCCACAGGCCCCTGCGGAGTCATCCTCGTCGCCCCCAGGGGTGGTGGCCACGTCCCTGGCACAGCCTGAGAAGAAGGCAGGTGGAGCGCTCGCCCGCGAAGCTGCCAACTCGGAGCCCGCCAGGCAGGCAGCCTCGTGCGAGTCCGCGGAGGCGGGGGGCGCAGGTGAGTGAGGGTGGCCGTCGCTGGGGACGGGGCACTGGAGGCCCCAGGGCACAGGGTCTGGCTGCGGGAGATTCTTAAGGCACCGCCCGTCCCCCCAGGCGAGCCCCCGGCTGGCGTGCGGTCCATCATGAAGCGCAAAGAGGAGCCCGCGGACCCCCCAGCCCACCGGAGGAGCCTGCAGTTTGTGGGGGTCAATGGCGGGTGAGAGGAGCGCCCGCCCCACACCCCCGCCTTCCCTCAGCTCCTCCCTTCCTGTTCGTCGTCGGAGAACGCACCCTGGTCTAGGCCCCTTAGGCTCCTTTAACCACGGTGGTTAGACGGCTGGGGACCCTGAGGCCCCTGGAGGCCGAATGCCTTGCTGGAGCTCACACAGCGACCGCGTGTCTGCCCGGTGGCCAGGCTTCCGAGCCTGTGCTGTAACCGCTGCTCCACGCTACTCCACGCTGCTCCAGTGCTGGACTCGGTGTCCTGCCCCAATGGTGCTCCCAATCCACTGGGGCCTCGGGCAGTTCCCACACCGTGCGGTTGGAGCCCTGATAGGGGGTGGGGACCCTTAGGGCCGTATGGGAGTGTTGGGGGAGGCGCCGATGTCCCCTGGGAAGTCACTGAAGGCGGGGCCGCGGGTGGTAGCAAAGTGAAGAGTGGGGGCTGGGAGGCACTCCTGCGGGTGGGCACAGCCTGGATAAAGGCTCAGAGGTGGGAGGAAGCAGTGACTGTGCCTGAGAAGCAGGAGGTGGGGTGCCTGGGTGGCTCCGTTGCTAAGCATCCGACTCTTGACTTGGGCTTGGGTCACGATCTCACGGTTCATGAGTTGGAGCCCCCCCCCCCGCCTTGGGCCCTACCCCGACAGCACAGAGCCTGCTTGGGATTCTGTCTCCCTCTCTCTTGGCCCCCTCCCCTGCTTGCTCTCTATCTCTCTTTCAAATTAAACTTAAAAAAAAAAAAAGCAAGATGCATAGGACGTGGTAGAGACAGGGATGATTTGGGGACTCGAATGCCAGGGCCAAAAGTTTAGACTCTGTCCAGAGGCAGCAAGTAGCACAAGTGGGTCCTGTTTGCAGGGGTGAGGGTCTGAAGCCATTGCATAAGGGGTAAAGGGGGAAGAGGTACCGAGGAGTAGAAGGTGACAAGCAGTGTTTCTCCCTGACCCACCCCAAGCACAATCACAGTCAGAGCTAGTGTCTGTTGAGTGCCCACTGTGTGCCAGGTCAGGTGCTGTAGGGCACATCCCTACAACCCCGGGAGGTTGTTACTGCCACTATTCCCATGTAACAGATGGGAAAACCAAGGCCCAGAGCGGTCCAGTAGTCAGAGCCCTGTGCCCCTCCCCTGCCACGTCCTGTTCCATCCTGTGATGTCTCCCCCACTCCGCCCATCCTTCCTTCGCAGATACGAGTCCTCGGAGGACTCCAGCACAGCAGAGAACTTCTCAGACAACGAGAGCACAGAGAACGAGGCCGCGGGACCAGAGGAGAGGGTTCCAAGTGTGGCCGAAGCCCCCCAGCTCAGGCCCTCGGGGACAGCGGTGGCCAAGACCGGCCAGGAGGAGTGCCAGCCATCTCGGGAGCCTCAGCATGTGCTGGTGGAGGAGGGGGTGTCAGGAGCGAATGCAGAGGAGGAGATCCGGTCAGTTTTCTTGGGGGAGGAGGGGGGGACTCAGGGCAAGGTGGGTGACCTCTGCCTCAGATTTCACCATTCGTGCCCTCTGAGGGAACCTCCCATCGGTCATGCACACCTTAGTCTGAATTAATGAACAAGCATTTTCTCCCGGTCATCTGAAGGTCTGCAGGCTTTGATAAAGGGCCTGATAGGGGCCATTTGGGCTGTTGGGGGTTAGAATTTAAGGGACAGGCAAAGTTTGTCGTAAAGCACCCCACTCTCTTTGGGACAGATGCGCCACCTGCCTGTCCTGTTTGTGTCTTTTTTCTCTCCCCCCACTGGGGAAAAATCTGCCCTGGGGAGAAGATTTTCTATCCACCACTGCCCACTTGGAATAAACTTTAGCCTGTTTATCGACTTCCTCTTGGGATCTGCGTGCTCCCCATGTCTGGGGTCACCTAGGAGGCTGAGGTGAGTGCTCCCAAGATAAACTCCCCTCTTGTCTGTCCCTGGCAGGATGGAACTAAGCCCCGACCTCATCTCAGCTTGCCTGGCCCTGGAAAAGTATCTGGACAACCCCAATGCCCTCAGTGAGCGGGAGCTGGTACGATGGGGTCCCGGGGCCCCTCGACCCCCACCCCAGCTTCTCCCCATCTGCATGGTCTCCCGGTACCTGCTTCAAGGGGACGCCAGAATCCAAGTCGAGAGCTAGGGGGGTTGTGGGGGTTGGTACTCGAGTCACGGGCCTTGAAGAGGGGCCAGGGTCGGGGGAGGGGCCGAGGACGGTCCCCTGCTAGCCCTCCTGGCCTCTGGTTCCTGTTCTTTGGGGGGTTGAAGGGAGGCGCTGCCGCATTTCTCTTTATGGGTGTCCGTACCTGCCTCTAAAGACCACATACCCGGGATAGAGACGCTCACACCCTCCTCGGGGGCACATCTGGGACTGGAGCGTCTACTTCCCATTAGGGTCCTTGTCCCGGCTAGGGGCGCGTGCTTTCTAGCCGAGGGGGCTCACCTGGGGAGGGTTGTCCCCACTTGTCCTTCAGGCTCTGGGTCCGGGTGCGGGTGTCCACGTGCGCCCTCCCATCCTGGGACTCCGTCTGGGGGCGGTGGGGAGCGGGCCGCCGCCGCCCTCAGACCCCTCTCCTCCCCGCCCCCCGTGTCCAGAAAGTGGCCTACACCACGGTGCTACAGGAGTGGCTGCGTCTGGCCTGCCGCAGCGACGCCCACCCTGAGCTTGTGCGGCGCCACCTGGTCACGTTCCGGGCCATGTCGGCGCGGCTGCTGGACTACGTGGTCAACATCGCCGACGGCAATGGCAACACCGCTCTACACTACTCCGTGTCCCACGCCAACTTCCCCGTGGTGCGGCAGCTGCTGGACAGCGGTGAGTCCGTGGGGCAGGACGAGGGGGCCCCGGGCAAGCAAGGGGGGCCCCGGCAGCTATCCTGGTCTCATGGTCTGATGGGGGAGACGCTGTCTTCCCTGTCTGGTAGAGGAGACACCACCCAGCTCGTCTGATGGAGGAGACACAGTCCCCCTCCTAGAAGTCCCTCATCTAATGGGGTGGCACGGTGGAGGGGGAGACCGTGGGGCGGGATGGGGCTCTCGGCCTGGAAAAAGGGAGGAATCCGGGCACAGCTGGACTGTGGGGGGTGGGGGGGGTGTTGCCTGTTTCTCATGGACCCGCCCCCAGTTTTGAGGCAGGCCTGGCCGGGATCAGTGGGGTCTGATGGCTCATGTCCTCCTTGACAACCCCCCCCCCCACCCCCCGCCAGGCGTCTGCCAGGTGGACAAGCAGAACCGCGCTGGCTACAGCCCCATCATGCTCACTGCCCTGGCCACTCTGAAGACCCAGGACGACCTCGAGACCATGTTGCAGCTCTTCCGGCTCGGAGATGTCAATGCCAAAGCCAGCCAGGTATAAGACCCCTCAGTGCTGCAGACCCAGGCGGCCCTTCCCGCTCTCTAAGTCCTGGCTGTGCACCAAGCCCAGACTTGGTCTCATTCCGTGCCCAGGGGGAGAATCCCCCCTCCACAGGACAAGGACACTGGGGCTCAGAGAAGCGCTCATTTCCTCAAGGTCGGACTAGAGGAGGTGGGATTTGAACCCAGATCTAGGTCTAGAACCCCATCCTTAATGACCTGCCTGCCAGGCTGCCTCTGATACAGGGCCTTGCGGCGGAGACGGGGCAGGGTGTGTGGGAGGGATCCTCCACCTTTCTTAAAGCGACACCATCCCACATCCTGCTTGGTAATTCATTGGGCGGCTGCTGGGCGCCGGGGACTCAAATGGTGGACAGGCAGGCGCAGAGCCCGCCCTCCTGAAGCCCCCTAGCCAGCCTGCAGCTCTGGGAACTGAGAGCGTTCCAGGCAGCACAGAGGCTTGGGGCGGATTTGGACTCGGGGGCTGCAGAAAGCCACTGGGGGCATTTAACCACAGCAGTGGCATGGCCGGCTTTCTGATTTAAAACGTCCCTTCGGCTGCATGTTGGGGAGCAGAAGTCGGGAGAGCGTGGAGGTGACTGGAGTGAGGACCGGTGTCTGGGCAGAGGGAGTAGCCAGGACTCCACGGGGACAGCAAGAAAGGGAGGGATTTGCAACAGCCTGAATACAGTAAGGAGAGGAACAGGGTGCTGTCGTGGGGCAGAATGACAGCAGACCTTTTCTTTAAAAACAAAATTTCAGTGGTTTACTTATTTTACCTGAGGTGGAATTCACACGAGGTTATCCCTTTTAGGGCTGCCCACTGGCTGACTCAGTGGGCAGAGCATGTGACTTGACCTTGGGGTCGTGAGTTTGAGCCCCACGTTGGGGGTAGAGTTTACTTCAAAAAAAAGAGGGGGGCGCACCTGGGCGGCTCAGTCAGTTAAGCATCTGACTTCGGCTCAGGTCACGATCTCACAATTTGTGAGTTCGAGCCCCACATCGGGCTCTGTGCTGATGGCTCAGAGCCTGGAGCCTGCTTCAGATTCTGTGTTTCCCTCTCTCTCTGACCCTCCCCTGCTCACACTTTCTCTCTCTCTCTCCAAAATAAATAAACACTAAAAAAAAGACTATCCCTTTTAAAGTACACAATCCAGTGGCATTTCGTGCATTCGCAGTGTTGTACAACCATCATCTCTATCTACTTCCAGAACATTCTTATCATCCCCCAAAGGAAACACTGCGCCATGAGCTGTCGCTTCCCATCTCCCTCCCCCTGCTCCTGGAAACCACCGGTCTGCTTTCTATCTCTACGGATTTACCAATTCTGGATATTTTGTATAAATAGAATCGCATAGTATGTGTTCTTTTGCGTCTGGCTCCTTTCACTGAGCGTAATATTTCCAAGGTTCATCACGGGGCAGTGCGCATCAGTACTCCGTTTCTTCCTAAGGCTAATATTCTTTAGTATGGGTATACCACAGTTTCTTTTTCTGCTCATCCGCTAATGAACATGGATTTTTTATTTTAATTTTTAATGTTTATTTGTTTTTGAGAGAGAGAGAGAGAGCACGAGCAGGGGAGGGTCAGAGAGAGAGAGGGAGACACAGAATCTGAAGCCGGCTCCAGGCTCCAAGCTGTCAGCACAGAGCCCAACGCGGGGCTCGAACTCACAAACCGTGAGGTGACGACCTGAGCCAGAGTCGGGCGCTTAATTGACTGAGCCACCCAGGTGCCCCAACATTGATTTGATTTTTACTGAGGCTTAGCTGACATACAGAAAAGCATAGAAATCTTAGCTCAATAAATTTTTACATATATTTACACCCGGGAGCTAGGAACCTGCTTTAGTTGGGGTTTGGGTTGGGTAGGCAAATAGCATCTCCCAGGAGAGGAAACATTTAAGCCGAGATGTGAGGGATGAGAAGGAGACAGCAGGAGGAGGAGGGGACCAGCCAGTGCAAAGGCCCGGTGGTGGGAGGGATTGTTTGAGATCTAGAAGGAGGCCAGCAAGTAGAGATCCTGTTAACATCACCGTACTCGGGAACCATGGAAGGTTCCAGAGCAAGGGTGCCCGGGATGACATGGTCCTTCAGCCTGTTCCTTGCCCTACCCAGGCGGGGCAGACGGCCCTCATGCTGGCGGTCAGCCACGGGCGGGTGGATGTGGTCAAAGCCCTGCTGGCCTGTGAAGCGGACGTCAATGTCCAGGATGATGACGGTTCCACGGCCCTGATGTGCGCCTGTGAGCACGGCCACAAGGAGATCACGGGGCTCCTGCTGGCTGTGCCCAGCTGCGACATCTCGCTCACTGACCGCGTGAGTCCCCACCCAGGGGCACCCCAGGGAGGGCAGGAGCACAGCTCAGGGCCTCATCACAGCAGTGGATCTTTACAGGACGGGAGCACAGCTTTGATGGTGGCCTTGGACGCGGGGCAGAGTGAAATTGCATCCATGCTGTACTCCCGCATGAACATCAAGTGCTCGGTGAGTGCCAACCCCTGGACGCTGTGGGCGGTGGGGGGCTTTGGGAAGGCACAAGCGGTTACAAAGGGCTGACGCTGTATGGGGCCCGTGCCAAGGACTTAAGAGTCATCTGCTTGGTGAACCTCCCTGGTGCCCCCATGAGGAAATGAGGTGTGGACAGCGGAGACCAAGTAACAGCATTCGAACCTGGATCTGTCTCGAGCCAAATGCATGCTCTTAATCCCCATTCACTCATTCGAGAAGGTACTTACAGAGCACCTGTCGCATGACACATCCTGCTTTAGGCCCTGGCAGTCATAGCCCTGAGCCAAACAGGAAACCGTTTCTGCCCTCACAGAGCAGGCGTCGTAGTCAGATACACAATACACAAGACGACGTATCAGAGCCAGGTGATGGTAACTGCCGGAAAGAAATCTAAAACAAGGTTAGAGGGGCATGGAGACATGGGGAGCTGTTGAGGAAGTGAAGGAGCGAGTCGTGTGGCTGTCCAGGCAGATGGAACAGCCCGTGCAAAGGCCCTGAGGCGGGAGCATGCCTGGTGTGTTTGAGGAGCATCGAGGGCCCCAGTGGGAGGCGGGGAGAGCAGGGAGGGGACACCAGAGATCACGCAGGACCTTGTGGGCCACGGTGAGGATTTTTGGTTTTTATTTGAAGCGTGTCAGTGTATCAGAGGCCTTGAGATGTCTCACTGTAAAGAAACCCAATTGGGGTCTAACTTGGCATTTTCCTTATTTGACCACACAAGCCAGGGTTTTTAAGAAATCATGCCTGTTAGCAAAACACTCTCTGAAAGCCCAACAGGAAGATAATTTTGATACTCAGTGTAGCGTGAGTGTCTGATGGAAGAGACGAGCTCTCCAGTCCGATGGTCTGTCCTCTGAATGCCTCTCAGGCATGATTTCTTGAACCCTCCACGATAGCCTGATTATGCTGCATAAAGTCATTATTACTTCCATTTTTCAGGTGGGGAAGCTGAGGCTTAGCATGGTTCCATCCCTGGCCCAAGGTCTCACAGATCAGAAGGGGTGGAGGCCCTGGGGTCCCTCTGACTCCAGACCTTGGGCGGGAAACTCCCCGCTCCCTCCTCCTCACTCCTGCCTCACACTTGGCCTCCTTGAGGCGCGTCTGGGGCCCGGTTCGAGGGTGGCGCGGTGGCCGTTGAGCGCAGTGATCCCCCAAACAGCCATCTGTCTCCCACGTGACTTCCAGATTCTCCCTGAGGCTCTAGGTTTTTCCAGCTTCATTCCCCAGGGTGTCAGGACACCTGGGACTCCATTGTGGCACTCAGGGCGTCACCCGGGGAAGAGCTCTGGGCCTCAGTTTCCTCACCTGGAAGATGGGGGTGATAGGAGCAGGTGATGTCCTGTTGGGTGATGTGCGGTCCTGCTCCCAGGGACCCCTGGGGGACAAGCCCCAGTCATCCACCACCATCCATCTGGACCACTGCCACTGGCTCCACCCTGGTGCCCCGGCTCCCGCCCTCACTGCCACCTTCAGTCTGTTCTCCCCACAGCAGCCAGAGGTCACCGTGAACACCCAAGTGAGGGTACAGCCCTCTGTGGCTGTCACCCTACTTGGAGAAAAGGCCAAAGTCATCCCCAAAGCCCACCAAGCCCTGCGTGACTACCCTCACCACGCCCCACTCTCCTTCCTCTCCCTCTTTGCTCAGTCTGCTTGGCCAGTAGCCGCTGCTGCTGCCTCAGGGCCTTTGCATTTGCGGTTTCCTGTGCCGGAGTGCTCCACATCACTGCGCCCTGCAAGTCCCCGTCCCTGCCTGCCTGCTCTCTACTTTCATTCCCCTCCACCCCTTATCTGTGATGAAAATCCTCCTCTGCATTCATGTGCTTCTCTGAACGTCACCTCCTTGAGGCCAAGGGACCAAGTCCCACCTTGTCTGCTCACCTCAGCCACAGGGCCAGCCAACAAAGTTGGCGCCTTGTAGGCATCCGAAACGATGCCAAACAAAAGGAATTTTGCTTCTTGTTTCAGTTTGCCCCGATGTCAGATGACGAAAGTCCTGCGTCATCCTCTGCCGAAGAGTAGCCGGGAGGGAGGCCCGGGGGGGGGCCAGCCAGCCCCAGAGCGAACCGTCCCTCCTCCCTCGTCTCCTCCCTCCTCCCTCGCCGGCACCCCCCCCATACCCACCAAGGCCCGAGTCACAAAGGCAAGTGGGATTTTCTTCTGCTTCCCAGGAGGAGCCCCCAACAGCAACATGACTCCAGCTTTATAGCGGGTTTTTCCTGGTACACCAGTTCAAAGCAGCCGCGGTGCAGACCGGAGCTAAATTCTTACATAAATTGGCGCCAGCGGCCGAGGCCGGGGCGTGGGTTTATGAAGAACGTTGAGAACAATCAACTGACAATTACGGACGGAGGAGGGCGAAAGGGAAAAATACTGTATTTTTGAATTATTGGGGGGGGGGTGGGGGTGGGAATCGTATTACTTGTTGCCAGATCTGAAAGTCACTGGAATCGCATAGTTTCATTTTAATCCTGAATGTTGTTACGCACGGGTCACGTCCGGAGTGGCTTCACGCCCCCCTCGCACACCCCACATTTAATTGTCTGGTATATAATAGTGTTTTGTCCACTACCCCCTGCCCCCCGCCCTGCCCTCCCCAGACAGCTTTCTTGGGGGGGAACTGTCTTCTGGTCTCTTCGCAAAACAGATTCTGTCCTTGTCCCCCAGGGCAGGGAGCTCAGTCCTTTTTGTTCTGCTGTCTCGCTGCCACTGCCTGCGTCACCCCCAGTCAAGTCGGGGGGGGGGCGGCGGGGCGTCTCAGGACCCCGCGGCCGAGACATTGAGAGATCACCCAGAAATCCGTCCCCTCCACGCGTGGAGGCCCTGGCAAATACTAATTTTCCTAGAAAATCCTTCAGACCTGGGGACTCAGGAAATGAATCCGGTTCCCAGAGCAGCTCTTTGAGTCCCCGGGCTTAGAACCCTGGTAGCGGGCCGTCCTCATCCTCCCCAGACTCCACAATTTCTCCCCGCAAAGGGGGCAAAAAAAAAGACAAAACAGGACATGTACTTGCTGGCAGAACACAGGGCAAGCTCCAGAAACTCCATGTGCACACAATTAAAAGTTGGCTGCCCCCCTGAGGGCTCCCAGTGCAAACTTAAAGAGACAGGGCTTTGCCGAAAACCAAACAAGGGCCAGCTGGGGGGGGGGGGGGGG
>NW_024412431.1:3375513-3396753 GCF_014898765.1 Herpailurus yagouaroundi | reverse complement strand
CCCCGCCGGCCCCCCCACCACCACCCCCCGTCCGGGGGGGGGGGGGGGGGGGGTTGTGGGGGGTCCCCCCCCCCCCCCCCCAACAACCTATAGGCTTTCCGGAGCTGCCTGGAACAGAGCCTGATGGAAATAGGGCTCTCCAGACACACGCAGTTTCCTTCATGGCCTGTTTTGTCCTCAGAATCTCCACATAGATTTCTTTCCAGTTCCTTCCTTTTGTGAACAACAACAACGGGGAGGGGTTCCGAGCCTTGAGAAGTTAAGTGCCTCATGACAGGGAGTAAGATCCCTGGCTGATAGGTGTCCTGTCCTCTCTTGTCCGCTTCTGTCCGCTCGGCCCATGAGCGCTCGCTCGTGGTCATTCAGTAAAGCAGAGCGCTGGCTTCTCGCCTACAGAAGTAGGCTTCTTGGCTTGATGGAGTCTGGCTTGCTTTGATTTTGACTGAAGGGAGGTACCTAAGACAAAAGAGTTTGGATGGTTGAAGGAGACACCCTAGATTGTGCGTGTGTGCTGTGTGCGTGTGTGCGTGTGTGTGTGCGCGCGTGTGCACTGGAGAGAAAACAAAACTAAAGCCTACTGGGGACAACTGCCGGTGTCTGACAGAAGGCCACAACTTTGGGCAGCTTTGAGAAGCGGGACACAAGTTGTGTACCTGCGCGTCTGGCCCCGGAGCCAGCAGTATGGTCAAGCGAAGCTCCTAGAAGCAGCTCATCGACGCCGCTCCCCAGATAAGTCCATATTTATCCCTGCTTTCCCTTCTCCCCTCTCCCCCTACCCATTGGGCTTGGTATGCTAGGCTACAGGGACATCCCGCCTCTGTCCCCTGTTCTCCTGTCACGTGTATTCATGACCTTTAACTTCACTTCCCGACCACGGTACGTCCATAAAGACAGTATTACACTTAAATGAAGTATTCCTTTTTATAATCGTTTTTTAGAAGGTAAAGGAATTTAATAAAGCCACTTTATGATAATATCCACGCATCAGTGTCTGGTCTTTGGTTCACTGTATTCCTCTTTAAGTTTTTTTTTTTTTTTAATTTTATTTCTTATTTTTTAAATTTACATCCAAATTAGTTAGCATCTAGTGCAACAATGATTTCAGGAGTAGATTCCTTAGTGCCTCTGACCCATTTATCCCATCCCCCCCTCCCACAACCCCTCCCGTCACCCTCAGTTTGTTCTCCGTATTTATGAGTCTCTTCTGTTTTCTCCCCCTCCGTTTTTATCTTATTTTTGTTTCCCTTCCCTTATGTTCATCTGTTTTGTCTCTTAAAGTCCTCATAGGAGTGAAGTCATATGATTTTTTGTCTTTCTCTGACTAATTTCACTTAGCATAATACCCTCCAGTTCCATCCACGTAGTTGCAAATGGCAAGATTTCGTTCTTTCTGATTACTGAGTAATACTCCATTGTGTATATATCCCACATCTTCTTTATCCATTCATCCATCGATGGACATTTGGGCTCTTTCCATACTTGAGCTATTGTTGATAGTGCTGCTGTAAACATTAGGATGCATGTGTCCCTTCGAAACAAGCACACCTGTATCTCGTGGATAAATGCCTCATAGTGCAATGGCTGGGTCATAGGGTAGTTCTATTTTTAGTTTTTTTTTTTTAATTTTTTTTTCAACTTTTTTTTTAAATTTATTTTTGGGACAGAGAGAGACAGAGCATGAACGGGGGAGGGGCAGAGAGAGAGGGAGACACAGAATCGGAAACAGGCTCCAGGCTCTGAGCCATTAGCCCAGAGCCTGACGCGGGGCTCGAACTCCCGGACCGCGAGATCGTGACCTGGCTGAAGTCGGACACCCAACCGACTGCACCACCCAGGCGCCCCTATTTTTAGTTTTTTGAGGAACCTCCAGACTGTTTTCCAGAGTGGCTGCACCAGCTTGCATTCCCAGGGAATCCTCTTTAAGCTTTAAAATAGATCGCTTTTTAGGGGCACCTGGGTGGCTCAGTTGGTTGAGCATCTGACTCTTGGTTTCGGCTCAGGTCACGATCTCACAGTTTGAGAGTTTGAGCCTTGAGTCGGGCTCTGTGCTAAGCGTGGTGCCTACTTATGATCCTCTCCCTCTACCCTTCTCCCCTGCTTGTGCTCTCTCTCAAATAAATAAGAGGGGCGCCTGGGTGGCTCAGTTGAGTGTCTGACTTCAGCTCAGGTCATGATCTCAAGGTTAGTGAGATCAAGCCCCACATCGGGCTCTGTGCTGTCAGTGGAGAGCCTGCTTGAGACCCTCTGTCTCCCTCTCTCTCTGCCCCTTCCCCAATCGTGCTTTCTCTCTCTCAAAAATAAAGAAACATTTAAATATTTAAAAATAAATAAGTAATAGGGGCGCCTGGGTGGCTCAGTTGGTTAAGCGTCCGACTTCGGCTCAGGTCGTGACCTCACGGTTTGTGGGTTCGAGCCCCGTGTTGGGCTCTGTGCTGACAGCTCAGAGCCTGGAGCCTCCTTCAGATTCTGTGCCTTCCTCTCTCTGCCCCACCCCCACTCATGCTCTGTTTCTCTCTGTCTCAAAAAATAAACATAAAAAGAAAGAAAGGGGCTCATTTTAGTGTTCAAGGCAACAGGAAAGTCACAGTAAATTCCCTTTGCTCTGCACTACACAGGCACTGTCCCAAGTGGCTATTTCCATTTATTTATTTAAAGTTGTTTATTTTTTTTATTTTGAGACAGAGAGCAAGCAGGGGAGGGGCAGAGAGAAGGAGAGAGAGAAGAAATCCCAAGCAGGCTCCACATTGTCAGCGCAGAGCTTGATGTGGAGCTTGAACCTATGAACTGTGAGATCATGACCCGAACGGAAATCAACAATCGGACCCTTAACCCACCGAGCCACCCAGGTGCCCGCCCCTATTTCCACTTAAACATAAATATGTCTGCATGTGTCTATTTCCATTGAAATATAAATGAGTTATAGTAAATTTGTGCCCAATAGCCACAAGCACCTGGCGGCAGTTGTATCGAGCTGCAGAAATCCAATGCATTGCCACTGTTACAAGAAGTTTTAATGGACACCCACCGTGAAGACTTCAGAAAAACTCTTTACTCATTGTTTTCCTTGTGACAAAACAATTCATAGTCATTGTAAAAGGCAAAATTCTAAAACTACAGAAATGTTTAGCACGGTGGAAGGTGCAACAAAATCCCCCTTGAAAAAAAATTGGGGCGCCTGGGTGGCTCGGTCGGTGGAGCGTCTGACTCTTGGTTTCAGCTCAGGTCATGATCTCAGTTTTGTGAGTTCGAGCCCCGCGTCTGCTTGGGATTCTCCCTCTCTCCCTCTCTCTCTGCCCCTCCCCTGCTGGTGCTGTCTCTGTCTCTCAAAACAAATAAATAAATTTAAAAAAAAAAAAGCATATGGCTTTATGGCTTTTGGCAAACAATATCCCTGTGTCACCAGCAACGAAACGAGGTGGGGCACCTTCCCTGCCCATCCCTGGGTCCCTCCCCTCACTCCCCCCAAGTGCTCTCCTTACGCATCTTCCTCTGTTTTTCCTCTAGACTGTTCCACCAGGAGATCATGGGTGGCTTTCAGAAGGTTTTGCAAGTCCCAGAAATATACACGACGTTGTATGTTTCTGAGCTAAAGGTCTCTTACTCCTCAGTTCTCCAGAGGGGTCTGTGAGCCAAGAGGCAAATAAGTGGAACGATAAATAAGTGCAGCGATGTCTTTGTGACTGGCTTAGGTCGCTTAGCATAACGTCCTCAAGGTTCATCCCGGTACCAGGTGGCAGAATTTCCTTTTTAAGACTGAATAATCTCCCATCCGTGGACACTTGCTTCCACCTTTTCGGCTATTGTAAACAAGATGGGGTGTAGAAATACCTTCAAGGCCTTGCTTTCAATTTGGGGGGGGGTATTTACCCAGAAGTGAAATGGCTGGGGTATTCTATTTTTAATTTTGTGAGGAAACTGCCACGTTTTCCATAGCGGCTGCACCATTTTACATTCCTACCCACGGTGCACCAGAGTTCCAACTTCTCCGCATCCTGGCCAATACTTTTTTTCTTTTTTAATAGTGCCCATCCTCGTGTCTGGGAGGTGTGGTTCTTGCTTCGGAAGGGCTTTGCTTTTTGGAAAGGAGATGAGTCACCTTTTTTTTTTTTTTTTTGACAGGAGCACTTATATCTGTCAGGCTTTGGTTGTGCAATCCCGTGAATGGCTCACCTCGTGAACATCCCACCCCAGCTGATAAGAGAGAGCTATCCTTAGCCCAGGGTTTAGAAAAGGGTAAGAGCTTGCCAAGGTCACGGGTAATCTACGGAAGCCCTGATGTCTTCTCTTTATTTCACTCTGCGTTGTTAAGTAATCCACCACCTGTAGGCTCAGAGCACCCGAGCCCCTGTCCCCAATCTTAGCACGAATGCTCAGCCAAGGGAAGAGTGAGCATCGCTGGCCACCATTGCTGTCTCTGGGGACCCAGGGGACCCAGCTTCATGCCCACACGCACTGATAGTTCTGCAAGAGTGTCCTCATTTCTACATCTGTTAGCGACTCCACGAGACAGGCTGGGCAGTTAGATTCCTCACCTAAAAACCTGGGGCTGGCCTTCTGGGGTCCCAAACCCAAAATATGCACAAAATCCAAAATGCGCATGGATGTGGGGTGTGTTTCTCGAGGAAGAGCCTGTCTCCTTGCTTTTGTCTGATTTCAAAGGGATCTGTGACCTGGGCGAGACTACATAAATATATTCGTCCGAAGGGTGTCCCCAGCCGGACCACTGTAAAAATATAAAAACAGCCCTTGAGGGGGAGGGGGGGTTGCTTGGCAAAAACCATTTCATGAAAGTAAGCTCTGAGGAGGAAGGTGGCCCCAGGCCTGTGGTTGGGGACCTGACTGCTCTGTGGTAGCTTCTCTCCGAACTCCCTGGCTGTGCCTACTCTGTTTTCCTGGCTTCCCCCTCTTTACTGTAATTTCTACAGTTGGAGGGTCTCCGAGCTTGGTCCTTGGACCCTCCTCCTCATTATTCCGTTCCAGGGTGGTATCATCTAGTCTCAGCTGCATCCGGCAACTGGCTTTTATTCCCAGCCCAAACATCTCTACAGACTCACAGCCAAGCGCCCATCTTTTCGATAGCTCCACGGGGCCTTTCCCCAGCTGCTGAGAACTCCCCGAAACCTTTCGCTTCATGGAGCCCCTCCCTTCCGTGCCTGTCCCTTCCCCTCTTGGCCACTAGCACTGATGTGGCAAACAAAGGCAGAAGGAAATGGCAGAGAGAAATAAATTTCCTTATAACCTGCAGCCCGTTGGCAAATCCTACTTAATGCCTTAAGTGCTTCCTGTTACACCTGAATAGAGTTTCAGGGCCCCCCGAAACCCTCTTCCTACTCTTCTCCAGCCACTTGGACCTCCTCACTATTCCTTAAACAAATGAAAAATTTCCCCACTACCCTGCCCTTTGCATATTCTTTCTTCTGCCTGACGCTGGTTTCCCAACAGCTTTTCATCACTCAGATCCTGGTTCATGGTTCATATGGCCCCCGCCCAGGGAGTCCGTCCCTGACCACCTGACCTGAAGCCACTTCCTTCCCCACCTCAAACCCTAGTGACGCCATCCCGGACCCTGTTTGAGTGCCTTCAAAGCACCTGTTCGTATCTAAAGTGACCCTGTTCATTCATTTCCTTGCTTACGGTGCGGTCTTGCTATTAGATCAGTGGCCTCTGACGTCTTTTGTGTGACCTACATAAAGACAGAAATTTCACATGTGACCCAGTGATCCAGGTGTTAAGGCTGTGTAACATATAATTCTCAAATTTACTGCCTTTAAATAATGGCATTGATCTTTTTTTTTTTTTTTTTCAAGTTTATTCACTCTGAGAGAGAGCACACAAGTGGGAGAGAGGGAGAGGGAGAGAGAATCCTAAGCAGGCTCTGGACTGTCAGCGCAAAGCCTGATGTGGGGTTTGAACTCACGAACCTTGAGATCATGACCTGGGGCAAAGTGGGACGCTTTACAGACGAAGCCACCCAGGTGCCCCAACAATGGCGTTGATCTTGCTCACAGATCTTTGGTTTCAGCAGGACCCTGCCCCTCTCGGTGTCAGCTGGGATGGCTGGGAGGCTGTGGACTGGAATGATTTCAATATTCCCTCACTCACCTGTCTGATGGTTGGATTCTGTCTTCTGCTGTGACCTTATCTGTGAGACTCACCTCGGCTTCCTCACAACACAGCAGCTGGGCTCTGAGAAAGTATCCCAAAATTAAGAGAAAGCAAAAGGGAGTACAAGCTAGCCCCAGGCAGAAACCGTACCCTAGTTTCTGATCAAGGCTTGTAGTAATTCACACAGTGTCCTTTCTGCCACATTTTATTTGTTGCACAAAGTCCTGCTGAGGTTCAAAAGGAGGAGGATGGGAGTCTGCCTCTTGACGGGGAGTGGCAAGGTTGGAACTATTTCTGTAGCCATTTTTTGCAAATATAATCTGCCACACCCAGTACACAAATGCGAATTTTGGAGTTCCCCAAAACAATAGTTAACTTTCGGTACACAGTGCACAGATTTTTTTCCCCCATTGTATTTTGTAGAAAATGCTGGTCATGACCTGTTGAATTGATTTCTTTACCTCAGTTTGAGAAACTTGCCACATAAACGTGCAGCTTGTCTTTTCTCTACCCTAACCCTTCACACAGTATGGTGTTTGGTCTCAGTTAGGCTAAGTGCCTTACCTGCTAGTGTTCTACGTGTGTTTTATTTAACGCCTTAATATAGTGCTTACCGAATACCAGGCACCGTCCTCACTTATTCCTCGCGCCAACTCTTAAGTGGGCACTATCGTGACCCTCATTTTCCTGAGAAGGAAACTGAGGCACAAAGAGATGAAGTCATTTGCCCAAGGTAACAAAGCTAGTAAGTGGGATTCGAATCCGATAAATCTAGTTGCAGGCTCCATTTTGCTATGGAGCCTCTCAGGGAATTTACTTATTTATTATGTTTATTGTGAGTATCCCACGCACGCACTGTAGAACGAAATGCAGTCCAACGCTTCGCCCCTAGAACCCCGCCCTGGCTGCAAGACGGTCTCTGCAGCTAAGGACTCATAAACAGCTTCATTATCAGCCAGGCGCTTTCCGACCTGCGCAGGCGCAACACTCAGAACTCCCGCAGGGACACACCCCCGCTCCCAGCGGCCGATTGGCCATTGTCTGAGACAGACGGAGGAGCTGGCGCAGGCGCACTGGACCAGACCTGAAGCTAAGTCCCACCCATTATCTGATGACTGACGTAAGATCAAGCTAATGGGAACAGGGCTCTCCGGGGAAGGGGCGGGCAATGAGGGCAGTTAAATTTGCGCGGGCTTGGTCCTGGCGTAGTCATGGCGGCCTTCCGCGACATGGAAGAAGTGAGCCAGGGGCTGCTGAGCCTGTTGGGCGCCAACCGCGCGGAGGCGCAGCAACGGCGGCTGCTGGGGCGCCACGAGCAGGTGGTGGAACGGCTGCTGGAGACGCAAGACAGCGCCGAACAACGGCTGCGAGGTCAGGGCTGCGGCCGGGGGCGGCCGGGACCCGGGCCCGTGTGATGGGAGGGGGCGGGAGGTCCGCCTTGACGAAACCCTCCCTCCTGGGCGCCCCCATCCCTCCCCTGTTCTCCCTTGGGCGCTGCCCCCTCTGGGCCTCAGTTTCCCCACCCGTGAAATGGACTTCAGGATGGCAGCCACCTCCCAGAGAGTTAGTGGTGAATATAGGAGCTGGCAGGAACTGGCAAATTCCGAGCGGTCCACGAGCAGGAGCTGGGGGAACTCAAGGTTCGAACTGGGGCTCCGGAGTCAAAGCGCTGGGCTTTAATCCCAGCATCCCCACTTACTGAGGTTCAGCTGTTTTACTGAGCACCTGCTGTGTGCCAGGCATAGTGCCAGCCCCGGGTTGGAAGCAGAGAACAGAACAGACAGTCCCTTAAAGGGTTGGTATACTAGTGGTGGGGTGGTCAGGCGACGAACAAGAAAAATGGAGGGGCACCTGGGTGGCTCAGTTGGTTTGGCATCTGACTTCGGCTCAGTTCGCCCTGGTCGTGAGTTCGAGCCCCCCCATCGGGCTCTCCGCTGTCAGTGCAGAACCCCTTTGGATCCTCTGGCCCCCTGTCTCTGCCCCACCTCTCCCACTCAAAAATAAACAAACATTTTTTAAAAAGAAAGAAAGAAAAATACTTATGTCAGGAGATGGTGGGCTAGGAAACTAGGTTGTATAGGAGGGAGTGGTGATGCTTTGGGATGAGTCAGCGAAAACTTTCTGAAAAGATGATATTTTAGCGGAAACCCAAGGAGGTTTGGGAGGGATCCAGGGCTATGGTGAGGATTAAATAAATTGGAGGGAGTGCAAGTTGGGGAGGGGCGGAGAGGGGGCGACAGAGGATCCAAAGTTCGCTCTGCTCCGCACGGACAGCAGCCAACCCGATGCAGGGCTCAAACTCACGGACATTGAGATCGTGACCTGAGCCAAAGTCGGACGCTCAACCAATTGAGCCACCCAGGTGCCCCAAATTTCCTTCCTTTTGAGGGATGAATAATTTCATAGTCCGGACATACCTCATTTTGTTTGTCCATTCCTCCACTGATGGGCACTTGGGTTGCTTCCAGACCCTGGCTGTTGTAAATAATGCCACCATGAACACATGAACATGGGTGTACAAATACCTCTTTGGGTCCCTGCTCCCAGTTCTTTTTGTATTTTCCCAGAAAATTTGTATTTTCTTTGTGTATTTTTCTCTTTTTTTCTTTTATTTTAAAAAAAAATTTTTTTTTTCAACGTTTATTTTTGGGACAGAGAGAGACAGAGCATGAATGGGGGAGGGGCAGAGAGAGAGAGGGAGACACAGAATCGGAAACAGGCTCCAGGCTCTGAGCCATCAGCCCAGAGCCTGACGCGGGGCTGGGGCTCGAACTCACGGAGTGCGAGATCGTGACCTGGCTGAAGTCGGACGCTTAACCGACTGCGCCACCCAGGCGCCCCTGTATTTTTCTATTTTGTATTTCCCATGCTAAATCACATGGCAGTTTGATATTTCGTTTTTTGAGAGACTCATCCAGTTTTCCATAGTGGTTTCGGTGCCAGGTTTTTGTTTTTCTTTTTTCTTTTTTCTTTTTTTTTAAGTCTTTTTACAGTTATGTTTTATGTGGCCATGCTGTCTGGCTTGGGACTGAAATGATCTAGGAGCTAGGCAGGGGATGGCTTGGGGGTGGGGGGGAGAGTGTTCCTGGCAGAGGTAACTGCAAAGGCAAAGGTCGCCAGGTAGGAGTGAACTTGGACACCCAGGAGAAAGTGGAAGATGAGCTGTAGCCAGACCCTGTAGGCAGTGAACTGCCCCCCCCAACCCTGGGAGTTTGGAGGTTGTTCTAAGTGTGATGGATGCCCAGCCAGAGTCTTCTCCTTCTCTCCTCCTCCTCTCTCTCCTCCGCACTCCATTCACTCCTTCTCCATTGATGGTTTGGGGAGAAGATCATTATTACCCAGGCTGCGTGGGCTTCAGCAGAATGAATGGATTTGGGGCCAGGGAGACAAGAGTCCGTGTTCCAGGGAGCCGGGACTTTGAGTTAAAGGGCTCCAGTTCAGATCTATGTGCCTGTGGACAGGCCACTTTAATATCTTCAGGCTTCTGTCCTTCATCTCTCCATGGGGGCAGGGGTTAAGCCACCTCCCTCAGAGGGTTTTGAGAACATACTGAACAGGGGCTCCGGGGCTATCCTGTAGCACTCAGCACACGCTCAGGTAATGGTACTTTGTGACAGTGCCCCCGGGGAAGAGGGCACTCCCAGGGAAGAATCCAAGGAAACAAGGTTGTCTGGGGAGGGTGAGGGGAGAAGGGGCAGGAAGGCTGCAGAAGAAAGCCAGACCCTCGGCTATCCTAACAGGAAATCAGCAGGCACTGTTTAAAACAGACAAATCAAGAAATAGCAGCCTAAGCAAATTATTTAGAAACACGAACGTCAATGCCAGAGAAAACAGTGATGATTTGGAAGTGGCTGCTTCAGAGGCGTGGGGAGGCTTGGGGAGGGGGGGGGGGCCTGTGTGTGTTTAAATTTTCACAGCCATATACATGTAACACCTTGATTAAAAATGAACTCGATGTAAGTTTGTAAACACTTAAACGCCTGCCCTTTGGGAAGTGTTTCCATCTGTGCCTTCCCTGAGTTGGCAGGTTCCTCCAGCTCTATGGGAAGGAACACGGTAAACTTGCTAGGGTGTTTTTGATCTTTCTGGATGTTTTGGTCAAAGCATGTTTATTCTGATTAGGCGCTGGAGATATATGGGGACTGTAAGACGCAGTCCCCGATTCGAGCGAGGAGGAGGAGGAGGAGGAATGAACAATTCAGTGCCGCCGGGCTGTGGTGGAGGCGTGGCCGCGCCCTGGGAGGGAGAGCAGAGTGTCCAGCTGCCCCGGTTGTGTATTACCCAGGAGGTCTCGAAGGCTGGGTCTCCGAGCACCCGAAGGGTGGGAGCATAAGGGCATCTCTGAGAGGACGGGCAGGTGGAGGCCGGGCCTGTGAAAAATGGGCATGTTTGCAGAATGGTGAGGTGTCTTTGTGGCCAGAGCAGAGAGGAAAGTACAAGGTGGGTTGAAAAGCAGGAAGAAAGGAGGCTGTCAAGGAAGAGGATGCTTTCCGTCATTCGTTCCTTTGTGGGGTTTTGTGGAGGCTCCACATGTGTTTTGGTGAAATGCAAGCACTTTTGCAAGGTCTCGGTGGACCACCAAAACGTGGGCTTTTGGAAATAGGACCAATGGGTTGGGGAGCTGTAGACGGGGAAGTGAGGACGATCGTGGTTGAGGCCTCGGGCTCTTCTGGGGCAAGGCCAGACCCTGGAGAGACCTCCTCCAAGGGTCTCAGCCTTCTCTCTCCCGCCCCGCCCCGCCCCGCCCCGCCCCATAGAGATCCTGGCTGCAGAAGAAGAAGTGGCCCAGAGCCTTCTGGATGCGAAGGAGCGGGCGCACCAGGGGGGCGCCGAGTTGCAGCAGCTTGAAGCTGAGCTCCGGAAGGCCGGCGAGGAGGACACCCGTCTGAAGGCCAGCCTCCTATATCCTTCCTTGCGTGCGCGGACGGCCGGGCCTCGGGCTCACCGCCGGGGTGCCCGTTTGGTCGTGCTGGGAACCCAGCTCGGAGCCCTGGGCCCACGGCGGCCCCCGTTCCAGAGCGAGGTGACCTTAACTGCCTGCTTTACTCAGCTCACCAGAGAGCTGGAGGAGCTCAAGGAGACCGAGGCCAGTCTCGAGAGGCAGGAGAGGGAAGTTGACGAAGACACGACTGTCACCATCCCTTCGGCCGTGTAGGTCCCGCCAGTGCGTGTGGTGGTGCCTGCCCTGCGTGCACGTGGGTTGTCCCGCGGCCCTGAGTTGGAGTCTACGCTGGGGTAACTTAATCTCTCTCTCTCTCTCTCTCTCTCTCTCTCGTGTTCTCATACAGGTATGTGGCTCAGCTTTATCGCCAGATTAGCAAAATTGAGTGGGACTATGAGTGTGAGCCAGGGATGGTCAAAGGCAGTATCCTTTTGCAGAGAACGCGGAGCCCAGTGTGCTGCCGGCGGCCTTGTGAAGGGCTGGGCCGTTGTGGAAAAGTCTGGCAGGTCCTCAGAAATGAAGCGTAGGGTCACCATATGACCCGGCAGTCCCCCTTCTGGGTTGCACCCTTGTGTTTGTGACTGCGGTGGTCACAGTGGCCGAAAGGTGGAAGCAGACCAATTATCAGCAAAGTGCTACATAAGCAAAATGTGGTATATCCGTGCAATAAAATAGTATTCGGCCTAAAAAGGAAGGAGGGGCGCCTGGGTGGCTCAGTCTGTTGAGCAACCGACTCTTGATTTCAACCCAGGTCACGATCCCAGGGTCGTGGGATCGAGCCCCATGTTGGACTCTGTGCTGAGCCTGGAGCCTGCTTAGGATTCTCTCTCCCTCTGCCCCTCTCCCTGCGTGTGCTCTCTCTCTCTCTATTGCTGTCTCTAAAATAAAAAAAAAAAAAATGGGGGCGCCCGGGTGGCTCAGTCAGTTAAGTTCCAACTTCAGCTCGGGTCACGATCTCAGGTTCGTGGGCTCGAGCCCCACATCAGGCTCTGTGCTGACAGCTCAGAGCCTGGCCCCTGCTTCGGATCCTGCCTCCTTCTTTCTCTGCCCCTCCCCTGCTTATGCTCTGTCTCTCTCTCTCTCAAAAATAAATAAATATTAGAATTTTTCAATAAAATAAATTTAAATAAATTAGTTAAATTGAAATGAATTAATTAAATTTAAATGAATAGATTAAATAATAAAGTAAACAATTAATAATAAGTAATATTAATAAATTAGTTATATTTAAATTTCCTTCCTTTTTTTAAAAAAGGAAGGAAATTCTGGCCCATGCTATAACATGCATGTATCTAGAAGGCATGATGTTAAGTGAAATAAGCCAGACACAAAAAGCAAACTACTGTCTGATCCCACTTACAGGAGGTCTCTAGAGGAGTCAAATCCGTAGAGACAGGAAGTAGATGGCAGGTGCCAGGGGCTGGGGGGGGGAGGGGAGGGGAGGAGAGTCCGTGTTTAACGAGGACACAGTTTCGGGCTCTGGAGATGTTCTGGAGACGGACGGTGGGGAGGGCTGTACAACAACGTGTGTGCACCGAATGCCACTGAGCTGCACACTTCAAAACTGGCCAATGAGGTGCTTCGGATTCTGTGTCTGCCTCGCTCTCTGCCCCTCCCCCGCCCATGCTCCATCTCTCTCCGTCTCAAAAATAAACAGACATTAAAGAAAATAAAAAGGAGCGCCTGGGTGGCTCAGTCGATTAAGTGTCTGACTTCGGCTCAGGTCATGATCTCACGGTTTGTGAGTTCGAGCCCTGTGTAGGGCCCTGTGCTGACAGCTCAGAGCCTGGAGCCTGCTTCAGATTCTGTGTCTCCCTCTCTCTCTTCCCCTCCCCTGTTCACGCTCTGTCTCTCAATTTAAGTTTATTTTTGAGAGAGCGAGCATGAGAGCGAGTCGGGGAGGGGCGGTGAGAGAGAAAATCCCAAGCAGGCTCTGCACTTTCAGAGCCTGATGCGGGGCTCGCACCCACAAACCGCAAGGTCATGACCTGAGCCGAAACTAAGAGCGGGATGCTTAACCCACTGAGCCACAGGCACCCCTCAGTCTCTAAATATCTTTTTTTTCTTTTTAATTTTTTTTTTTTTTTAATGTTTATTCTTGAGAGAGAAAGAGCGTGAGCAGGGGAGGGGCAGGGAGAGAGAGAAAGAGAGAGACACAGAATCGGAATCAGGCTCCAGGCCCTGAGCTGTCAGCACAGAGTCCGACGCGGGGCTCGAACTCATGAGCCATGAGATCATGACCTGAGCCGAAGCTGGGCACTGAACCGACTGAGATGCAGGCGCCCCTCAGTCTCTAAATACCTTACAACTTTTTCACGGGGTCCCAGGGAGGGCTGTGTACGTCAGGTTTCCTTACATCTCCCCCAGTTCATCACGGCCCCAGCGTCGCCCAGCCTGTCCAGCTGGACAGCACCCAGCTCTCCAAGAAGTTCATCAGCGACTATCTCTGGAACTTGGTAGGCACGGACTGGTAGCCCGGAGCCTCAAGGACGCGTCTGCACACGGCACGAGTCAGTGTGGTGGGTGGTCGGTGCCTCAGCGGTGAGAGGAGCTGAAAATTAAATGTTTCTCCAGAGACGGGTTTTGGACCAGATTTCTTTCGGCCCCTGACCACGGCCTCAGTGGCTGGACTGGCCCTGGCCGGGTAACCCTAGAGAACTAACTGGACTTCAGGCTGCTGCTTCGCATCTGAGACGACACTGTGTGAATGGCGCCGCGGTATACGAGGATAAGTCCCAGGGCTCTGTCGTCTGGGATTCGCTCAGGGCCCATCCTCGAGTGCCACCGTGCACCAGGAACTGTGCCGGGTGCCCAAGACACAGACGAAGGGGATGAGGATCCCTTCGGCCGAGGAAGGAGTCAAGTCGGAGCGGATGCCACCCTTGAGCTAGAGAGGGTCAGGAGTGCTAGGGGACCCTGGCCGGGGAGGGGACAGAGACAGGGGCGACTTTTGTGCCAGGACCGGAAAGGACAAGGAGTCGATGAGGAAGAGATTCGGGGCGGGGGGTGGGTTGTGTATCGGAGCCCGCGGGCCACCTCCCTGATCCTGGGCCCCGCTCCCCCCTAAGTAAGGGAGCCCTTGTAGCTTCCTGAGCAAAGCATTTCTCAGCCTCCCTTGCAGCTAAGTGCCGGCCAATGAAATATAAGTGGAAATGTGTGAGACTTCTAGAAGGATCCCTAAAAGGCAAGGGAATATACCCTTTCTTTCCCCTCCCCTCTCTTTTCTGGAATTGGAAGTGCTGACTGGAGCCCTGGCAGTCCCTGACACATGTGAGGAGGGATACAATCCTCTAGGGGTGATGGAAGCCTGGTCCCCTGACGACAGTGGAACTGGGTATCAGCACCGGACTCTACGTGGGGGTGGGGGGGGGGACTAAATTATCTTGTGTGTGCCATTGTTACTTTTTTTTTTATCACAGACAGCTAAAGGAAATCCTAACTGATGCAGCGCACGACCCAGGCCAGTCTGCGTTCACCTAGGCCCCATCCTCTGATTTGGGGTACCGCTAAGAATGGGAAGCTCGTGGGGGCTCCTGGGTGGCTCAGTCGGTTGAGCATCCAACTCTTCGTTTCGGCTCAAGTCGTGCTCCCAGGGTCGCAGGATCGAGCCCTGCATCGGATTCTGCACTGAGCATGGAGCCTACTTGATTCTCTCCCTCTGCCCCTCTCCCCTGCGCTTGCTCTCTCTCTCTCTGTCTCTCTCTCTCTCTCTCTCTCTCTCTCTCTCTCTCTCTGAAAACAAAATGTGAGGCCCCTGGGTGGCTCAGTTGGTTTAGCATCCGACTTCTGCTTGGGTCATGATCTCCAAGTTCATGCGTTCAAGCCCCCCGTTGGGCTCTGTGCTGACAGCTCACAGCCTGGACCCTGCTTGGGATTCTGCATCTCTCTCTCTGCCCCTCCTCTGCTCGCACGTGCATGCACACTCTCTCTCTCTCAAAAATAAACGTTAAAAACAAGCATTTACCAAAATTTATATATATATGTATATGTATACATATATATATAATTTATTATATAATATATATAAAGAAAATGGGAAGCTGAGGGCCAGCCTGGCTGCCTGGTAGACAAGGGGAAGTAGATTTTCCTTGAACCTCGCAGGCTGCCTTCTGGGTACAGCCTTGTCAGTAGGTTTCCTGCACCTCCGTATCACTGAATTGTTTCTAGGAAGTGCAGTGGTACAGTAAGTGTTGTTTTCATCAGGGAGGATGCGTTCTAGGCAGAGGGAACAGTAAGCAGTAAGTTCTAGCAGCATCTGAGCCCATCATGGGCCCTAGAAAGAGTCCATTCAGGTCACCCTTGGAGGTTCTCGGGCAAAGATGCCTGCCTATTGGGCTGTAGGGAGAGGGACCAGTTCATTCGGTTCACAAAGATTCCCAGAACCTCAGAGGCCCTGCTTTCCTGCCCAGGGCTCGGCTTTACATGTTCAAGTAAACGTTCCTGTAAGTCTTCCTGAGCGGTCTTCGTTTGCAAGATCGGTAGGGTCTTTTACGCTATGAAATGGGCACAGAGCCTCCTGTTTGTACCATCGGCCCCCAAAGGGCAGAAGACTTGAACTCAACCGGGGTTTTCCCACCTCGGCCCTAGCGACCTCAGGGCTAGTCATTCTGTGTGGTGCCGGCCGCCCTGGATATTGCGGGACATCCAGCAGCTTTCCGGTCCCCACCCCCTGATTGCCAGGAGGACTCCCCCCTCCCCCCCACCCCCTCCATCACAACAAACGTGGAGCACACACCAGGCAGCCCCCCAGCCCTGCGGCTTCAGCCAAGAACCGGCCAGGCGTCCACACTTGATCGGCCGAGTAGCTGTTGTCACCTTGGTGGCCTTTCCTGCTGACGCAGCTGGCCTCGGCCTGCTCACCTGCGCCCGGGCAGGGGTGGGGGGGATGGGGGGTGGGGGGAGGTGTTGCCAGGAGCACTGTCTGCCCGGGTGGGCCCCCGAGAGCATGCTAGAATAGACCCAGCCCAGCCGAGAGCCGGGGGGGGGGGGGGGGGGCAGGCAATGAGGCTTGCAGCCTCGCGGTTAATCAAACAAACCTGCAGACCATCAAACTTGGCCTGCCTGGGAGAGAAAGCAGGTGCAGCGGGGCAGGATGTTGTTACCGACCAGGCCTATCGGTGCCCCTGGCCCAGGCCCTAAAGCCCTCCGTGGGCCTCCTCTCCCTCTCTGAGCGATCGCTCTTTGTTCTGGGAGGGGGCCAAGGAGGTGTTGGCCTGCTTGGAGCTCAGTTCTTCCCTGAAGAAGGTCCCTCCAGGGAGGCCGCACGAACCCAGGCTCGGAGCGGCTGTGTACGTCTGTCTCCCCAGGCAGCCCCAGGGACTGGCCGAAGGAGTGAGCAAGTGGGTAAGGAACGTGGCCTGGCGGGCGGGTTCAGGGAGGTGCCTGAGCTCACAGGGGCCTGGAGAGGCCCGGGCCCTCCGCATGCCTGGGCTCTGACTCACTGCCCGGCGCTGGCAGGATGCCTGGGACAGCCAGCAGGACAGGCTCAGGCCCACAGCCTCCGGTCTGCACCCCTACCCGTGTCTCTGCCTGTTCTCCCTCCGAGAGCCGCCCAGGCAGCGGTGGTCACCAGCTCTTGAGTCCTGGAGGCCGGTGGCAGGCATGTCGGGTGCTAAGCCCAACCCAGTTGAGTTGGAAGCGAGATTCGGGTCCTCAGGACCAGGGAGTGGGGAGCCAGGTCACTGGTCTTGCACCTTTAGAGCTGAGGCTTGGAGCGCCTGGGTGGCTCGGTTGGTTGGGCGTCTGACTTCGGCTCGGGTCATGATCTCACGGTTTGTGGGTTCGAGCCCCGCATCGAGCTCTGTGCTGACAGCCCGGAGCCTGCTTCGGATTCCGTATCTCCCTCTCTCTCTGCCCCTCCCCTGTTTACACTCTGTCTCTCGCTGTCTTTCAAAAATGAATAAACCTTAAAAAAAATTAGAAAAAAAAAATAGAGCTGAGGCTTGACCCCCTTCCCCCTCCTGCACCCAACCCCCCAGGGCCAGCACGGGCCCCGCACCAGCACAAACCAGTAAGGAATGTTTATCTTACAGATGGCGACACAGGCATGGCACGGTCCAGTCACTTGTCCAAAGTCACCCGTGGAGCCTGAACCCCCCCCACAGTGGGGCTGTTGGGTCCATGGGAGAGCATCTTGGCTTTTCAGATGAGAAACAGCCTCTGGGGTGGTTGCCCCTTATTTAAGGTTGAAAGAGGCCAAGCAAGGACTGGGACTCAGGTCTGTGTTGGTGGAGCCGTGAGGCCGAAGTTCTAAGTCACTAGTGATAGGTGGCGGTGTGTCACATACCGGAATGCCCAGCTGACCTGGCTTGTAATCGGGGAGAACAGCCAGGGAAATGCTGAGTGCGAGCTAAGGCGGTAAAGCCCTAAGGCTGGCTGCCCTCGAGGGTCCCCACCCGGCATCTTCCTCTGAATCGGCTGGCCTTGGTCGCCATGGGCGGGTCGGCCCACCCAGGCTCCCCCATGCCCCATCCTGCTGTGAGCTATGGTCAGACATGTTCCTAGTTTATAGATCGACGGGGTGGGCGAGTGCGTGTGCCCAGGGAACAGGTGTCCGAGGCTGTATTTGAACCTCAGTTGTTGGATGTGAAGCCATGATCTGATCTTTCTGGACTGGCTGGGGACCATCTGGGAAGACTGGCTGCAGGGCGTCGTCATGGCAATCCTTGGGGTCTTGGGGACACTGTGTGTGGCCCTCATTGGGCCTGGGTGGTCCCAAGCTCCCGGCAGCCTGTCCAATTGACTCAGGAATGTGGACTGGGCATCTGTGACCTGCCGGGCCCCCCATCAGGGAGCCACACTCCAGGGGAGGCCAATACTTACTGTGTCACGGAGGAGGAAACCGAGGCACAGAGAGGTCAAGTTATTTGTATATGTTTTCACAGCCAATGAATGGTAGATCCAGGGTTTGAACTGGATCCAGGGTTTGTGTACTTAACTCCAACTTTCAGTTCGCGATACTGTTGCTCTTGGGGGAGGCTCTGTAGGAGGCCCTGGTGAGGTGGTGTCATTGGAGCCCAGACCTGAGCCCCCCCCCCCCAGGGGACAAAAGTGTGGAGACAGTGATCCGGGCAGAGGGAACAAGTGCAAAAAGAACTGGGAGAACTGGGAGGCCTGAACGTTGAGACAGGGGCTCTGTCGATCGCATGGGGTTGGGAGAAGGGAGTGGTTGCTTGATCATGCAGGGCCTGCAGTCCACAGTAAGAGCTGGAGAGACTCTTCAGGTTCCAGGCAGGACCCCAGAGTTGGGGCTCAGGAAAAGGGAGCCTGACGACAGCCTCTTAACACAGGCCACCTTGCAGCAGCCCAGCATCTCTAGGGGGCTAGTCTTGCTGTCGGCCCCAAGCTCCCCGCTCCATCCCGCGTGGCGTGGGAGCAGAGGCTGGGGGAAGCAGAGCAGCTGGGCCTTGGGAGGGCGGGGCTCGGGTGGGAGGGAGCCCCTCCACCCAGGGCAGGAAGCAGAGCTGAAACCTGAACTGCCTGGAGGGGAGGCTGGGTAGGAGCCAGGAGTCCCAGGGGCGGCCCCGCCTCCAACCCCTCCACCCCACCCGGCTGCCCTGCTGGGCAGGGTGGATGATGTGACCAGGGCTCGCCACAGTCGGAGCCCTCGGCCTCTCCTTCATCCCTACATCCGGGAATTCACTTCCTGGGGGAGGGAACGGGGCACTGACTCCCACGGTGGGGAAGGGGCGGGAGGGGGAGGCTGCAGGGGGAGGGCAGCCTCCCCTCTCCCCCATGGACCTGGGCTCAGCCCTGCAGGCTCCAGCCTGACTCACCACAGGCAGCTGTGGTTTGGGCTGCGGGGGGGGGGCGCAGAGGACACGGGTTGGGGTATAAGCTTAGCTGAGCAGCTTCCTCCCACCCCCGACCCTGTCCTGGTCAGAGCTACTGAGCCCCCAGAGCCGGGAGGACAGCACGGCCAGCCCCCTCTACCCTGTGCTGGGGTTGACCGCCCCCAGCTGCAGAAGGCGTCTGGCCCCTGCAGACCCTACACCCCGGTGGCACTGAGCCTGCAGACCAGGGAGCTGGCACCAGGGCAGTCTTACTTGGGGCCTTCCAACGGGGGACCCCATTCTGAGCCCAGGGAATCCGCCTCCCCCCCGCCCCCCGCTCCTCGCAGCCAGTAGGGAGAGGCGACCGTGGCATCTGGGTCCCCCCTCCCTGACCCCTGAGCTCGGTGACCCGAACCTCCCTTTTCCCATCTGTAAAATGGGCGCTTGATACTGTCCTCTCCTCAGAGGGCCACACCAAGGAGCATGTCCCCAAGAAGGGTATGCTCTTGTCATGAAGCTCCGAGTCCCACGTGCCTGTGCCACATTCAGCGATGCGGTGGGAGCGCCCGGGAAGGATTTTAGTCACTGGTCCTGTTTCAACAGAAAACGGGTGGCCTGAGCCAGACACCAGAAACTTCCATCACCTCTGGCCATTCTCACGTGTGCCCTTGGCCCGGGACCCCCACCCCCACCCCCTACCTCCCGCTGCATCCTCGGGCCACCTCCACGCCCCTTCCGTTCGCCAAGCCATTTATGTTCCATTTGTCCCGTTTGCCACGCGGCTGAGCATGAACTCAGTCAATCAACCAATTATCGACCGTCCGTGTGCGGCCCGACGCTTCCTGTGCGGTCTGTTCAGTTTTCACCCCCAGAGGCATTTTGGAACCTTTCCAAGACAAAAGGCGGAAGGAAGGAAGGAAGTGCCACCCTGTGGACACAGAAAAGATAACAGTCCCTGCCGCTCCCGGTGTCCTGCAGGCATGCGCAGAGCCCCCTACACGGCCTGAGGCTGGGAGGTGGGGGGTTAGCATTGACCCCAGTTTCAACTGGGGAAACTGAGGCTCTAATGGGCCCAAGGTCACCCGTCTCCACCTAGGTGGCCCGACCCAGTGTGTTCTCCTTCCCAGCTCAACTGGGTCGCCTGCTCCCAGCCCGTTCCTTCCTGCCTTCCCTTTGCCCTGTGAGACAGGGAACCCCGATCCCGAGGCCCTGCTGAGTTCAGCCAGTTGGGGGCGCTGGTGGGAGAGGGCGCCGGGAGGAGGGGAGACGCCGACTCCCTTTTTCTGCCGTAGACAGTGTCTCCTGGGACACTCCCACCAGCTTCCCTCCTGGGTTCCAGTAACACCAGCCCCACCTTACACTGTTGCTCATTTCTGGCTATCTCATTGTTCTCTTGTTTGGTCTTTATTTTTTAATTTTAGAGAGAGCTCAAGAGCGCTAGTGGGGTAGAGGGGCAGAGGGGGAGAGAGAGAGAGAGAGAAAGAATCTTAAGCAGGCTCCGTGCTCAGCATGGAGCCTGACATGGGGCTCGATCTCACCACCCTGGGATCATGACCTGAGCTGAAATCAAGAGTCAGAGGCTCAACTGAGCCGCCCAGGCGCCCTCCCAATTTCGTGTTCAAAAAAAAAAAAATGATCATTTAGTATTATTTTAAATGGTGTCCCAATACATATAAACATCACATTTGCCATCTTACCCCTGTTTAAGTGTCCAATTCAGGGGCATCAAGTATGTTACCATGGCTGGCATCCCCACCACGCGTCTCCAGAACTTTCAGCTCTTCTCAAGCTCTGTCCCCATGAGACACTAACTCCCCAGCCCCTGGCTCCCACCATCTACTTCCTGTCTCTATGGATGGGACTCCTCTAGGGACCTGGACTGGAACCCTAATCGCGCGAGGTGGCCTGTCATTACGGCTTGCCCCATTTGGTCTGTTATACTTGGTTCCCGGGATTAAGTTCCATCCATTGACCTGCTGTGCTCCTGACTGTACCCCAGCTGCTACGTCTAGACTGTGGTTTGACTTGCCATGTTCAAGGACAGGGGCCCTAATTGCCTCCGGGTCCAGACTCCAGTAAAGCCTGGGTGCACGAGAGAATGGGGGTGCGTGTACCTGGACGCCCACGGCTCTAGCCAGATGTCGCCACAGTGGAATTTGAGGGCAGATTCGCTGGAACTCACGGTTATTTGGATTTGTGTTATGAAATCTCTTGCTTTACATCTTTTAAAATTTTTTTAAATATTTATTTATTTATTTTTTTTTAAATTTTTTTTTCAACGTTTTTATTTATTTTTGGGACAGAGAGAGACAGAGCATGAACGGGGGAGGGGCAGAGAGAGAGGGAGACACAGAATCGGAAACAGGCTCCAGGCTCTGAGCCATCAGCCCAGAGCCTGATGCGGGGCTCGAACTCACGGAC
>NW_024412431.1:3341039-3375413 GCF_014898765.1 Herpailurus yagouaroundi | reverse complement strand
TTTATTTATTTTTTGGGACAGAGAGAGACAGAGCATGAACGGGGGAGGGGCAGAGAGAGAGGGAGACACAGAATCGGAAACAGGCTCCAGGCTCTGAGCCATCAGCCCAGAGCCTGATGCGGGGCTCGAACTCACGGACCGCGAGATCGTGACCTGGCTGAAGTCGGACGCTTAACCGACTGCGCCACCCAGGCGCCCCTAAATATTTATTTTTGAGAGAGAGCATGAGCGGGGGTTGGAGCAGAGAGAGAGGGAGACAGAGAATCCGAAGGAGGCTCCGGGCTCTGAGCTGTCAGCACAGAGCCCGGCGCGGGGCTCGAACTCACACACTGTGAGATCATGACCTGAGCTGAAGTCAGAGGCTTAAGGGATTGAGTCACCCACGCGCCCCCTCTTGGTTTGTATCTTAGCAACTAATTAGGTGGGTGTTTAGCCTTGGTCTCCTCCTGTAAGAAAACTTACACCAAACCACCCCCGGAGCCCACGGGCGTGAAGGGAAGCTTCCTTCCAAATCACTCGTGTTGATTGAGTGAAGTGCGAAGGTCTCAGCCCCGGACACTCTTCCCCTGTTTGTGCTTCTGGATTCAGCTCAAGTGTCACCTCCTGAGAGAATCCTTCCCCGGACACCCCCCGCCGGTCACTTCTCTCTCCCTGTTACCCTGTTTAACATCCTTCCAAACTAATGTCGTCAGCCTCCATTTCCCCTTCTAAGCTGTCAGCTCCTTGAGGGCAGACTCTTCTCTTTTAGTCACTGCAGTGGATAAAATAAAAAGGCCCTCGCCTGGATCACAGCCGCCCAGATGTAGTTCAGTGGGACGAGCGTGCAGACTTAGCAAAAAGTCCCAACTCGGGGAAGCGCCCCGGAGCCCGCAGCCTGTCCTGAGCTCTCGGGAATGTTCCCTTTCCAGAACCGCCTCCTGGGAAAGCCCCGCCCATGTCCAGATGGAGGAGCCCAGACAAGGAGGGGAGAAAGAGCATTCCAGGAGGAGCCAAGCGGTTCATTTAAGAAATTTAATCGATCACAGTAAGACATTCAGGCTATAAAAACGTTCTATACAGTGGTTGTAAAAAGCGGT
Source organism: Herpailurus yagouaroundi (assembly GCF_014898765.1). NCBI lineage: Eukaryota > Metazoa > Chordata > Mammalia > Carnivora > Felidae > Herpailurus > Herpailurus yagouaroundi. Next base: position 3,374,337 of record NW_024412431.1, on the reverse strand, counting down.
ACCCATCCCCCAAAACAACCCAACACGGCCCCATTTCTCCTGAAGGGCTTCGCGCGAAGCCCGCACGAATCATCTTTGTACAAAAGTTAAGAGGCGTCTCAGAGACAACTTCCCCCCAATGCAGAGCCCCCAGAGGGGTCACAGATGCAGCAACCAGGGTTTGCAAAAATAAATAGATCTCTGTTTCATATATAGAAGTGATAAATGTCTAACGAATATACAAAGTGCAAACGTAACAAAAAGCGCACCCCCCCCCGCCCCCGCATCTGTACAGCAGTTTATTTACATGCTTCCGAAGGAGAAAAGGCTTTCACAGTTTCCTGCAACTCAGAGTAGGACGCAGTGCTTAGTGGTCATGCAGTGAACGTGGACACTCCCTGGACGACTTTAGGCAGGAATCCACAAGAGGCTCGCACTTCTTTTTTTGGTCGTGAGTGTGACATGTGTGATAGGATCAGAAAGTTTGGTTTCCGAAGTCCCATAAGAATGGCCAAGCCCAGGGGATGCCTTGCAGGGCTAAAGCGAACCGTCTTCTCGCGGGGAAATTAACGGCCCAGGGGCATCTGCACAGAAGCGGCCACACGAGCCGGAGAGTCGTGATTGTGACTTTTGATGGGGGGGGGGCGGGGGAGGGAGGCCCCAGACAGCAGGCTCATCCGCACGGACCCCTCCCACCCGGAACAGAAACCAGTGCAAAATAGTAAGAACGTCGACTTGACGCAGGATACGGCCCCGAACGAAAAAAGTGCAAGGGGACCTGGAAGGAGCTGGGGTCCAGACAGCCACACCCAGAGTGATGGGTGCTCTTAGAGGTTGGCGGCCGCTGCCTTCGCGCCTCGGGTAACGGGGTAGCTCAGGCACTTAATAAATATTAAGGACGATCGGTGGCTCGGGCTCTCTCTGGGAGCTGTCGCGGTTTCGGCGAATGGAGGGGGGGGGCCTCAGTGCCCCCCCATCCCCACCCTGGGATACTGCACTTGGCCAGAGCCACAGCGACGCCAGAGTCCCGGCATCAAGGGAGGGCACGAACCTCGCTGGGGAAACCCTAGTTTGATCCAGATCTGGGGGGAGCAGAGCAAAAGCTAACTCTGGCCGTCCAGCAAGGCAGGGGTGAACGCACTTACTCCTGAGTTTGGGGGCTCGGGCTAGAGAGGCGGGGGTCCGGCAGCTACCCAGGACCCCGGGGGTAGTGCCTGCTCTCGCGGTTCAAAGCCATGTGCCGCCTCTCCCCCTGTGCTCCTCCGTCAGTGCGTCGGGAGAGGGGGAGAAGTGAGCGGTCCCTGGAGGGGACAGAGATGTCCCCCCAGCTCCTTTGGCCTGCTCTTCTCCGCTATTCCTAGAGAAAGAAAAAAACCCAACCCCAACCTGTTGCGTGTGCGCCGTCGGAAGCCTGTTCTGCCTCCCAGAAGAATAAATATATAAAACAAAGCTCTGGCAGGCAGGCCAAGCGGCTGCCGGCGCTGAGGCTGTGGCCACCAACAGTGCTTTCGGTCACTTCTTTCTTTGCAGGGACCAGGAGGAAGGGTGCGGCGCGGGTCAAGGGTCCTGGGAGAAAGTGTTCTTCCTGCCCACGTCGGGCAGCAGGTTCCGGGGAAGCACAGGACTCGAGGCGGCGGCTCAGGCCACATCGTCCTCCAGGCTGACCATCTGTCTCTGTCAACAGAAAGATAAACGCCGGAAGCGATCAGTCCAACATTCGGTAAACATGGCAAGAGGCCACCTACGCCTCCTCGCTCCCTCCCGGCCCCACCCCGCGGCCAGCCCGGCCCATCTCGGGCCTGAACCAGCACACCGGGTTCCACCCTGGGCTCCGGGCTCCCGACCTGGGGCTCGGTCTTTCCTCCCACAGCCAGGGGAGGGCGCCTGTGAGCCCCGAGCCAGGTCAAGTCCCTCCTCTGCTCGGAACCCTCCGTGGCTCCTACCTTCTAAGAGCAAAGCCAGAATCCTCCCCATGGCCCACGAGGCCCTGCTCCGTCTGCCATGGTCCCTGTCACTCGGCTCCTCCCTCGACAGCCCCCGAGCCCCCGCTCCGGCCACCTCTGCGTTCCTCAGGCACACCAGCCTGCTCGAGGGCTGTCCCTGCACAGGGAGACCTGCCCCAGCCTCCTTATCTAAAATCGCACTCCCTCCCTCCCTCCCGGCCCCCACTGGCTTTCTTGTTCTCTTTCCTCTCCCGAACCCCTGTCCCCCTGCCGGTCCCCCACCACTGGAGCATCCCGGAGGACCTCACAGCCTTGCAGGGAGGAAGGGGGCCTCCGGGGCGGCGCAGGGCACCCACCGAAGGGTAGGTGTAGCCGTCCTGGCTGCAGCAGATGTGGACCTCGTCCTCCGTGGTCTTCTGGTACACGGGGTTGTCAAAGTTGATGCTGTTGATGCTTTTCAGCCGCCAGTTCTTCCAGAGAAGGAAGGTCCCGAAGCCCAGGAGGATGAGCAGCACTGTAGGGCGAGGTGGCCCAGCCCGGTCAGCAGGTGGCCCCAGAGCCCTACGTCCCCAAGTGATGCCGCCTGCAGACTCCTGCCTTCGGACTTCTATAGGGTTTTTTTTTGTTCCAATTTCAAGCCATACTTGTCCACTGCGGGGTCGGGGGGGTGGGGGTGGGGAACCTATCCATACACATGACCAATCTCTAACTCGAAGCCCGCTGTGACTGGCTCGCCCCGGAAATACCCGACCGCAGTCGATTCTTCCAGGTGCTTCTGAGTCATGGGGCTCTTTCAGAAATGGGACTGTTCTCTATGGACACGGCCAAACTCATTCTCTTCTCCATCTGGGTGGCCTCTGCCTCGTTTATGAGGGGACCCCTGGGTGGTGCACCCTGCCCCTCCCAGATCCAGGGGACAACCAAGGGCTCACCCAGCCAGGTTTGTAAAAAAACAAAAACAAAAAAACAAAACCTGGCCACTGCCCAGGGTGTGGGACAGCTTCAGGCTCTGCTGGGAGGACACAGGGTGGGGGCCTTGTTCGGGAGGCAAGGGTCCCACTGCCACCTGTCAACTCAGAGCCAGACGGCCACTGGGTACTAAAGTGCAGGTCCTGTGAGTGGGCTGGGGGTGGGGAAGGGACACCTCGGAAGGATTTCCTTAGAAAAGGAAAATCAGGTGTGATGCTAACGGAGTTACGATGGACAGGGACGGGAGGGTGTAGAACCCCCCAAACTCCCCCTACAAGAGCACCGTTTGCCAGGAGGCGCCCCTCCGGTGGCGGGAGGCCTTCCCTGCAGCCCCTTTCCCGCAGCTGACCCAGCGGCGGGGACAGCTGCGGCCCCACGGCCCAGAAGCGGCCTTACAGCAGGCGCTCGACCGGATTTGTTGAGTGAATGGAGCTACAGAGGGGGCCGCAGTGATGAACAGGGCACGTGGGCGGGGGGGGGGGGGCGCCCCCATCCTGGGCGTACAGGTGGACCGGACCGGCTGGCTGGGCAGGGCGGTCCTCTGGCGGGGAGCGGGGAAGTGGGGCAGGCCCGATGGGCTTACCGATGGGGAGGATGACGTACAGGGCCCCCACGCTCCTCGGTCGCTCCTCGTCTCCTCTGCTGGCAGCGTCGCCCAGGGCTGCTCGGGAGAGGGGAGAAAGTGAGGCTCGGATCCACAGCGAGGGCCACGGAAAACGCGGCAGGTGTGCGGCCGCCAACACGCGCGAGAAAAACGCCTGGTGCTGCTCGGCGTCCTTAAAAGCTCAAAGCGACTTGGAGGGACTCCCGGGTTTGGGAGGCACCACGCTGGGGCCTTATTCATTAGCAGACACGGTTATGGAGCAGATTTAAGAGGGCCCTTCAGCCAAGCGTCACGAGGCTCTGGGAAAGGGGCCAACGGTCTGGGAGGCAAAAGCCTGCAGGTACGTTCTCAACAGTTGGTGAGGTCGCTGGTGGAATTTTTCACCCTGGGTCTGCATTTGATGGAAAGGAGACCGTTCTGGGTGGGGCAGCGGCCACCACGTGACTCCGTACCGTGCAGCAACCCCAATGCCTGGCTTGGATCGCGCCGAAGCGCCCTCGTCCTGTCTCAACTGTCCCCAGTTAATAAATATTGGGGGAGACCTCGTTACGCAACCATGAATGTGCACCTGAGCCCTGTAAGGGCCCCGTGCAAATCAAAGTTTAAAGTCCTTCAAGCAGGCAAACAGGCTGGGAAGACTGAAAGGCCACACCTGGGTCACATGTACGTAGGTCACCAGTTAAAGTCGACCCCACCTGGGTGCATGGAATTTCTACTTTGACATCGGCTCAGATTTAAGAAGACTTTTAACAAAAATAACTTAAGGTGGGGTGCCCGGGTGGCTCAGTCGGTTAAGCATCCGACTCTTGATCTCGGCTCAGGTCATGGCCTCATGGTTCATGAGACTGAGCAGAGAGCCTCCCTGGGATTCTCTCTCCTTCTCTCTTTGCACCTCCCCCTCCCTCAAAGTAAATAAATAAACATTAAAATAAATAAATAAATAAGGCAGCAGCAAGATCTTTGAGAAGTTTTTCCCCTTAAAAGGACTCATTCACCAAAATCGAGACGCCCTAGACAGGCCTGTTTGTGAAATGGGTTTTCAAGCAGGGGCACCCCCGAGCAAAAAGGTTTCCCGGCCTCCCTTGACCACAGCAGTCCCCGCTTTACCTTGTTCATGGTTGCACAGGGGCTTTAGCTACTCTGAGTGGGGGAAAATGTCTGAAACTTGCTGATGCACCCCTTTTTTTCCTGGCCAAAAAAAAGTCTAGGGGCTCCATTTTCCAGCTGATCGAACTCCAGATCAGGGGCCCTCTGGTGGCCAAAGAGATGAATGGCAAGTCTTCCACTGATGTCACTGAGAGCCCAGCTCTGACCTTGAGACTGGTAGGGTGAGGACAGCGAGGCCCTACCCACAAGCAAAAACTTAGAGCCTCCCCCTGTCTCCCACCAAAAAGACTTTAGTAATCAAGTAACATCCTAATGTGTGTGGTGTTTTTTGGGTTTTGTTTAATAAACATTAAGGCCAAGATCCCATGACAAAGGATCACATTTTTAGGAAGACAGGATCTGACTCTACACTTGCCTCTTTGAGACCCTGGCTCTGATCAAACTATATTTACAAAACCAAGTGTTTGGCCCATAGTTTGGTGATTTTTTTTTTTTTTTTTTTTTTTTTTTTTAATGTAGCTGGGCACCTGGGTGGCTCAGTCGGTTAAGCATCTGATTTTGGCTCAGGTCAGGATCTCACGGTTTGTGGGTTCGAGCCCCCCATTGGGCCCTCTGTTGTCAGCTCAGAGCCTGCTTTGGATCCTCTGTCTCTCCCTCTCTCTGCCCCTCCCCTGCTCATTCTCTCTCCCTCTCCCAAAAATAAACATTAAAGAGGCACCTGGGTGGCCCAGTAGGTTAAGCATCTGATTTTGGCTCAGGTCATGATCTCACAGTTCGCAGGTTCAAGCCCTGCATCGGGTTCTGTGCCGACAGCTCAGAGCCTGGAGCCTGCTTCCAATTTTGTGTCTCCCTCTCTCTCTGCCACTCCCCTGCTCGTGCTGTCACGAGTGCGCTCACTCTCTTGAAAATAAACAGTAAAAAAATACTAAAAAAAAAATAATGTAGTAAAATATTATTTAAGTGCTGGGCTTTTGGAACGCCCTCAGATGGTGCCCAAGGAAGTGCCTCACCGCCTCACCCTGGCCCTGTTGGGCAAGTGCCTGAAAACAGGTCATCAAAGGGGCCTCGATAATGTTTCAGGTCCCTGTGCCTGGAGGACTCTGGGATAAGCCACCACCACGCACCCAAAGCCTTCACATGCCTTAGGGGGGGGTTGGCGGGCACTGTTATCAGCCCCATTTAACAGAGAGGGGAACGGAGGCTTCCGCGAGGCACAGGCCAGGTCAGAAAGTGCAGGGGTGAAAGGTAAGCCCACTCCATCCCTTCACCAAGATTCCCTTGGCCCATCGAGATGCCCGAGCTGTTAAACCAGGGCCCAGGGTAGTCCCGACGTCTACCTTGGTGGGACACTGTCACCGTCTCAGGCGTGGTGAACTCAGGGCTGGCCACGGACCACGGGCCGGCTGTGTGCTTTGGCCCCGCGGTTGGGGGGCGCACTGTCGTCCTCACGGCTGTGGAGCGCACCGTTGGCCTGACCGTGACCGTGGAGGTCGCCCGGGGGGTCACGACAGGTTCGGGCTCTGAAAGAAGAAACATCTCCTGAGTGCCCCGCGGCCCAAGTGCCCCTCTGATAACTGTGCTGCTCGTGACCACGGAGAGGAAGTGCGTGCTGTTGGCCACAAAGAAATAAAATCAATGTAGTGAAAATTGAAACCCGCTAGTAACGGTGTTGTTATTCCATCATTGGTTGTACTGCAAACGGGAGATTCACGGGTGTTACAGACACAAGGGTGGCGGAAGCAGGACTCGTGCCCAGGCTGGTGCCCCTACCTCTGAGGCAGCTCCTCATGTCCTTGGCCAGCAGCATGCCATCCGGGCAGGCACAGGTGAACTTGGGTGAGTGGGGGTTGATCTGTGGGGCCGGGAGACACAGGTACTGGCAGCCACCGTTGCGGAGGGCCGTCCTCTCACACCAGTTCACCCCTGAGGCGGAAGAGGCAGGGAGTCAGGGTGAGAACAAGATTAGAAAATTCTGGAAAGTTCCAGAAATAACAGCAGGGAAGCGGAGGGGGGAGGCAGTCACCCCGTCTTTACCTCTTGGCTGTGTGAGGTTGTGAAAAAGGACAATGTCCTCCGGGGACAACAGGTTTTCTGCTAGCAGATTAATGTCTGAGCCGGTGAGGCGGTTGGCACTGAAAATGGCTTCGTTGATGATGTCCGTCCAAAATACTTTATCCTATACGGGCATGAAGAGATGGCAGATCCCATTAACCATGGGCAGAGGGCACACGAATCTCCGGGAAGAAGCAGCACTAGGTGGCACTAGCCTCGTTTAGTTTTTCTTCAAAAAAAGTTTCGGGGCGCCTGCGTGGCTCAGTCGGTTGAGCGTCTGACTTCGGCTCAGGGCGTGATCTCACGGTCCGTGAGTTCGAGCCCCGCGTCGGGCTCTGTGCTGACCGCTCGGAGCCTGGAGCCTGCTTCGGATTCTGGGTCTCCCTCTCTCTCTCTGCCCCTCCCCTGCTCATGCTTTGTCTGCCTCTCTCTCTCTCTCTCTCTCTCTCTTTCAAAAATAAACGTTAAAAAATTTTTTTACAAAATAAAAAAGTTCTAATTGTGGGGCGCCTGGGTGGCTCAGTCGGCTTGGGGGTCCGACGGCTTCGGCCCAGGTCACGGTCTCACAGTTTGTCTGCTGACAGCTCAGAGCCTGGAGCCTGTGTCAGATTCTGTGTCTCCCTCTCGCTCTGCCCCTCCCCTGCTTACTCGGTCTCTCTCAAAAATAAATAAAAACATTTTTAAAAACTCAAAAAGTTTAAATGTATAAAATACACACAAAACTGACCATCTTAACCCTTTTTCAGTGTGTTCAGTAGCATGAAATACATTCACATGGTTGTGCAGCCCTCCCCACCACCCATGCCCCAAACTTTCTCATCTTCCCAAACTGAGACTCTGTCCCCATGAAATACTGACTCCCCACCCCCAGCTCCCCCCCCATCTACTTCCTGTCTCTATGGATGGGACTCCTCTAGGGACCTCATGTAAGTGGAATTCTACAGGGGCGCGTGGGTGGCTCAGTTGGTTAAGCATCCGACTCTTGATTTCAGTTTAGGTCATGATCTCATGGTTCATGAGTTCCAGCTCCACATCTGAGGTTCGAGCCTGCTTGGGATTCCGTCTCCCTCTCTCTCTGCCCCTCCTTTGCTCGCCCGCATGCGCACTTTAAAAAGTTTAAAAAAAAAAAAAATGGAATTCTACAGCATCTGTCCTTCTGTCCTTTTGTGTCTGGCTTAGTTCCCTCAAGGCTCGTCCGTGTCGGAGCATGTGTTAGAATTTCCTTCCTTTTTCAGGCTGAACCACATTCCAGTGTATAGATACACATCTTGTTTAGCAGATCGGCTCTGACGGGACACCCAGGTCGCTTCCACCTCTGGGCTGTTGTGAATCCTGCTGCTTGAACACGGGTGTACGAATATAGCAACATTTCCTCAGAGCCGTTCTCTGCTGTGGCGCTACTCGGGCCAGACAACCCACTCTGGCTGGTCCCCTCTTCTCTTTGAAGGGTGGTCACCAGCCTCTATCCACTAGGAACTAGTAACCCCCCCTCAAGTGCAACAACCAAAGTCTTCAGAAAGTGCCAAATGTCCCCTGGGCGGCAAGATGGCCTCCAAGTGAGAATTCCTACTCTAAGACTCTTTTGGAGAGGGCGTGCTCGGAGGGCTCTGTTGGGAGAGTGTGTGACTCTTGATCTCAGAGTCTTGAGTTCGAGCCCCGCACTAGGGGTAGAGTTTACTTAAGAAAAAAAAAAAAAAAAAAGAAAGAAAAGAGAAAAAAGCAACGTGGGGGCCCCTGGGTGACTCAGTTAAGCGTCTGACTGTTGATTTCGGCTCGGGTCACGATCTCATGGTTTGTGGGATCTAGCCCTGCGTCAGGCTCTGTGCTGAAAGCATGGAGCTTGCTCGAGATTCTCTCTCTCAACCTCTCTTTCTGTCCCTCCCCCATTTGTGATCTCTGTCTCAAAGAAAAAATTAACATAAAAAAAAAACCCAAAAAACCAAGCAACAACTCTTTGACTCTTTTGATGAGAAGGAAATAGAAATAACTCCAGATCTAAGACCTTTTTACAGCCACAGACAATCTTCTAAGTTAGTCCTGGCTTGGATGAACTAGACAACGTGGGCTGACCCATTAGCCTGAGCGCTTATGCCTCCTATGTCAGTCGTGCTCAGTAACCGGGACTTGGATGTGAATCCCCTCAGGCGCCCAAGGAGCAACCACTTGCTTCCAGCCCCCACCTCAAAGATGGCCAAGGAGAAGGGGTGTGCCAGCTTTTTCTCATCCTCCAAAACGGTCTTCCGGTTCCCCCCGTTGACATCAATGCTCGAGATGGAGTGGAGCTTGGAGTCAACCCAGTAGAGGCGGCCACCAGAAAGATCTAGAACCCACAGTGGACAAGGAGAGGTCACACGCCGACGCCCAAGGGGCCCGGGCCTGGCCACTCCACTCCCCGCAGGAAGGAGCACCCCCAAGGAGCCGGCAGAGATGTGCCCAGAAAAGTAGCCCCAACAACCCACCACCATGTATGAGTGACAACCCCATTCCGGGGCCGTGTGGACCCCAGGGACCACGGTCCCAAGGACATACCCAGGGTGATGCCATTGGGCCACTGGATGTCCTCCGTCACTAGCGAGTAAACATCGACGCCGTTCAGACCCCCCTTCTTGATCTCGGCGGGGGTTCCCCAATCCGTCCAGTACATGAAGCTGGTGGGAGAGTAGCATGAACAGGAGAAGGTCAGTGGGGGAGGCGCCCAGCGTGCCCCGAAGAGCAGCCTCCATCTGGAGCAGTAGGCCAGGAATTGTAAGAAGCCCCCCAAGGAGACCTTGGACTGGTTCTTCTGCTACCCTAGTGCCTGCAACATGGGGAGACCTGGCAGGATTTAGAACCTTCAAGAACAAAGGGAGACTTTGATTCCAACGTCAGGACCAGGACCCATAATGTATACCCTTCAGCCTTTCTGAAGGCTTTTATATATTTTTAATTTTATAATTTTTTTTTTTTTTGCTTTAAAACGATTTTTTTAATTGTGGCAAAATATACGCCACATAAACCATCTTGATTGTTATTTATTTATTATGTTTGTTTTTGAGAGGCAGAGAGAGACAGAGCATGAGTGGGGGAGTGGCAGAGAGAGAGGGAGACACAGAATCGGAAACAGGCTCCAGGCTCTGAGCCATCAGCCCAGAGCCCGACACGGGGCTCGAACCCATGAACCGTGAGATCATGACCTGAGCCGAAGTCGGACACTCATCCGACTGAGCCACCCAGGCGCCCCAAACCATCTTGATCGTTTTTAAGTATCCAGTCAGTGGCATTAAGTACACATAGACCGCCATGCAGCCATCCCCACCAGCCATCCCCGGAACTTTCCCATTTTCCCAAGCCGAAACTCTGACCCCATTAAATGCCGCCTCTTCCTTCACCTCCCCCAGCCCCCCGCACCCACCACTCGGCTTTCTGACTCTATGAATGGGACTCCTCTAGGGACCCCCCGGAAGTAGAATCCTATGTGTCCTTTTGTGTCTGGCTTCTTGCACTTAGCATAATGTCCCCAAGGTTCGTCCCCGGTGCCAGAATTTACTTCCTTTTTGAGACTGAGTAAAATGCCATCGGGTGGACGGACCACATCTAGTTTCTCCTTCGTCCACTGGGGGGCCCATACCCTGGCAGCTGTGAACGTGGGGCTACAAATCCCTGCTCACGTGCCTGCGTTCGCTGCTTTCCCATCTACACTTGGAAGCGGATCTCCGATGGCTTTTGAGCCTCTGAAGAGATGCTCGAACTCACAAGTAGACAAACGTACCAGCAGTCTCCCCATAATGACTGGCAAGAGTGAAAACCTGCTGCCGACAGTGAGGGAAAGGAGTCTCCGGGTGCCCTTCCGGACGCAAGGTCGGTTTCACAATCCAGGTGCTGAACGACAATTTGCTGCTCTATCCACGCCCGTACCCCCCGGAGCTAGTAATCCAACTTCCGGAATGAAGAATCTAGAATCTACAGTCCTGCAGGTAAACTGCAGTGACTCACATTCAAAGGTATTCAAAGGTATCTGCAGCCTTTGTGTGAGGTAAGGGGGAAAAATAACTAAGTTTCCACGCACTGGGTACAAGGAAATCGTGGCTCAACAAGCCAACAGGGAATGAACCCCATACGCCAAACGAAAAAGCCAGATGAACACTGTGTGATCACGTGTGGCTATTTGTGGGGGGAAAGAAACACGAGAGCAGACGGCACACGCGCACACACACACACACACGCACGCACCACGACTTGGAACTAAGTGGTTTTCTCCGGGAGTCTCTCTCTTTCTGAAAGCTGCAGGAATAAAGTCACTCAACCGAGTGGGCCTCCGCCAAACGAGAACAAATGTTTTGTTCAATGGGGACTCAGGCCTACCTGCACCCCAGCTCTAGCCCACCTGATTCGTGCTTCTCTCCCAAGTTCCCCTTTCCTCTGATTGTTGCCGCCAGGCTGCCCTTCCAGAATTGTGCAATTCCACACCCAGCAGGTGTGGTGTAACAGGCGCAGTACACGGGGCGGGGACACGGGTACCCCCCAAGTGGGCCCCGGAGCTGCTGAGTCAGCCGCGGGCCCTGCAAACACCCTCCTGGGGGCTCCGAGGCGTGGCGACCTTCACTCCCTGTGACGTCCTCCCCAAAACTACCATCAGGGCTGACTGTTCTGACCTTTCCTGTCCAGGCACAGGATACTCGGCCATAAAATCCCAAACTGGGATTTAAATAAGTACTAATTTTGAATACCATTTTAAACATCCCTACTTTGGGGCGCCCGGGTGGCTCAGTCGGTTAAGGGTCTGACTCGGTTTCGGCTCAGGTCTTGATCTCATGATCTTGTGAGTTTGAGCCCCCACATCGGGCTCTGTGCTGACAGCATGGAGCCTGCTTGGGATTCTCTCTCCACCCCTCTCCTGCTCACACCATCTCTCTCAAAGTAAATAAATAAACTTAAAAAAAAAATCCATATTCTAACTTCTGGTTTTGGGGCTCTCGTCCTGAGGGCACAGCTTTCCACGGCCCGCTCCCATCTCGGGGACCACAGTGAACCTCAAGAGGGATCGGCCCCTGGCTCCCAAAGGGTGGGTGGGTGAAGGGCGACTGTTCAGGTCCTGCTTTTTCCTGAGAGCAGGAGCCGCTGTGGCTGGGGACAGTCCAGCTCGGGCACACGCCTTCCCCGGTTGGAGCCCTAACCAGTTCTTGAACCCCGCCCGTGTTCTCCGTTCCTTCCGTGGCCCTCGGCTTTAGCAGCACCCACCCGTGAACGGGATCCACCACGATGGCACGTGGCTTAGAGCCTTTCTCCTTGAAGAGCGTCTTTCTCTTCACACCCTTGGTGTCGGCCACGGAGACGGTGCCCAGGATGGAGTCTGTCCAGTATATGTTGCTGTGGATCCAGTCCACCGCCAGCCCATCGGGGGCCTGGAGGTCCTCGCTGACGATGGTGTCATAGGAGGAGAAGCCAGGGGCTCTGTCGATTTGGGCGCTGAGGGGGAGGAGCAGGGGAAGGAGAGCGTCAGTGAGAGGGGCCCCCGCGCCACCGGGGGTTGAGCGCTGGGTGTGGCTCCAAGGCTCACCTGTAGATCTTCCTTTGGGACAGGTCGGACCAGTATATTCTGTTGCTGGCCACCTCGGTGTCCAGGGCGACCACGTTCTTCAAGTTTGGGATGAGGCTGGTGTATTCGCTGCGGTCCAGGGTCATCTTCCTCACCTCGTGGCGGTTGGTGAAAAACAGGTAGGCGATAGTGCCTGGGAACACAGGAAGGACGCTCAGGGGAGCAGAAGGACCCCCCGATTCCCGCTTGTCACCCTTTGGGGTCTGACTGAACCAGAGAAGACACCCAGGATGGGGCGGAAAAGGCCCCCCTAGTGTATTAACCATGTGGTTCTGAGGCCCTGACATCCTGGGCCTTGCAGAGCAGAAGGGACAGCCCCTCCCAGGGCCAGCCAGCTCCTAGGGACTGTTCACAACCCGCCTCAAGTGCAAACGAGCCAGCCCATACATGCCACCCCCTCTACTGGGCTCTCGAACTCTGGGCCACTATCCACCCGCCTGCCCGGGTCACCCTGGGACAGACACCAGACAGCACGAGCAGCGCCCCGGCCCCAGAGCCTGCTGGGATTCTCCCGTCCAGCCAGTCGTGAGCCTGCTCACCCTGCCTCACCTCACGCCCGAGGAAACCACAAGAGGCTCCAGCCCACGTGTGCCCCTCTCACTCTCCCTCGGAGCAACCTGGCGCTTCCCCGTATGGCCCCTGGGGCTGCCACGCCCCCTCCTCTTGGGAACTGTAACAACCAATCTTTCCAGTGGGGTCGTCTCCTGATCTGCTGGCCTCACCATGCTTGAATGATAACAAAACCTACATTTTAAATTTTTTTTTTTTCAACGTTTATTTATTTTTGGGACAGAGAGAGGCAGAGCATGAACGGGGGAGGGGCAGAGAGAGAGGGAGACACAGAATCGGAAACAGGCTCCAGGCTCTGAGCCATCAGCCCAGAGCCTGACACGGGGCTCGAACTCACAGACCGTGAGATCGTGACCTGGCTGAAGTCGGACGCTTAACCGACTGCGCCACCCAGGCGCCCCCAAAACCTACATTTTAAAACACTGGGTCCCACATCTGGGTGACTCACTCAGTTAAGCGTCTGACTTTGGCTCAGGTCACGATCTCAAAGTGTGTGAGTTCGAGACCCGCATCTGGCTCTGTGCTGACAGTACAGGGCCTGGAGCCTGCTTGGGATTCTTTCTCTCTCTCTCTCTCTCTCTCTCTCTCTCTCTCTCTCTCTGCCCCTCCCCTGCTCATGCACTCTGTCATTTTCTCCCAAAATAAATAAACTTTAAAAAATAAATAAAACACTGGGTCCCCAGCATTTTACATTTTGGAACATAAATATGAAGAAATGATAAGTTAATGTGTCCACAGGGATTCCTTAGGGCAGTAAATTCTGCTCAGTGCTGTTCATATCACGTTTTCCCTCACTGATCCTCACACTCCTAGGAGGCCAGGGGTGTTGTCAAAGTCCCTTTATACAGAAGGGGATCGGAGCTCAGAGGGGAGGGGACCAGCCCAAGGTCACACCAACTAGTAAACGGCAGAGCTGGGACTCAAACCCACGTTGTCCTGACTCTGGCGGCTGTGCTGTAACCATGACACTGACATTCACCAATGAGCTGACCACGGGAACAATGGACCTCACTCAGGACCCCTCCCCACAACACCACGCCTACCCCTGGGAAGGATCTGTATAGACACTGGCCCTACAGGTTGGAACGAAAGTAGTATCTCAAATCCTAGAGGGTTTTATGATCTCTGTCCCTAGTTTTCCCCAGAACCAGGAAACGCACAGGGGTGTGACAGAGGGAGCCCAAGGAACAGTCACAAAGGGATGACAACAGGGGAGAAAAACTTCAAGGTTAAAACAGATCCTTGAGGAAACAGAAGGCGATCTAAAATATTTCAGCAAGGGGTGCATGGGTGGCTCAGTCGGTTGAGCATCCAACTCTTGGTTTGGGCTCAGGTCATGATCCCAGGGTTGTGGGATTGAGCCCCATGTCTGGCTCTGCATGGAGCGTGGAGCCTGCTTAAAATTCCTTTTCTCTCTCTCTCTCTCTCTCCCTCTCCCCCTCCTACCACTCATGCTCTAGCTCTAAGAAAAACAAAAAACAAAAAGACCTCCCAAAACAGCTGGAGGGGGAGCAGGCCCTTCATAGGGCCATTGCTTTTCACCTCTTGTCCCCTAAAGCCATTGGCCAGGCTGGGGGCCGCAAACCTTTCCCTGTGCAATTGACCTGTGTCCCCAGAGAAGCTGGACATGTGCGGGCAGCCTCCCAGCAAGTTCCTAACTGGGCCGCTCATCCCTCTGCCAGAGGGCACACGGTCTGCCCGGGTCTTTGGAGTGTATGCAAAGTTCACATGATGAAACCCGCCACCGCATCTGCTCCCGGCGCCATCCCCGCCCCCGCCCCTGGCTCACCCACAGCCTTGCAGGCCTTGGTGAGGGGGTCCAGCTGGAAACCCGCCTCGCACTCGCACTTGTAGCTGCCCTCGAGGTTCACGCAGAGCTGGCTGCACACGTCGGGATCCTGACACTCATCGATATCTGCAAGCCGGGACACAGAAAGGGGTTTGGGGCTTCTTCCTCATGGGGTGCTGATGGGAGTGAGGGCTCCCACCGAAAGCCATCCCTCCCAGTGGCGGGGTCTTGGTGACCATCAGGTTCAGAAACGAACACACTGAAATAGCCAAGTGTCATCTCCAGCAGTGACCCTGACCTGCCCGTTCACCTCAGGGGTGCAGCCAAGCAGAGCAAAGGCTGCATCAGCCGAGATTTCTTTCTTAATTATTAATCCCCAAAGGCAAGGACAGGGTGCTCCTCGGGGGCCAAGCCTGTGCTAGAATGGCCCGTGCATTTGGCACCTCATCAAATCCTCCCTACAGGCCTGTGAGGTCAGGACCGCTTTCGTGCCCACTTAACAGACGGGGAAACTGAGGCACAGAGGGTTGGGCCACCACACAAGGGGAAAGGGCCAAGGTGGCTCAGGAATCACCTTCACATCTTCGCTGATCCACCAGCTGGAAGCCCTCGGGGCACAAGCACTCATAGCCGATCTTGAGGTCGTTGCAGATGTGGGAGCAGCCGCCCCTGTTGTCCAGACACTCGTTGGTCTCTGCAACAGGAGGGACACAGACCGGTCACTCTCAGGTCATCAGCCTCCCTGCGCTATCTCATCAGCCTTATCGTAATCACCACAATGACGTGGAGGCCAGTGAACTACCAAGTCCCCTAAAAGGTCTTAAAATAACCACTGTCACGTGCAATGCCACGGATGAACCTGGAGGACATTCCGCTGAGTGAAATACACCAGGCACAGATGGACAGATACTGGAGGATTCACTCCTAGGAGGTCCTTAGTGGAGTCAAAGTCAGAGACAGGAAGTAGATGGGGGGGGGGGGGGAGGGGGGGGGGGGGGGGGCAGGGAGTCAGTGTTTCACGGGCACAGAGGCCCAGTTTGGGAAGATGAGGAAGTTCTCAAGATGGATGGTGGTGAGGGCTGTAGGACCACATGAATGTACTAACACTGCTGAACGTTACCCCTAAAACTGGTTAAGAAGGTAAATCTGAACGTTATTTTTTTGTCAACCACATTTCAAAATGTTCTTGATGGTAAAAAAATAAAAACTGTGTTCCACAGTTGCATATACGAACTCCCAACAGCCCTATAGATAGCTCAACTACAGTTGGGGAAACTGAGGCCCAGGCGAGGCTAAATCACTTGCCCAACAGTGCTGGACCGGACTCAGGGCGCTTAAGGTCCAGCATCCACGACCTGGCGCTTTTCACAGGGCTTCGGCCAAAGCCAACCCACCATCTGTTCTTGCCCGAAAGCTAAGGACAGTGTTTTACGGTTTTTAAATGGTTGAAAAGAAAAATAAAAATCCAAAGAAAACCAGCATTTTGTGCCACATAAAAGGTCTGTGAAATCCAAACATCAGTGTCCATAATAAGGTTTTCTTGGAGCACGGCCACACGCATTCACGTGCACATGCGTGTACATCCGTATGCCGTTTTCTTGCTATAACACCCCGTTGAATAGCTGTGACAGACCTTACAGCTGGTAAAGTCCAAAATATTTACATAGTTATGGTTCACGGAGCACTGCTGAAACTTTACAAGCATCCCGTCAGCCACCCCCCAGCAGGGTATGTGAACCATCACTGTCCCATCCTACAGATGTGACCACAGGCTTGGAAACAAAGCCCCTTATCCCCAAGGACCCCCATGTCCGTGTCGCCCCGGAGCTAAAGCACTCACGGGCATGGCTGGGCAGGAGCCTTGCAGCCCCAAAGTATCCATGTCTGAGTCCCACTCCAGCTCCCCACAAGGTCAAGAGCCACCTGCATCCCTCGGCTCACCGCACTCCTTCAGAGGCTCGTCCGACCAGTCCCGACAGTCCCGGACCGAGTTGCACACTTTGTCCAGGGTGATGCATTCGCCGCTGTGGCACTTGAACTTGTTGGGCCCCTCGCACAGCGTCACTAAGAGCCAGAGAAGGGAGTCAGGTGCTTCTGAGCTGCAAGAGCCGCCTTACTACTCTTTATTAACATGATAGCTCATTTATATGAGATTACATGCAAATGTATTCATAAATAAAACATGATGTATTCAGTGTCACAGAAATAAACCGTTAAAAACGGTGACGAAGGCAAAATTTGTTATACGCAGGTGACAATTTTTATTCAGTTAGCTAGTTTGAGAGAGAGAGACAGAGAGAGAGCGCGCACACGTGTGCGTGCAATTGGGGGAGGGACAAAGGGAGAGGGTGACAGAGGATCCAAAACTCCAATGCGGACTCCACACTGACAGTAGGGAACTCAATGCGGGGCTCGAACTCACGAACCATGAGCTCATGACCTGAGCTGAAGTCGTACACGCGAGCCACCCAGGCACCCACGTGAGCCACCCAAGCACCCCTAACACAATTTTTAAAAAGTCCATTATCAGAATTTAACTTCTTGTTCACAAAAGTTTGTTTCAGTCTCTAAGTACTATAATTAAAAATATTTTTTTCTCCATCAAGACTTAAGATCAAGAGTTGGACACTTAACTGACTCCGCCACCCAGGCGCCCCACAAGGATACTGTTTTTTAAAATATTGTTCATTGGGGCGCCTGGGTGGCAGAGTCGGTTAAGTATCCGACTCTTGGTTTTGGCTCAGGTCATGACCTCACGGTTCGTGAGTTCAAGCCCTGCATCAGGCTCTGCACGGATGGCGCAGAGCCTGCTTGGGATTCTGTCTCTCCTTCTGTCTCCCCCCCCCCTGCTTGGGGGTGGGCCCGCCCTTAAAAAAAAAAAAAAAAAAAAAAAAAAAAAAAAAAACAAGAGGTGCCTGGGTGGCTCAGTCGGTTGAGCGTCCAGCTTCAGCTCAGGTCATGATCTCACGGTTTGTGAGTTCAAGCCCCGAGTCGGGCTCTGTGCTGACAGCTCGGAGCCTGGAGCCTGTTTCGGATTCTGTGTCTCCCTCTCTCTCTCTGTTCCTCCCCTGCTCATGCTCTGTCTCTCTCTCTCAAAAATAAATAAATAAACATTAAAAAAAATTAAGAACAACAACAACAACAACAACAAAATAAGCCCACTAGTATCCTTGTGTTACACGTGTCTCACCACAGTTTAAAACAATTTTTTAAATTAACTCTGCTGATGAACACCTGGGTTGCTTCTAGCATTTTGCTGTTAGGCCAGTGCTGCTCTGCGTGATCCTGAGCCCATCTCTGATTACAGGTGCGAGTTTCTCCGGGGTCATTCCCGGGAGGGGAATCCCTCCACCGTAAGCTCAGGAAAGTGCTTAACATCGAACCGTACCGTGTTACCCCTGAGCTCAAAGACAGGAGCTCTGCACACTTTGACCTCGTTAAATCTCAGTCCTGAAAGAGGTGATTTCATAACATACATGTTTTCAGGTAAATGGAAGTGAAGTTCAGGGGGGTTGAGTAAGTTGCTGGAGGACGCACAGCGCACGCAGGGCTGACCCGAGAGGAGCTCACCATTGATGCAGCCAAGCTCGTCGCTCATGTCCTTACAGTCATATTCCCGGTCGCACTGCCGGCTGCCATGGATACAGGTCCCATCCGAGCACTGGAACTCATCAGGTCGGCACGTGGCGACAGCTGGGAAAGACAGGGCACATGTTGGTTTTTCTCAAGGGAACCCCGAAGACAAAATAAACTACCACCTTTATTGTTTTGTCTTAATTTTTTTTTTAATGTTTATTCTCGAGAGAGAGACAGAGACAGAGACAGAGTGTGAGTGGGGGAGGGTCAGAGAGAGAGGGAGACACAGAATCCAAAGCAGGCTCCAGGCTCTGAGCGGTCAGCACAGAGCCCGACGCGGGGCTCGAACTCACGGACCGCGAGATCATGACCTGAGCCGAAGTCAGTCGCTTAACTGACTGAGCCCCCCCGGGCACCCCTCAACTACCACCTTTAAAACAGCAATTTCCTGGCTGCCTTGGGCATCAGAGACAGCCTGTAACAGGAAAGATATTAGCAGTGAAAAAACACACTCTACGACCTCCATGAGCAGGAGACAGTGCCTCGTCATTTTACCTGCTTCTCACCCCAGGAACACCAGTCTTCATATTCAAAATTTTAGGCAATGTAGATTTATTTATTTATAAATGTTTATTTAATTTTTTTAAAGTTCATTTATTTATTTTGAGAAAGAGAGCACAAGCAAGCAGGGGAGGGCCAGAGAGAGAGAAAAGAGAGAGAATCCCTAGCAGGTTCCATGCTGTCAGCATGGAGCCCGATGCGAGGCTCAAACGCACAAACCTGTGAGATCATGACCCGAGCCAAGATCAAGAGTTGGACGCTTGGGGCCCCTGGGTGGCTCAGTCGGTTGGGTGACCGACTTCAGCTCAGGTCACGATCTCACGGTTCGTGAGTTCGAGCCCCGCGTCGGGCTCTGGGCTGATGGCTCAGAGCCTGGAGCCTGCTTCCGATTCTGTGTCTCCCTCTCTCTCTGCCCCTCCCCCGTTCATGCTCTGTGTCTCTCTGTCTCAAAAATAAATAAAACGTTAAAAAAAAAATTAAAAAAAAAAAAAAAGAGTTGGACGCTTAACCAACTGAGCCCCCCAGGTGCCCCTGCCAATGTAGTTTTAAAGCTTCTTTCATGGCAGCAAGTACTGTTCTCCTCAATGAAGAAGAATCCCGGAAAATTATTACCAAAGTCACAGAGCAATGTTTGGAAAATAGGAAAGTGGGGTGGGGAGCACCCTAATGCAACCAGTGAGTTTTCTGGGAGTCCTCTCCACTCTTTCCACATACTCGTTTATTCAGAACACATAACTGTTTTTTTCCAATTTTATTTTTAAGTAATCTCTACACCCAACGTGGGGCTCGAACTCACAACCCGAGATCAAGAGCCCCACACTCTACCAACTGAGCCAGCCAGGCGCCCCAAGGACACGTAATTTATTACAATGCTGGAAGAGCTAACAGGCCACTCTCAGCAGAAAATGGCATGTTCCCAATCGGGAACAGAGGCAGGACAAATTATGACCGATGCTATCAGCATCACCAAGTACAACACGGCCCATCACTGCAAAACAGCTCCAGAGTTTACCAGACATGTGGGGAAAAAGACAAATTTTTTGTTTCTGCAAGGGACCAAGGCACTGGTTACTCAGCCTTTCTGGGCCTCAGTTTCCCCATCTGTAAAGAGTGGGGGAAGCCTGCTCACAAGTTATGAGAATTAAGTTAGTTTGTGTTAAGTTTTAGTACAGGGGCGCCTGGATGGCTCAGTCAGTTAACCATCCAACTTCAGCTCAGGTCATGATCTCAAAGGTCCACGGTTCAAGGCCTAAAATGGGCTTTGTGCCGATAGCACTGAGCCTGCTTTGGATTCTCTGTCTCCATCTCATGCCCCCTCTCTGCTCACATGCCGTCTCTCTCACAAATAAACAAACGTTAAAAAAAAAAAAAAATTTAGGGGCGCCTGGGTGGCGCAGTCGGTTAAGCGTCCGACTTCAGCCAGGTCACGATCTCGCGGTCCGTGAGTTCGAGCCCCATGTCAGGCTCTGGGCTGATGGCTCGGAGCCTGGAGCCTGTTTCCGATTCTGTGTCTCCCTCTCTCTCTGCCCCTCCCCCGTTCATGCTCTGTCTCTCTCTATCCCAAAAATAAATAAACGTTGAAAAAAAAATTAAAAAAAAAAAATTTTAGTACAGATCATGTACAAAGTCATCCATTATTTTAAAATGTGACTTTTCGGGTAGCCTGGGTGGTTCAGTCCGCTAAGCGTCCAACTCCTGATTTCATTCAGCTCAGGTCATGATTTCACAGTTCATGAGATCAAGTCCTGTGTTGGGCTCTGCGCTGTCAGCATGGGGCCTGCTTGGGATTCATTCTGTCTCTCTCTCGCTCGCTCTCTCTGCCCTTCCCCCACTCGTGCTCCAGCTCTCTCTCAAAAATAAACATTCAAAAAATAAGTAAATAAAAAATAAATAAGAACGTGCCATTTAGCGGTGCCTGGAGGGCTCAGTCAGACCAGCATGTGACTCTTGATCTTGGGGTCATGAATTTGGGCTCTACGTTGGGTGCAGAGGTTACTTTAAAAAAATAAATAGGAGACTCTTAAATACAGAGAACAAACTGAGGGTTGCTGGAGGGGTTTGCGTGGGGGGATGGGCTAAATGGGTAAGGGACATTAAGGAGGACACTTGTAGGGATGAGCACTGGGTGCTATACTTAGGGGATCAATCACCAGAATCTACTCCTGAAATCATTATTGCACTATATGCTAACTAACTTGGATGTAAATTTAAAAAAGTAAGTAAACAAATTAATAAATAAATAAATACGGGCACCTGGGCGGCTCAGTCGGTTAAGCATCCTACTCTTGGTTTCTGCTCAGGTCATGATTTCACAGGTCGTGAGATCGAGCCTTGTGTCGAACTCTGTGCTGACAGTGAGGAACCTGCTTGGGATTCTCTCTTTCCCTCTCATTCTGCCCCCCCCCCCCCCCGCTCTCTCTCTCTCAAAATAAATCAATAAACTTTAAAATAATTTAAGATTTTTTTCAAGCAACTTTTTAAAAGTCTAATTACATCTCCCCAGAGATTACCACTAGGGAGCGCGCACCTGGGCAAAGATACCAAAGAAATAGGAACATGAAACCCTGGTCTAGATTCACAGGAGCTCTACATGGCTAGTTTTACGAAAAGGAAGCCCGGACACAGGGCCTGGGCCACACACCTTTCATCGGCACGGTCTCCGACACGGGAGCCGCTCACCACGTGTGGCAACTTAACTGTCAATTCATTAAAGTGAAATAAAACAAAAAACTCCACTCTCTGGTCACACAAGCTCCACTGGGAGGCAAGGACTGCTCTGGTCAGCACAGACGTGGGACGTCTCCACCACCACAGAAAGTTCTATTGGGACGCACTGGACTCCAACCGAAACCTGCAAAGTCCAAGGCCTTTGCCCCATTCTACTGGGGAGGAGAACACAATGCAGTGAGGTTGGGTCCCTAGCCAAGGGTCACAAAGCGTGGGGGTCACCAGCCAGGCCTGGAGCCCAGAATCCTTTGTGGACCACAATAATACTGCAACATGCAGCTTGCTCCCTTGTAGGAAAAAGAGCTTATTGTGTAAGTGTTAAAGACAGAGTCTCCTGGGGGTCCTGGGGGGCTCACTCAGTTGGTTAAACGTCTGACCCTTGATCTCTGCTTAGGTCACAACCTCGCGGTTTGGGAGTTCAAGCCGTGTGTTTGTTGCCTGCTCGGGATTCTCTCTCACCTGCTTTCTCTCTGCCCCTCCCCCACCCCTTGCAAAATGAATAAATAAACTTAAAAAATTAAAAAAAAAAAGGCCTCCTTTTAGGGATGCTCTCTTCTCCAGGTGATCAGTAACACTGGAAGAAACACGAAACG
The DNA here is from genome assembly GCF_014898765.1 of Herpailurus yagouaroundi. Lineage (NCBI taxonomy): Eukaryota > Metazoa > Chordata > Mammalia > Carnivora > Felidae > Herpailurus > Herpailurus yagouaroundi. The sequence continues at coordinate 3,352,292 of NW_024412431.1, read as the reverse complement.
AGATGGACTTTCTTGCTGTGTGATCTGAAACTGTTTAACCACCAAAAGGCCCACCCGTCCCACACCAGGGGGGGGCACAGGGACAGGTCAGAGGACCCACCCCCGATGGCGCCCCTACCGCAGTTCTCCTCGTCAGACTTGTCCTTGCAGTCAGGGCCGCCGTCACAGCGCCAGCTAGAGTGGATGCACTCGCCACTGTGGCAGTGAAACTCCAGCGCTGAGCAGGGGTTGTCGTCCCCTTGTGGGGCCGACATGTTGCGGCCCCCGCAGCGCTGCGGCCACTCATCTGAGCCATCCTTGCAGTCCGGGTCGCCGTCACACGCCCACAGCTCGGGGATGCAGGCGGAGTTGTTGCACTGGAAGTGGGCGGGGCTGCAGGTGGGCATGGGGCAGGACGCCTCATCGGACCCATCTAAGCAGTCGCGGTCCGAATCACAGACGAACTCCAGGGAGATGCACTTCCCGTCCTGGCAGCGGAACTCATCCTGGGCACACGTCTTGGGCACTGCAGGGGAAGGAGGGGGATGGGAAAAGACAACGGGGTCACCAGAGAGCCTCTCCTCCTCAGTAGCAGCCCATTCCACAGATGAGGACACCGAACCCCAGTCCCATCAAGGTGGCCACTGACTAGGGTTAGACATGTATTTCTAAAGTAAGTGTATGTGGGGACGCTTGGCTGGCTCAGTAGGTGGAGCCTGTGACTCTGGATCTCAGGGCTGTAAGTTCGAGCCCCACCCTAGGTGTAGAGATTATTAAAAAAAAAAAATTATTTTTAATGTTTGAGAGAGACAGAGCACGAGTGGGGAAGGGGCAGAGAGACTGGGAGACACAGAGCAGGCTCCAGGCTCTGAGCTGTCAGCAGAGCCCCAGGCCGGCGGGGGGCTGAAACTCAGGAACCCAACGGTGAGATCATGACCTGAGTCCAAGTCGGACACTTGACCTACTGAGCCATCCAGGCACCCTAAAAATAAAATATTTAAAAAAAAGTAAATGTATGTGAACACTCATGTGCTGTTTTTTGTTTTTTTTTTTTTTCATATCCTGGATTTTTACATTTTCTGAACTTGAAGATCTGACATTATCTTTGTTATTTAATGGAACCTTGCTCCATTAAAAAAATAAAAACAAAGGGGTGCCTGGGTGGCTCAGTCAATTAGGCACCGGACTCTTGATTTCGGCTCAGGTCATGATCTCAGGGGATCAAGAGATGAGCCCCGCATCCAGCTCCACACTTAATAGTGTGAAGCCTGCTTGGGATTCTGTCTCTCTTCCTCTCTCTCTGCTCCTCCCCTGCTTGTTCTCTCTCTCTCAAAATAAACAAATACATCTAAAACAAGAAACAATAGGTTTTTTTTCAAAAATTTTTTTTATGTTTTTACTTTTGAGAGAGAGAGGGCAAGAGAGAGGGAGACACAGAATGTGAAGCAGGCTCCAGGTTCTGAGCTGTCAGTGCAGAGCTTGACTCGGGACTCAAACTCACGGACTGTGAGATCATGACCTAGCTGAAGTCGGACACTTGACCGACTGAGCCCCCCAGGCGCCCCAAAATGATAGTTTAAAAACTAACCAACTAACATGAAAGAGTCAGGACAGACACCCAGCTCTCCAAAGTGCGCTCCTCCCTTGTTTCTTGGCAGAACCCTCAACTTGGTGAAGCTTGTTTTCTTCGTTGTCAATGGTTAGCTGGGTGATCAGGTCTCAGCCAGGCGGGACCTACTGTGCACTCAGCCTCCCAGTGTGGCTGGTGGTGGTCACGGCGACTCACCAGAGCGTGTGCCATGTGGTTGGGAGAGACACCGGGCAAGACAGCCTCGCTGTGTGTGCGGATGACCGTAGACGTGATGCCATCACTATCCACTGCAATGCCCCTTGGGCAAGGTGGGGTTCGTAGTGTGAGGGGCGTTGGCATGAGACCCCAAGAGACAGAGCCAGGTGAAGAGCAGCCTATCCGCAGCTCCGGTTAGGTCAGAGGGGTAGGGGCGGGCAGGGGAGGGAACACACTTACGACAGCCTTGCTCGTCTGAGCCATTCTCGCAGTCCACCTGGCCGTCACATCTCCAGAACTCAGGGATGCAGCGGTTGACACGGCCCCCACAGCTGAAGTCCCCCGGCTTGCAGGTGACAGACACTGTGGGAGAAACGGGATCGAGCCTTCACTCTAAGGGAAGCCCGGTCTGCCTCTCCAGCCCCCGCTTGGCAGAGGAAAAACAGTTTTCAAAAGGAGGGTGCCACGCCCACCTTTCTGGGTCAAAATGAAGGGTATCTCACGGAGCTTGTTAAAAAAAAATCAGACGTGAAGTGATGGAAAGGTTTGGAAGGAGACAGAGGTGGTGGTTGTATAGCATTGTGACTGCATCAATACTACTGAACTAGTCAGTTTAAAATGGTTAATTTTATCTCATGTAAATTTCACTTTTTTTTTTTTTTTTAAGTTGTTAAAGTTAAGTTCCAGAAATAACTCTTCTCCCAAGTCCCAATTCATGGTCGAACACATCAATCCGCGGACTGATTTCCACCTCATCTCTCACCCACTGTCATCAAAAAGGGCAGGAAGCGTGTCACTCGCAAAGGGGACTCACTGCAGGTCTCCTGGGACTCATCGGAGGCATCCAGGCACTCGGCGCTCCCATCACAAACCCACTTGTAGGAGATGCACTTTCCATCCTGGCACTGGAACTCGTTTCTCCCACATTTGTCCGCCACTGAGACAGAAGGGAAGAGAAAGGACCATTCAGTGCCAGAACCAGAAACTGACGACGTCACCTGTGTGTGTCTATTTCCTGCCAGCTGAAGAATGAATCCGATCCTTCCCAGGAAACAGAACACACACAACAAATTTCATAAACCAAAAGCATAGTGGAGGATGCAAAGAATAGATCTAGAAGAGCGGCCTGCCAACAATGTGTAAAACTTGACATAATGGTATGGGTCCATTAAGGTAGGGGAAAAAAGCACATGCACATGAATAAAGCATATTACAAACCTGTGCTGGAAACAGTAATGAAGAAAATTGACACTATTAAATCATCAAGCTGAAGGAAAAATGAGGGGCCTTCTCTAGTAGGTAGGGAGGAAATAAAAAGAGACAAAATTCTGAGAAATCATTAGTTTATTTATTTTTTGGGGTGGGGGGAGCAGACAGAGAATCCCAAGCAGGCTCCTCACTGTCAGCACAGAGCCCGATGCCAGGTTTGATTCATGAACCAGGAGATCATGACCTGAGCCGACCAACTGAGCCACCCAGGTGCCCCTAGAATGTCTTTTAATCTACTTCAATACAGATAGAGGTGGGGTAACTACCAGTTTCCTTGGTCTACTTGTAACTTTAAATCTTCACATTCCTTTGAGAGTAAGGATCCAAATTTATGTCACTAAGAGGTTTTCAAACTATCAAGACTCTTAATCTCAACTCAGGTCTTTGTCTTTTTTCTTTTCTTTCTTTCTCTTTCTCTGACTCTTTTTTTTTTTATTTAAAAAAAATTTTTTTCAACGTTTTTTATTTATTTTTGGGACAGAGAGAGACAGAACATGAACGGGGGAGGGGCAGAGAGAGAGGGAGACACAGAATCGGAAACAGGCTCCAGGCTCCGAGCCATCAGCCCAGAGCCTGACGCGGGGCTCGAACTCACGGACCGCGAGATCGTGACCTGGCTGAAGTCGGACGCTTAACCGACTGCGCCACCCAGGCGCCCCTCTCTGTCTCTATTTTGAGAGAGAGCGAGAGCAGTTGTGTGCTCACACACAAGCGGGGGACGGACAGAGAGAGAGAGAGAGGGAGAGAGACAAAGAATCTCAAGCAGGTTCTGAGCTGTTAGCTCAGAGCCCACAGTGGGACTCAAACACAAACTGTGAGATCATGACTTGGGCCAAAACCAAGAGTCAGATGCTTAACCAATGGAGCCACCCACGTGCCCCTCAGCTCAGGTCTTGCTCTCAGGGTTGTGAGTTTGAAGCCCTGAGTCAGGCTCCCATGCTAGGGGTGAAGCCTACTTAAAAAATAATAATAATAATTGGGGTGCCTGGGTGGCTTAGTCGGCTGAGCATCTGACTCCTGATTTCGGCTCGGGTTATGATCCCAGGTTTGTGGGACAGGGCTACACAGGGAGTGTGGAGCCTGCTTGGGATTTTTTTTTCTCTCTCCCACTGCCCCTCAATCCCCCTCTCAAGCTAGCTAGCTAGCTAGCTAGCTAGCTAGCTAGCTAGCTAGCTACATACATACATACATACATACATAGGGGCACCTGGGAGGCTCAGTCAGTCAAGCGTCCAACTTTGGCTCAGGTCATGATCTTGCGGTTTATAGCTTTGAGCCCCTACTGATAGCTCAGAGCCTGGAGCCTGCTCTGGATTCTGTGCTTCCCTCTCTTTCTGCCCCTCCCCAACTCACACTCTGTCTCTTTAAATAAACATTAAAAATTTTTTTAAATAAATAAATCTTATTCATGATGGTATCCTACTTAGATTTAAAATCTCAAGTCAGGGGTGCCTGGGTGGCTCAGTTGGTTGAGCAGCCGACTTCGGCTCAGGTCACGATCTCACAGTCCGTGAGTTCGAGCCCCGGATCAGGCTCTGTGCTGACAGCTCGGAGCCTGGAGCCTGTTTTGGATTCTGTGTCTCCCTCTCTCTGACCCTCCCCCGTTCATGCTCTGTCTCTCTCTGTCTCAAAAATAAATAAACGTTAAAAAATAATAATAATAAAATAAAATCTCAAGTCATATTGTACAGTTTTTTGGTTGTTTAAAGATTTTCAACTAATCTCTACACCCAACATGGGGCTTGAACCCACAACCCCGAGATCAAGAGTTACATGCTCCACGGACTGAGCCAGCCAGGCACCCCAAGGCTGGGTTAATCATTAACAGTTGGGCACATGAAACCACAATTCAAATAGTGTTCTTGATAACTTATTTGTATTTATTTTGCCTGACTTACCATCATATCTGATTGGAACATCTGTTTTATCTTTTTTTTTTTTTTTAGTGCTTATTTACTTTTGAGAGAGAGAGGAGAGAGTGTAAGGGAGGGGAGGGTGCAGAGAAAGAGGGAGACACAGAATCCAAGGCAGGATCCAGGCTCTGAGCTGTCAGCACAGAGCTCAATGTGGGGCTTGAACTCATAACCCTGAGATCAAGACCTGAGCTGAGATGAAGAGTCAGACACTCAACTGACTGAACGACCCAGGTACCCCTGTAAGATTCATTTTTAAGCCACCCAACATGGTGGGGCTGGAACCCACAATCCCAAGACCGCACAGGCTCCATCGACTGAACCAGCCAGGTGCCCCTAGAAGAGAAAAAAAGAGAGAGAACATGTGCAAGTGGGGGAGGGACAGAGAGAGAGGGAAACAGAGGATCTGAAGCAGGCTGTATGCTGACAGCAGACAGTCTGACGAAGGGATCGATCTCATGAACTGCGGTATCATGAACTGAGCTGAAGTTGGACACTTGACATACTGAGCCACCAGGAGCCCGTTTTTTGTTAACTGGGGGGGAGAAAAACAAGGTTCAGAATAGTTTGTAATAGTTCAGTATGGTCCTTTTTTTTTGAGAAACAGAATCTTATCTGTGCTTCTGCATAGGGAATAGTGGCCAATTCACTTCAGAGTCATTTTTCTTCAAGGAATGCTTTATTTTTGAGATTTTTTAAGAGGTAAGAAAGAATAATTAAGTGAAATAATTGCAATGCCAGTCGCTGCATACGCCTGACTTTCGTGCTAGCTACTCTAATTCTCTAACCTTCCCAAGTGCCTTTTGTTGTCTTTGGTCATCCCAATGGGAGTAGATAAGCCCAGAGACCTCCAGGCCCCCTCGAATATTTCAGCTAGGTTTGAACCCAATCTTGAACCTGGCCTGAAGGCTCGGGGGCTAAGGACTTTGGGACCCAGTTTTAAAAAACCACCTTCCGGGGCACCTGGCTGGCTCAGTCAGTTAAGCATCCAACTCTTGATTTTGGCTCAGGTCATGATCTCACGGCTCGTGGGTTCGAGCCCTGCGTCAGGCTCCGTGCTGACAGTGTGGAGCCTGCTTGGGATTCTTTCTCTCCGTCTCCCCCACTCATACTCACTCACTCTCTCTTTCTCTCCCTGCCCCCTCAAAATAAATAAACTTAAAAACAAATAAATAAATAAAATTTGGGGGAGGCTCAGTCAGTTAAGTGTCTGACTTCGGCTCAGAATATGATCTCACGGTTCATGGGTTCGAGCCCCACGTCAGGTTCTGTGCTGACAGCTCAGAGCCTGGAGCCTGCTTTGTATTCTGTGTCTCCCTCTCTCTCTGCCCCTTCCCTGTTCCCGCTCTCTCTCAAAAATTAAAAAAAAAAAAATTTTTTTTTTAATAATAAATAAGTAAAAAGCCAACAAACTCTGGGTCTTCAAAGTTCAAGTCCAGTGCTTCTGCCAGAGGTTAGGAAACCAGTCAGATGATACTAGGAGAAAATTGAGGGGGGGTTGAAAGGAGAATAGAGGGGATACCAATAGAGAAATAGAAGAAGCTCTTAGAAGTCCAAAGAGTGACCTGAACAGGAGGAGTCTCTCAGACCTGCCTCTACAGTACGCCCCACACTGCACTGACTCATAGCCGAATCGTAATTGTACCCACAACGGGATATGACTCACTTCTCGCTGCTGGCACACAGGGTGGGTAAGAGAGTAATTGGAATTCCAGGACTCAGAAAAAAATTAAAAAGGAAGTTCAGGCCAGGGGCACTCACAGTAAAGATGGTGGGAGGAGAAGCTTCTGTCATCCCCTCCTCCCCTAGGGGCTCACAACTTCCATTACCACTAATCCACGGCTCTGGCCTGCCAACCTTTGCACAAAGCTCTATTTTACCAACAGAACGTGCTACAGGAAAGACTGGAAATAGTAGTAATAGCATTGCTGGTGGGGACAGGGATCAGGAACAGTGAGCACCGAGGGACACCCCATCAGATGGGTGTCCCCACAGCAGAAAACACCATCCTGGCAAAGGGTCAGAACCAATCCAATTTAAATGTTGATTTTATTTATTTATTTATTTTTTTTTTGAGAGAGAGAGAGCAAGAGAGAGCGAGGGAGGAGGGGCAGAGAGACAGGGAGACCCAGAATCCAAAGCAGGCTCCAGGTCCCGAGCTGCCAGCACAAGAGCCCGACACGGGGCTCAAACCCACGGACCGCAAGCCATTGACCCGAGCCGAAGTCAGCTGCTTAACCGACTGAGCCACACAGGCGCTCCAGAACCAGTCCAATCTAAAGCACCATCACCCAAAGAAACCACAGGGTTTTCTTGCTTCCTCCCTGTTGGGAGGCTTGGTTTTCCTGGTCAGTTTTATCTAATTTCAGTAAAAGCAACCTTGAGCACCCCACCCCTGAACTCTTCTCTGCTAGGGTTGCACAAGAACCACACCCACCCGTACCCCTGCCGGCCCCCAGCCCCCACGCTCAAATCTCTAAATAGCCTTTAAATCTCTCCTGTCACGAGTGACAAGCCAGGAACAAGGTTATCGAAACGGAAAAGGAGAATACACATTTCTGCTTTTTCACCAGCACACAAATGAGGTGGTAAAATGCTTTCGATGTTTTCTTTCCCATGCTACTGAAGATAGCTGTTGTTGAGGGCCATCAAAATTATAGAACCATTTCCGTGGGAAAAAAAAAAATGGCCAGAGCTAACGGACTCAGCTGAAAATGAACAAGAAATCAATTTACCAAGGGCTCTTTTCCAAACGAGGTGATCTCAAGGCATTTTCCTCAGGGGTGATCTCGATGGAAGATTTTGCAGTCAGCTCCTTCGGGGTGGGGTAGCCTGTTTCTGTGGTTGCTCATTGCTGGTAAGTTCCACAGTGTCTTAGCAACAAATGTCACTTGCTTGACAGCCGGGTAAAGTGTGGACTCTATTAATGTACTTAACGCGGGATGTGAGGGCCATCAAAGCACTGAGCAACAAAGGTATCTAGAATTGGATCTTATCGGGGAACGAACCCTACAGATAAGAGCAGAAATATCCTGGAAAGACACAGTGAGCCAGGTAGTTCCCCTTGAAGCTTTGCAGTCTCAAAAAAATCTCCCTGTCTTTTTGCCAGTGTTGTCCAAGAAGAAAAGTATGCCCAGCAATGACCACTGAATCCCCCCCGGGGGGCATGTTGCGAAGGCAGACACAACTCTTCGCAGGATGCTCTATTTTTTCTGAATTGGGGTGTGCCCTGGGCATACTTGATACTCCGCAGATAACGGATTTTGACCCGGCTAAGTGAACACATGCAGCTCGGATTCCAAGGACTTCCCTTTCCAAGGAAACGGGACAAGAAATTCCATCCCCTGCCACCTCCCCAAAATGCTTTAAAGACCGCTAAGGAGCGAGCTGGCGCAAACAGGGCTGCCACAAATATACATCATCAGGTTAACAGCAGAGCAGAGTAGCTGCTGGCTCCCAGGAGTCTGGGGAACCCCTCAGGTCTCAGAGCCTCCTGGCGAACACAGATTACATCAGATCCTCAGCCACTCGGTGAGAGAGAAAACTAAAGTCAGCAACCCATCTTGCTCAAGACATCACTGCCATCATTTCCTCCTCGGGATGAAGCCCATCAGCGTTTGAAAACACAGGTCAAACCAAGTGCCTCTTGACAAGCCACGCTCCCTCCTCTTCACGCAACTGGGTGGCAGTTATCTCAATAATCCTCAGCTGTATGGCATCAACTCCCTTCCTCGCCTCTCAGCCAAAACTGATGCGTCACGGGCAGGAATTCCAAGAGTTCAAAGCGTCCCACGCAAAGCCACCGCCCCACCCGTGGAAAAGTTTCCGGCAATCCCGTAACCAGGCAGCCCCGATTCTTTCATGGGCTGTGCCGGTTCTAAGTAGGGAAAAGATCATTTATCTAATATCCAGGGCGAGGTCAGATGCCTCCGGCAGTTCATTTAAAGCCACCGGGTAACTCAGGAGCAGGCACCAACTAGTCTCTTCACTAAATCTCAACCCCCCTGAAACCCCCGAAGAGGAAAAAAGTCGTCGAACCCCCCTTCAGAGCTTCGAAACAAACAGGGCCACCCTGAGGGATCCATCCGATGTCGGCGCCTCCGGATCCCTGCCCGGGTGGAAGGTCTCCGCTTCCGACCGAAGAGGGGCGGGCATTTCTGAGGCAACGGTTCCACCAGGGAAGGAGGTAGGCCCTGAGGGGTGGCCTGGGGACACGGATGTGAACTCGACCCGGGGCAGCGACGGCGGCCGCGGGGACGAAATGGGCTCGGGCCAGATCTCGAAGGAAACCTTGGGCTGCGCGAAGGCGGCCCAGGAGCGCGGTAGGCACCTTGCCCATGCTCACGGAGGCGACTCCGGGGGCCCGGGACGCGTCTCCTTTGTGACAAGAGCGCTGGACAGACGCGAGGGAACTCCTTCGTCCACCTCACGGAACCAGGTGCTTCGCGCGTCCCAAGCCGCACCTCGAGCCCCGCCCAGCCCTCATCCCAGCCCCGCCCCGCCCCGCGCGCCCCTCCGCATCCGCCGACTCCCATTGGCCGAGGGGAGTGGCTCGAGGCTCGCCTGTTCCAATCGCGCCCAATGGGAGCTTGGGGACTGGCCCTCGAAGCCGGAGGCGGGGCTGGAGGCGGTGGCCACCGGCAGAAGCGCGCGTGTAGCGCCCGCGAGAAATCGCAGCGTCCGGCTCCGCGGTCCGGAGCCTCCCTAGCGCAATACGAAGCTGCCCGGGGCGCGTGGGTACTTGTCCGCGGGCGGGCGCGAAGGAGCGCCCGCAGGGACCTCGGGCTTCTGCTAGTCCTCTCCCTAGAGCAGCTCGGGGGGGCGGGGGGGGGGTGTCCCTGCCTCCCTAGGGCTGGAGAGCCCCGTGTCCCGGTCTGAGGGAAGATAAGGGGGTCCCCCCTTCTGGCAGAGACTTGTGGGGAAAACCTCACCCCGCTTCTCCTGACTCCCCCACATCCCCAAACCCTCGCAACCCTCAGCGCTCCCTCCAGCCGTTTGGGAAGGACTTCGTGCCATTTTCCCACAAGTCGTAAAGGATGGGGGCATTTTTCGCATCCTTCCCGCAAATTACCAAGGGGTTCCCCAAGTTCTGGGGGTCATCTCACCGCACGCGGGCGCCTGGAGCCAGCCTTACCTGCCGTCCCCACCGCTGCGAGGAACAGGGCGGCGGCCCAGTTCAGCCCCCAGCCCGCGGCCCTCATGCTCCCAGCCTCCTCCCGTAAAACACCGGCCCGAGTCTGAGTCCGCAAAGTCCGCGCAGGAAACCCGGGTTTGGCGCGGCCCGGCGGCGACTGCCTGCGGGGCCCCAGTCATTTGCAGCATTTCAATGTGAGTTTCCTCGCAGGGGGAGGAGTTTGCAGTGGGGTGATTTTCGAATATCTTCACCTCACTGCGGGAGGAGGAGTTTCGAGAGGAGGAGTTTCGAACGGCCGATGTTACAAGGGCTGTTAACCCGTGAAGCCCTGAGTCGGATTCCAGTCTTTTCCAAACCTCGCTCCCGAATCATCTAATAGGCTGATGACCATGGCCCCCTGTGCCTCCAAAGGGAAAACGGGACGTATCGGAAACTTTACCGTCGCCTTTCCCTACTTGCCTTTGCCTTTCTAGGAATCGTGTAGAGATGTTAACTGAGTTTTCTTCAAAATACTCATCAGTGAGGAATTTAAATAAAATCTTCACAAAAGTACAGCCCCCAACTGATCCAGTGAATCCAGCGTTTGGATCAATATGAGCAAAAACATCTCTAAAGTCATTGATCCAGTCGGGGTCTGGACAGAAATACTGATTTATTCTTTTGGGAGAAGGACTCGAACAACCAGGCTGCTTCCTCTCCCCGAAGCAAAATCAAAACAAAACAGCTTGCAGAGTTGAACCTGATTGCCTTAATCACAGAGGGCTGATGGAGAGCTGCTTTTAAGAATCGAGTCTCTTTTGGGTGAGATGCCAGCAGCCCCTTGCCAAAAAGGCACATGTGAGAATCTTGCCTGAACCCCATTAAGGGTCTGGCAGTCTTGGAAGGGTCCTCCAGGAATGGGCAGAATTCTCTGGGGTTTTACACATTGATCCTGGGAGGGTGAACTAACCTCTCAGCAGGCTTATGGGGAAACCCATGAGAGGAGGCAGAAAGGGGACGATTGAAACCTCAGAAGGCAACGCGCGATTAATCCAGAGTAAGAAAGAGCAGTTTGGAGCTCCAGCTTGGGAATCAGACCCTGGGTGAATAAATTAGCTTTTCCAACGAGGAAAGGAGAGGAAATCATACTTGCTTCCCTTACAAGGCAGGTTCCATGGGGGGGGGGGGGGGGG
>NW_024412431.1:3335862-3340939 GCF_014898765.1 Herpailurus yagouaroundi | reverse complement strand
CTCAATTGAGATAATTAGCAATCACCTGGGAAAATTTGTAAGGATGGGCAGGTTCTGGGAGTTTTTGCCACATTTATGAATGTCATCATCAAATTCCGTTCCTAAGACCACATGCTACTTTTTTTTTTTGTCAAATAAATAAAACTAAGTTTTCTTTCCCTTCAGAACAGTTACAACACCTAACAAGCCCAGCTTCTGGTTTTGAGCCCAGCTTTCTCTTATTCATCTGGTGGTTGGAGGCCCTTTCTCCCCATCAGGGCTGAAAAAATTTACCAGGAAGGAGCTCTCTCTTCTGGGAAGGGACTTGGCTTAATGTCTTCAAAGCTAATTCTACATAGATGTAAGGGCAGGCCTGGAAAAGGGCCATAAAAGCTCTGTAAAGAACATTTCGGGGGTGCCTCGGCCTGGACAAGGTCTCTCTTTGACCTTCCCCGTGGAAATCGCAAGGCCACTCTGTCCCTGCCACACACATGGCCATGGTCATATATATTGCCTTAAGAATGGAGTCATGCTGTTTAATTTCTCTGCTTCCACTTACAGCAGCCTCCATTCAGGACTAGCTCATAGGGTTGTTTTGACAATTAAGTAAATTAATAATACATAGATGTATAAAGCGATTGATTAGAACCACGCTTGGCAGAAAATAAGCACCATATATGGATTTGCTTTTTTTTCTATGCTACAACTACATCGTTTTTCCTTCTTGCTCCCTTCCTTTCCCTTCAGGCCACGGTAATCAAAATAGTGTGGTATTGGGGTGCCTGGGTGGCCCAAGCTGGTTAAAAGTCTGACTCCTGATCCCGGCTCAGGTCACGATCTCACGGTTCATGAGTTTGAGCCCCGCATCAGGCTCCGAGCTGACAGCGCGGAGCCTGTTTGGGATTCTCTCTCCCTTTCTCTTTGCCCCTCCCCTGCCCGTGCTATCTCAAAATAAAGAAAGAAACTTAAGACAAAAAACGATAACAACAACAAAACCAGTGTGATGTTGGCATAAAGACGGACATAGACCAATGGACTAGGATACAGAGCCCAAAATAAACGACGCAGGTCCGGTCAAATGATTTTTCGTAAGGGTGCCAAGACCATTCAATAAGGTAAGGGCAGTGTTTTGAACAAATGGTGTTGGGAAAACTGGATAGCCATGTGCACAGTGATAAAGTTGGACACTTCTTACTTTCACCACGTACAACAATGAACTCAAACTGGAGCAAAAGTGTAAAAGGAAGAGCTAAAGCTATAAAACTATTCGAAGAAAAAATAGAAGTAAACTTTCATGCCAGTAGACTTGGCAATGATCTCTTGCATGCGACACCAAAAGCGCAAGCAGTAAAAGAAAAATCTTTAGAAAAGATCTCAGAAAAATCAAAAACTACCGCGCATCGGAGGACACGCTCCAGAGAATGAAAAGACAACCTATGGATTGGGAGCAAATATTTTGCACACCCTGCATCTGACAAGGGTTTAGCATCCAAAATACGTAAAGACCCCCCTACAGCTCAACAACAAAACGACCCAATTAACAAACGAACAAAAGGGAGCACCTGGATGGCTCGGTCGGTTAGGCATCCTACTTTGGCTCCGGTCATGATGTCACGGTTCATGAGTTCAAGCCCCGCGTCGGGCTCTGTGCTGACAGCTCGGAGCCCGGGGCCTGCTTTGGATTCTGTCTGTCTCTCTCTCTGCCCTTCCCCGCTCAAGCTCTCTCTCTGTCTCAAAAATAAATAAACGTTAAAAAAATTTTTTTAAAAACCCTGCAGGCGGATGTTTATAGCAGCTTTATTCATAACAGCCCAAACCTGGGAGCAACCAAGGTGTCCTTCAGCAGGTAAATGAATAAATAAACCTTGACCCATCCAGCCAATGGAATATCCGTACTAAGAAGAAATGAGCTTTCAAGCCATGAGAAGACCTGCAGGAACCATAAATGCGTATTAACAAGCTACTCCACACTTCCAACTGTGTGTGTCACATTCTGGAAGGGGCAGATCTATGGGCATGGTAAAGCGATGAGTGGTTGCCAGGGATTTGGGGGTGGGGGGGTCGGGGGGTGCAAGGTGAATGGGCGGAGGCCAGAGGTTTTTTTAGGGCCGTGGAATGATTCCATGTTCTACCGTAGCGGTGGCTACATGTCATACCTTTGTCCAGATTCAGAGATCGTACAACACGGAAAGTGAACCGTAATGTCAACTATGGACGCTGGCTGATGATGACGTGTCAGCGCGGGTTCCTCCATTGTAACGAATGCACCACTCTGGTGGGGATGTTGATGGTGGGAAGGCCGTGACTGTAGGGGGACAGAGGTATGTGGGAAATCTCTGTACGTTCCGCTCGATTTTTCTTTGAACCTCAAACTGCCCAACTGTGCATGGCAGGAGAGGCACTGAGGTGGGGACAGGGAGAGGTGGGCTGAAGGGCGGGGCACACGTGTGGAACCCTGGAAGGCTGAAAGAAGATCAGGATGGACACCCGAGAGGCCTTGGCATGCCCTTCAAATGAGGGCAACTATTTCCAGGGCAGTGAGAAGCATTTGAGGCCACGGAGGTTGAGAGATGCATGCTTAACGTGGTAATTTGGGCAGATGATTCATTAATTAGGTCATGGGACAGGGTGGGAGAGAGGCCTGGGCAAGAGGTGAGGTGGGGGCAGGGAGAGCGGGAATGAGCGGGGATTATGCCTCTTAGGTTATATTTTATATTTAACTCACACCAGGATCCACACGAATCCTGAAATGCAAGGTTCGGTCATTCACAGTCCGCACCTTGTCACGTTTCATGAAATACAGCCATGTGAAATGCATTGCTTACAGCCTGCCCGCACATGGGGAGTTTTCTGAATTTTGAAATATCTGGAAGACGCTGGAAAAGCTTCAGAGGTATGGGAAATCTGGCCGGGCCAAATTCTAGGACCTTGGACAAATCACCTTCTGGGTCTCTGTTTCCTTGTCTTTATTCCGCATTCAACAAAAATTTCCTGAGTGTCTGCTGTGTCCCAGGAACGTTCTAGGGTGCCGAGGACCCCAGGGAGACAAGACAAAGATCCCCCCTCTCCTGGAGCTGAAGTTCCAGGGCAGGAGATAGCATGAAACAAATCAGTGAGATGGTTTGGGATAACCAGATTCAAAACACGAGAGGATAATATGAAATAAGAGTGGCTAGTGTGGGAGGTGTCTATTTTTATGACTTTTTTTTAATTAAAAACCATTATCATTATTATTATTATTATTTGAGAAAGAGACAGAGAGCAAGCAGGGGAGGGGCAGAGAGAGAGGGAGTCACAAACCTAAGCAGGCCCCAGGCTCTGAGCTGCCAGTGCAGAGTCCAATGCAGGGCTTGAACCCACAGACTGCGAGATCATGACCTGAGCTGAAGTCAGCTGCCTAACCGACTGAGCCACCCAGGCGCCCCTATGACTTTTTTGGATGGAGATAAAATATACATGCAATGTGGTCCACAAACCTTATGTGTACAGCTCCATAGATTTTTTTTTTTAGAGTTGTACATGGCTTTAGTTGTTTTTTTTTTTTAAGTTCATCTTATTTTTTTTTAATTTTTTAAACATTTATTTATTTTTTAATGTTTTTTATTTATTTTTGAGACAGAGAGAGACAGAGCACGAGCAGGGGAGGGGCAGAGAGAGGGGGAGACACAGAATCTGAAGCAGGCTCCAGGCTCTGAGCTGTCAGCACAGAGCCCGACATGGGGCTCGAACTCACAGAGTGTGAGATGATGACCTGAGCTGAAGTCAGATACTCAATGGACTGAGTCACCCAGGTGCCCCCATTTATTTTTGAGAGACAGAGAGAGGCAGACTATGAGCAGGAGAGGGGCAGAGAGAGGGGGAGACACAGAATCCGAAGCAGGCTCCAGGCTCCGAACTGTCGGCACAGAGCCAATGCGGGGCTTGAACCCACAAACCGTGAGATCATGACCTGAGCCGAAGTCGGACGCTCAACCAACTGAGTCACCCAGGAGCCCCTCATTTTATTTTTTAGAGAGAGAGAACACCGAGGGGGGCTAGAGAGAGAATCCTTGCTGTTGGAGCGGAGCCTGATGCGGGACTCGAACTCACAAACCGTGAGATCATGGCCTGAGCCGAACCGGGAGTCGAGCCCTCCACTGACTGAGTCACCCAGGTGCCTCCCCCCACCCCTTCAGAGATTTATTTCATATGTACTCATCTGTGTAACCACCACCTAGAACAAGATAGATAATGTTAGCAGTGTCCCTCGGACCAATGGGCTGAGCCTTCATGGGAAAAGGAAAGAGGCTTCTCTGAGGATGCGGGCTTTTAAGCGAAGGCCTGGATAACAAAAAGGACCTGGCCAAAGGAAGAGCGATGTGGGCAGAGGGATTAGCAGGTAGAAGGTACTTGAGGTAGGACTGAGGTTAGAACATTCCAGAACGGAGGCCAGTGTGGCTGGGTTAGAGTGAGAAGAGGTGATGGGGACAGGTTGTGCAAGGCCTTGTGGGCAGTGGGGAGGACGCTGGCATTTACCCCAAAAGCCGGAGCCACAGAGGGTTCTGAGCAGAGGAGGGGCAGGACCTGGGTGCTCCTGGGCGCCTGTTGGCTGCTGTGGGGGGGACAGAGCGGGAACTAGGAGACTCAAGCGCAGTGATGAGCAATGATCAGGCTGGACCACGGTCCGGCCACGGAGGGGATGACCGTCAGATTCTGTTTACATTTAGTCTGAGATGCCACGGGGGTCCCAACGTCCTTGGGAGGCACATACCCCTAGGTTCCGATCTGAGGAGGCAGGTGGGAAATTGTCTTTCGCCGTGTCCTGTGATGCTCGACGTCTTACCAGGATGCGTCATATCGATGTAGCACCACTTAGGCGATTCAGGAAAAGGTGAAACAGAGCAGTCACGGAAAGACAAATACTGTACAGTTCCATCTAGAGGAGGTCCCTGGAGGAACCAGATTTATAGAGATAGATAGAAACTGGTGGTTACCAGGAGGCAGTGTTTAATGAGGACAGCATTTCAGTTTGGGAATGTTTTGAAGGTGGATATGGTGATGGTTGTATAACACCGGCCACCAAACCATGCACTTAAGATGGTTAAGATGGGAGCGGGGG
>NW_024412431.1:3243478-3335762 GCF_014898765.1 Herpailurus yagouaroundi | reverse complement strand
CCGCTGGGTGGCTCAGTCAGTGTGCGACTCTTGATTCCAGATCATGACGGCACGGTTTCGTGAGTTTGAGCCCCGCGTAGGCTCTGCGCTGGCATCACAGAGCCTGCTTCAGATTCTCCCTCTTTCTCTGCCTCTCCCCTGCTCACGGTCTCTCTCTCTCTCTCTCTCTCTCTCTCTCTCTCAAAATAAATAAATAACCTTTAAAAAAATGGTTCAGGTGGGGAATTTTATGTTATGTGTATTTTGCCGTGATGAAAAATTAGAAAGGAGAAGAAAAATTAAATAAAAATAGAAAGGAAAGAGGAAAGGAAAGGAGGGAGGAAAATAAATAAATGAGAAAAAAAAAAAACCCACATTATGAAAATCTCCTCTACGCCACGGATGAGACCTTGGCTCCTACAGCTTCTTGCGTCAGTCAGGGTGAGCCTTGGCCTCGGGGTCTAAGTCAAGGGCAACTCGGCCTCCCAGCCCTGTCTTTCAGGCCGCCCCTACCCTGGCGGCCAGGAACCCATGGGAATCCAGGGAGAAAAAGCCCCCGGGAGAAGCCCTCCAGGGGCCCCGCAGACCTGTGCCTGCCCTTCCCATTCTGCATGTTACAACAGTCAGGGGCCTGATGGCCTGGAATCCGAGCTCTGTGCTCCTTGGCTGAACTGACTGCAACTCACGGTCTTGCGTCACAGAGGTGGGGGAGAGGTGAGGGGGTACATCACACCTGTTTGCAGGGACAATGGATACTTCTAGCTGCCTGCAACTACAGTGCCTTTTCTTTCCCTTCTTCTTTTTTGTTAATGTTTATTTTTGAGGGGGGGGGGAGGGGCAGAGAGAGCGGGAGACAGAGGACTCCAAGCAGGCCCTGACAGCAGAGAGCCCGTTGCGGGGCTCGAACCCACAAATGGTGAGATCATGACCGGAGCCGAAGTCGGAGGCTTAACCGACTGAGTCAGCCAGGCGCCCCTCATTTTTTTTTTTTTAACTTCTATTTATTTAAGTAATCTCTACATTCAATGCGGGGCTCGAACTCACAACCCCAAGATCAAGAGTCACACGCTCTTCTGACTGAGCCAGCCAGGCACCCGGTTATTCTATTTTCAATTGTTTGAAGAACCTCCATATGGTTTTCTGCAGCGGCTGCGCCATTTTACATCCCTTTCCTTTGTTTATTTCTATAAAATCCCGATCCCATTTCAGGCTGTAATGTACCCAGGCTATACTGATCCAGACTCCCTTGCTGTTGCTGGTCGCCCTGAGCCCCAGTTGTAATCAGTGAAGCAGGTGGAAATGCCTGCTCCTGTAAAAACACAATCCTTGAAAGGAGAAATGCTTTCTCTGTCTGTTGACTGTTCCGCCTTCTTCTCCTCCTGTCTGGATGTTACGGCGGTGCCTGGAGGTGTTAGCCGCTGTCTCACCTGCATGAAGGCGAAAGCCACATACTGAGAACGGTTGAGAAGAAACGGAGGTCAGCTCCAGGATCACCTTTTTCTTTTTCTTTTTCAAGTTTATTTACACCCAATGTGGGGCTCAACCTCACGACCCTGAGATCAAGAGTCGCATGCTCTGGGGCACCTGGGTGGCTCAGTCGGTTAAGCATCTGACTTCGGCTCAGGTCGTGATCTCGTGGTTGGTGAGTTCGAGCCCCGCGTCGGGTTCTGTGCTGACAGCTCGGAGCCTGGAGCCTGCTTCAGATTCTGTGTCTCCCCCTCTCTCTGACCCTCCCCCGTCCATGTTCTGTCTCTCTCTGTCTCAAAAATAAATAAACATTAAAAAAAAATAAATTAATTAAAAAAACAAAAGAAATTCTAAAGGATAGCTATGAGCTTTCCCAGCATTGCTTGCACAGGAACGTGAGCATGTGACCTGGAATTGGCCAATCCTATTCTCACACTCAAGACTTTGACTCCAGAGCCAGGCTAGGAATCCAGCCCCCATGGTCCTTTTGATTCAGAAACCACCCAGGCAGGTTTCCGTCATTTGTAAACAAGAATCCCACTGGATAAAATGTCAATGAGACTCAGACTGAATAACAAATGCCTGGGGCTAGAAAAACCACCACCGAGTTACTTCCTCAAATTCTCATCCTCATTGTCTCCTACTTGACCATTTCTCTGAGGTTGATCTAAGTTTTATTTATTTCCATTATGATCTTGGATTACAGCACATGCTTAAATGTAAAAACTTTAGAAAGTAGAAAATATAGGAAAACATAGAAATTACCAAGAGGAGACGTCCTCAAACAACTCAGGATCATCACTGTGTGTATTATTTATTCCTGTAATCTATTTTATATATGTGTAAAGATATATGTATATCCTTATGAAATGGGACTATTTTTTATTTTGTATTTACTTATTTTTGTAAAGTTTATTCTGAGAGAGATAGCACAAGTGGGGGAGGGGCAGAGAGAAAGAGGGAGAGAGAATCCCAAGCAGGCTCTGCCCTATCAGAGTAGAGCCTGATGCAGGACTCGAACTCAGATCTGTGAGATTATGACTTGAGCCAAAACCAAGAGTTGGACACTCAACCAAATGAGCCACCCAGGGACTCGAGATTCTTTTGTTTTTCTCAAAAAAAAATTTTAACGTTTATTTATTTTTGAGAGACAGATATATAGCATGAATGGGGAGGGAGCAGAGAGAGAGGGAGACACAGAATCTGAAACAGGCTCCAGGGGCCGAGCTGTCAGCACAGAGCCCAACGTGGGGCTCGACCTCAGGGACTGTGAGATCATGACCTGAGCTGAAGTCGGACACTTAAACAACTGAGCCACCCAGGCGCCCCGAGATGGTTTCCTATGTACATTGTGGTACTCACTAAACTTGTTCTTCTAGGCCCCAAAACGATTGCTCCTTTTGTCCCCGAGTGAAGCTATAGGTGGCCATATGACTTGATTCAGCCAAAGACATTAGGCAGAAGTGTCACCTTCAGGGAGATGCTCTAAGTTTCATTTTCCTGCCTTGGTGACTATGGAGGCACCTGTCAAGTCAGAGCCTCCAGGTTTCTGGGTCCCTGGGTAACTACCATTATACGACCTTGTAGTATGTAAAGAAAAGAAGTCACCCTTTGTTGAGAGATCCCAATTAGATGATGAGAATGTTTGTTACAGCAACATATAACCAGGTTTCATCATGAGACAATTTTTAAAAAACTCTTATTCTCAAATAATGATAGATTCACAGAAGTTGCAAAGCAGTACAGAGAGGTCCCATGGACCTCTCCCCCAGCCTTTCCCAATGGTAGGTAATCTTACATATTCTTACATAACCATAGTACTTTATTGACTATGGACATTAACATTAGTACAATACAATTAATAAGACGATAGACTTAACTCAAATTCTTTAAAAAAAAATGCTTAGGGGCACCTGGGTGGCTTTGCCGATTAAGCATCTGACTTCAGCTCAGGTCCTGATCTCACAGTCAGTGAGTTCAAGCCCCACATCGGGCTCTGTGCTGACAGCTCAGAGCCTGGAGCCTGCTTTGGGTTCTGTGTCTCCCTCGCTCCCTGCCCCTCCCCCGCTCACACTCTGTCTCTATCTCTCAAATTCATTTATTTTGAGAGACAGAGTGAGGGAGGGGCAGAAAAAGAGGGAAAGACAGAATTCCAAGCAGGCTCCAGGCTCTGAGCTGTCAGCACAGAGCCCGATGCAGGGCTCGATCTCATGGACCCAGAGATCGTGACCTGAGCTGAAATCAAGGGTCGGACGCTTAACTGACCGAGCCACCCGGGTGCCCCTAACTCAAATTTTATCGGACAATACCATTTATAGCCCATTTCCCCCTCCTTGTATCATATATAAGCCCTTTCTCATGCCCATAATATGTTTAATGGCTATTCAGTATCTTCTGGATAAACCCTAATGGGTGTTGATGTTGCCTTGTTGAGCACTTTTATTCCCACCAAACCCACGGAAAGGATACCTGTTCTCTACGGACTGTATCCCTAATGATTTCCTTAAGGGAAATTCCTGAGAACGGAGTATAAATATTTTGAGTCATCTTGTCTACTTGCTTTTCGGAAAGCCATATCCAGGTATCGCCGCACTGATGTCAGCCTGCCTGCCCACCGCCTTGCCAACGCTGTGTGTTAGCATTTAACAAATCGTTGCCAATTTGCTAGGCCAAATAATAAAAACAAAGAAATAAATAAAGTATTTCATCACTGTTTTTTATCTTTATTTTTTACCAATTTTTTTCAAATTTATTCTGAGAGAGAGAGGGAGAGTGCATGCGCATAAGCCGGGAGGGGGCAGAGACAGCGAGGGGGAGAGAGAGAGAATCTCAAGTAGAGAGGCTGCACTGCCAGTGCAGAGCCAGACACGGGGCTCGAACCCACAAACAGTCAAACCCACGAACCGTGAGATCATGACCTGAGCCGAAACCAAGAGTCATGCTTAACTGACTGAGCTACCCGGGCCCTCTGGGAAAGAAACGATTTTTAGGATTCTCTTAAGGAGGGTCTATTTGCTTCCTCTCCCAGGATATCAAGGGAGGCAAGAAGGGGCAGGAAAGCAACATTTGAGATGAGGCTCAGAGGAAGGAGATTTGCCAGGTGAGCCATTATGGGAAGAAGGCGGCGCTTCGGCAAACACCAGTGAGCGTGTGGTGTAAAATTTCAGGGTGGCTGAGGTTTAAAGTGCTTATGGCTGGAGAGTTGCCAGCTCAGAGGATCTGGGGCTCACATGCACCTAGGAGTTGAGAGTTTAGACGCCTCTGGCCGTGTGGGAAGGACAGCCTGGCAGGGAGAGAGTGGAAGCCAGGGAATCAGGGAGGAGCTGATCACACCCGTGATGGTGGCTGCAGCTCGAGGTGGGGGCCAGGGGTGGACAAAGGGCAAGGTGAGTAGATTGAAGTTACTTAGGAGAATGGCCCGAGCTGGGACACTGACCGGATGGTGGAGCCTCAGGGAAAGGGATGACAGCTGAGATGGTCTGATGGGGGCCACTGGGGCCACTTGAGAAGGGGGGCAGTCAGGTGTGGGAGGAACATGATCATGTGGGCCTTGGCCACTTCATAAATATTAATGTTCCCCCCAAAAATGAATGGCCTGGTTGCAGTAGAAATCTTTGAGACCATGACATAACCTAGAAATCTTCTGTTGAGTTAGACATTGGTAAGGAATTAAGACATGGTTCTTGGGGCGCCGGGGTGGCTCGGTCGGTTAAGCATCCGACTTCGGCTCAGGTCATGATCTTGACCCGTGGGTTCGAACCCCGGGTCGGGCTCGGGGCTGACAGCTCAGAGCCTGGGGCCTGCTTCGGATTCTGTGTCCCACCCCCCACCCCCCCCCCCGCCTCTCCCCTGCGTGCGCGCTCTCTCTCTCTCTCTCTCTCTCTCAAAAATAAACATTAAAAAAAGAAAAGAAAGAAATGGTTCTTATAATGGACAGGTGTCCAGAACCTCACCAGCTTGGAGAAGCTTCCAACTCCATTCTCTTGTCCCCAGTCCTGGGAGTCAACAGCTGTTCCAGACATCATGTGCTTGGGGTGCCTCCTGAGAGAACTTTCTCTAAACATTCACGTGGCAGTGACTCGGTTCAGAGGAATGCTCTAAAGATCTGTCCGGGTTAATTAGACCCGTGTCCTCTGAAAACTTGTTTTAGGATGTTCCAGTTATTGCTGCTGCCTAAGAAATCACCCCACAGCTCAGTGCCTAAAAAAACCCAATCCTTTTTATTCTCTCTCACGGTTTCCGTGTGCCAGGAATGGGGGAAGGGCTCAGCTGGGCAGGCGTACAGAGCTCGGGGCTGGAGCCTGAGAACTCGGGGGTTGGCCAGGCACCTCTTCCTTCTCGTTGTGCAGATCTTTTATTTAAAACAAAAAAAAAATTTTTAACGTTGATTCCTTTTTGAGAGAGCATGAGCGGGGAGGGGGCAGAGAGAGGAAGACACAGAATCTGAACTCACGAACTGCGAGATCCCGACCTGAGCCGAAGTCAGATGCTCAACCGACTGAGCCACCCAGGCGCCCCTCATTGTGCAGATCTTAGGGGGTCTCTCGGCATCAGCTTGTTTTGGCTTCCTCAGCCTCCAGGCAGCTGGCACCTTGGAGGGAGTCTTCCAGCAAACAGGGCGGAGCTGTGGTACCCTGTGTCACTTGCGTTGCACTCTGCGGGTGACCAGCAGTCCCAAGCCAAATTCCAGGGGAGGAGAATTAGATTCCGTATCCAATGAAATCGAATGGGGGAGTTGCAAGGTTCTAGAAGTGCACGTGGGATGGGAGGTGTTTGTGGCCTTCTGTCACCTATGAGAGTCTACGTCCTACCTTTTTTTTTTTAATTTAATTTAAAAAAAATTTTTTTTTTTTTTTAACGTTTATTTATTTTTGAGAGAGAGAGAGACAGAGCATGAACGGGGGAGGGTCAGAGAGAGGGAGACACAGAATCTGAAACAGTCTCCAGGCTCTGAGCTGTCAGCACAGAGCCCGACGCGGGGCTCGAACTCACGGACCGCGAGATCATGACCTGAGCCGAAGTCGGCCGCTTAACCGACCGAGCCACCCAGGCGCCCCTTTAATTTTATTATTTTTAAAAGTAAACACTACGCCCAATATGGTGCTGGAACTCATGACCCTGAGATCAAGAGCCACACGCTCCACTGATGGAGCCAGCCGGGTGCTTCAGGTCTATACTCTTCTCTATTAAAAAAGAAAAACAAGAAAACAAAAACTTTTTTTTAATGTTTATTTTTGAGAGACAGAGAGTGACAGCACAAGTGGGGGAGGGGCAGAGAGAGAGGGAGACACAGAATCCGAAGCAGGCTCCAGGCTCCGAGCTGTCAGCGCAGAGCCAAACGCGGGGCTCGAACTCGTGAACTATGAGATCATGACCTAAACTGAAGTTGGATGCTTAACCACTTAGCCACCCAGGCGCCCCCACTTTTTTCACTTAAAAAATTATCTTCCTTTTTGTTGTCACAATGTAGGAATGCCTGAATAAGGAAGTAGAACCCTCCCAAGTACCTTTTGGTTTCTTATCTCCCAGTGGGCTCAGAAAGTGCTGAGTGCTGCCCAAGGTCACATAGCCTGGAAGTGGCAGGGCCAGGATTCAAAGCCACAACCATCAGACCTGGGAGGCAGAGGGGTATGGCCTGACAACACTGCTTCCAGGGCTGGCAGTGCAGCCTCAGGGCAAATACATACTTCCCTTCTCTCTGCCTGTTTTCTCATCTGAAACCTGGGCATAACCACCATCCAGCAGGCAGCGAGCAAGCTGTGTGTCCTTAACTTTAGCTGGGCACGTAGGTACCAGAAGCAAGGCTGCATTTCTCAGCTTACTGTGTGGCTTTGTGTGGCCACATGACTATGTTGTGGCCAAAAGGCATAAGAGAGTGATATGTCAGTTTCCAAATTGGGTCTCTAAGGGGCGGGGTGGGGCCTTCTCTTTCCCCTTGCTTCCTTAGCGGTGGCTGGAAGGTGGAATGGATAGATGGAGTACCAGCAGCCATCTTGGGCCACGAGGTGACCTTGGACGTATGTCTGGTTGTTGCTAGAGCAACAACACAGGTGGATGGGCTTTCCAACACTGTGAGGCCCCAACTCTAGACTCTGCACAAGATGTATACACTTGTGCCCAGTAATTCAGTATTATTTTGCATCTTGGTGTCTTTCACCAACAAGTTATATTATACCAATTCATGGATCATAAGACATTTTGTCATACCAAAGTTCCACTTGTACTTTTTGCTCCCCTCAAAGGACTCATTTTTAAACTGGCCTCATCCTGAATATCCTGAAATCGAGAGTGTGGTGAGGTGACTTTCTGCAAGCACTAAAATAAATTCACATCTATTAAAATAAAGGCAAAGTCATTACAACAAACGAAAAAATGTGGACTTCCAAACCGATGGGAGGGAGGATCCTGGCAAATGCACGCCCTAAAAGCAACAATGAAACTAGACAGGGTTCGCACAGACAACCATTTCAGGATCCTTGAGATTGATCAAACGCATTCAACAAATTAAAAAGTGTTTATTGGGGTGCCTGAGTAGTTTAGTCGGTGAAGCGTCAGACTCTTCTTGATTTTGGCTTGGGTCATGATCTTGCAAGTCACGGGACTGAGCCCCGTGTCGGGCTCTGTGCTGACAGTGCAAAGAGCCTGCTTCGGATTTTCTCTCTGCCCCTCGCCCATTCATGCTTGCTCTCTCTCAAAATAAACTTTAACAAATTGTCTTTAAAAAAAAAAGTGTTTATTCAGGAAAATCGGAATGGCAGGTGAGAGCAGTGGGAGGCTGGGATACTTTTTGCCTGCGGCTGCTTCCTGCCAGCCAGGCCAGGACCTGAAAGTCACCGCCCGGCCTTGGAAATGAACAGCAGCAGATTGGAAATAGGTAGGATTCTCCTTGTGGGATGAATGGGAAAGGCCAAGTTCTCCTAACCAGCCTGAGGTTGGGATCCTGGTTGCCACAGACTGGCAAACTGGGCAGCAGTTGAGCGGCCTGGAGAATGAGGCAGCCAGTGACGGCTCCACATACTGCAAGGGTCCAGAAAGCTGCCTGCAGGTGTGAGGCTGCGCGCATGCACTGAGAGACGTGGAGTGCGCCCCGCGGTTCCATGCAACCTGCTCAGGGGGAGGCGGCGCGCATGCGCTGAGAAACCCTAAGAGAGCGCGGCAGGAAGCCGAAGCAGGTCCAGCCTGCAAGCTGCCTAATATATACAGGGCCACCAGCACGGAGCCTCAGTGACTCTCAGGTGGCTGTCCCCGGCTAATCTGGAAGCGAGGCCGAACCAGGGGCACCTCCTAGAGGAAACCTGCTTCAAAACCAAAACCCAAAACTGAGCAGATACATCAGCAGCTACACACTGTGGGGGAAACACTCTCCAGGGTTAGATCAGTTAATCACTGAACAAAGAAAGTAGAGCCGTCACCACCGAAATTCTTCATGGGGGAAGAGGGAATGACTCAGAGTTGTTACAATATATTATTTAAAATGTCCATTTTGGGGCACCTGGGTGGCTCAGTCGGTTAAGTGTCCGACTTCTGCTTGGGTCATGATCTCACCGTTGGTGGGTTTAAACCCTGCATAGGGCTCCGTGCCCACAGCTCAGAGCCTGGAGCCTGCTTCAGATTCTGTGTCTCCCTCTCTCTCTGCCCTTCCCCCGCTCACACTCTGTCTCTCAAAAACAAACATTAAAAAAATTTTAAAAACAAAAAATAAGTACAAATAAAATGTCCATTTTGAACAAAAAAAAATCGCATGACTTACACTGAGGAAAATGGTCAACAGAACGTTTCTCTGAGGGTGTCCAGATGTTGGGCTTCAAAGCAGCCATTATAAACATGTTCAAGGAACTGAAGGGAACAGTGTTTGAAGAACGAGAGGCAAATGCGATGGCAATGACTCATGAAGAGAGGATCTTAATCAAGAGACAAAAAGCATAGAAAAGAACAACGTAAGTTCTGGACTTGGGAGCCCTCTTTGATGATCTGGGCTCCCACAATGCCCCGGACTTCCCAGGTAACAGCCCGGGCCTCTGTGTGGCACCTGCCCGTTTACATGGCTGTCTTGCCGGCCCCGCCTTGGCTGCAGGCGGAGAGGGTAGGCCCTGAGCTGCCGATCTGATGGTATGAGGACTGCGCAAGTCCTTCTCCTCCGCCTGGGCCTCGGTGTCCTCCCTGTGGAGTGGGTCCTGTGGGATCTGGTGACGGGAGGACAGGGCCCTGGCCGCGGCGAGGCGCCCTCCCACCCCCCCACGCCCCCAAGGCATTCACCACCATGCAGGGAGCAGGGAATGAGTCCACCGGAAGGCAAGGCTGTGAGTTTTCTCATCTGTTTAATTTATTACTGTTTGACATCCAGTGACACTGACATACCCCCGCCGGGCCTGCGGACCCCGGCCCCGGCGAGTCTGACCTGTCCGATAAAATACAGTACAAGGAGTGGACGGCTACAAAAACATGCATCCACGGCTTAAACTACAGTGATTCCAAACTGCGGCCGCAACAGTACTGCCGGGAAAGGAAAGACAACCAGGTGTCGCGTGTTCCCCAATTCATAATTCTTTTTTTTTTTTTTTTTTTTCTTGTTTTAAACAGTTAATGCTGTTACAAACGCTACTGATGCCGGGACGGGGCCAGACACAAACAGTCCTACATCTTCTCTGCCGTATAAATATGGAAGATTTTCGTTTATACAGTTTCCCCCAAGTCTGAAACTACATCTGCTGCTACCCGTTACTGCTAAGGGCTACGCCGCCTCGGCTCTGGAACCAGGGGCCCGGGGTCGAGACTCTGGAATGTTGGGACTCAGTCTTCCTCGCTGCCACTTCCTGAGCGGTCCTGGAGGGGGACAGGAGGAGAGAGCACAAGTCAGCCCTGCAGCCGAGGGCACCCGTCCCCTCCCCGGGGCCTACCTGGGCTCTAAGCACGTTCGGGAACTGAATAGACTTGACTGGGTGTGAGGCCAGGGTCGGGGCACCCTTTGGCTTCACCCCCACTGCTACGGCCAAATCTCAATGTCATTTGCTCCCAAGGACTGGCCCCTGCGCCTCCATCGACTCTTCCTCGAGATCTGGGAGGCTCGCTGGGCCTTCTCTGCTTCCTCCCACCACCGTGTGCCTATCCCTGTGCCCCCGACCTGTGGCATCAAAACCACCTTGGTTACGTAAGAGGTCTGCTCTTCTGTGTGAACGGTTTAAACAGCTTGGCAAGGGCCACAAAACGCTTTGATGGATCCGGCTGGGCAGATGGGGAGCTTTACAGCCCAGACCCTCCTCTCCAGAAACACAGGCCAGCCCTCCATGTTCAGGACACCACTAATGTCCTCCTCATAAGGTCATCATGTATGTCTACAGTCAGATTTACTCCGAGGTAGCAGTTTTTGCTGCTATCCTTGCAAATGGCATGAGAAAAATAGCAACGATGAAAGGGCCCTGAGGCAGTTTCACTGGGCCGAGCACCACGTAATCCTCCTGACCTCCCTGCTTTGTGAAAGTGGAAACTGAGGCTCAAAAGTGAAGTGAACATCCCAGGTCCCAGTGCAGGAAAAGGCCAAACATCCCAGCCACAGCCAGAGGGCAAAGCGTAGCTGAACCCGGCGGGTGGGTCTGCCACCCCCCCATGCCCACAAAAATGCCCACCGTGGGCTGGATGCTCCCGTAGCTTCTCCCCAATGCAGAGGGAACGCGGCACCGACATTCCACTCGCGGCAGCGCTCACGGGTCTTGTAATTTCAGATCATGGCATTTTTGTTTTTGTTTTTATCCACTACCATTCTTGGGAGATCATCCTACATAGGCCGGAACGGAGCCACGAGCGGAGGCCTCAGGGTGTTCCCCATAAATTACACAGGGCAAGGGCCTGCTGAAAGCCTCCGCTACCGAGGGTGCTGCGTCTGCTCAGAAAGACAGACGGGGGACAGTCTGGTGGCATCTTCAACCCCAGCGTCTCCTGACCCTGCCCCCGATACAAACCTGGCACCGCTGGCCTCAGCATGGCGGCCCCGGTGTCCTGGAGAGGCAACGCTGCCCAAGTCACACAGACTTGGGTCTCGAGCTATGTGCCATGTACGATCCTAAGCCTCAGCCTTCCCATCTGTGGGGGGGGGGTTACCAGAGCACCGACCCTCCCAAGGCCGTGCCAGAGGTCTTGGATCTGGCATGGGGACGCATCTCCGAAGACCCAACTGCCACTGGCTACCTGCTCCTGCTCGGGCCGGGGCTCCGGGGGCTCACCTCCTCCTGCTCCTCTTCACTGTCATCATCGCTCACCACCGGCTTGGCCCGGGATCCGCGGCTCGGTCGCCGTCGGCCCCCCTTCAGCCTATCCTGTGCCTTCTCCTTCCGGCCGAGCTTGATCTTCACTTTGACAGAGCGGGCTGGGGGAGGGACCAGAAAGTGGGGGGGAAAAGACAGACAGACGTGAGCTGGGGAGAGAACGGCAAGCCGAGCCAGGGGCGGCCAGGGGCTGCCTGGCTGGGACGTTGGCTTGCCACACCACCCACCGCGGGGACTCACACTCAGACTCGGAGCCTTCCTCCTCGCCCTCCTCCTCCTCCTCGCTCTCCTCGCCCTCACTGTCGTCCTCTTTTTCAATTTTCTGCCGCACACTGGTGAACACCGACTGTAGGACGATGGAATCTTCGTAGATCTGGAAGGAGACGTGGGGTTTGAGTGAGCTGGGGCCACGGGCCCTGCCCTCTGGCAAGGACAGCCTGTACAGGGTAGAGTATCATCTCAGTAACCCTTTCCCAATCAGTTCCTGAGAGAACAGGAGGCTTATGAAATGGCCCCGGAGAAAAGGGTGGGTGTGTTAGTTTAGGCACGGCTACGGGTTCCTTCCTCCCTCTGAAGAATCCCAGAGAGCATTTGCTTTTCAAGTCGCTGGAAACACATGCCCCTTGTTTAAGGCAGTGTTTCCCCCAAACTTAGATGAGTGTAAAATCCCTTTTCCGGGAGGCATCTACCCTAGACACACTTAGGAACAGTTTGCTAACGTGAGGCTGTATGTGTATGTTAATCTCATTGCAGGAAAGAACGTATCTACACAATTCCTTTCAAGAGAGTCCCTAGTGAATTCAAGATAAAATTTAACGTGTACACTGGATGGCTCATAGGGTCATCCTGGATGGACGGGACTGAGTTTATTTCCTCCGATCTGCTTGTTACTCTCTTTGCGCCTTTTAGTAAGGAATACATTGCCTTTTTTTTTTTTTACGTTTATTTATTTTGAGAGAGAGAGAGTGCAAGAGCAGGGGAGGGGCAGAGAGAGAGAGAGAGAGCGAGCGCTCATGAGCACGAGTCAAAGAAGGGCAGAGAAAGGGGGAGAAAGAGAATCCCAAGCAGTCTCCATGCTGTCAGCACAGAGCTCAATGTGGGGCTCTTACTCACAAACTGTGAGATCAAGACCTGAGCCCAGATCAAAAGTTGGACGTTTAACTGACTGACCCACCCAGGCTCCCCAGGAATTTTTTTTTTTTTTTTTTTAAATCAGTCAATTCAAAATGGAGTGAGGGGCAGGCTGGCTTGGGGCCTAGCTGTGAAAGTGGCCAAAGCTAGGAGCGGCTGCCCTCTGCCCCAGGCGCCTCCTCACCAGGGAGCCCTCCAGGTTGAAGGTCTGAGCGTTCTGGCACAGCAGCATGACGTCCTTCTCCAGGTCATTGAGGCTGCGATACTTGTGGTTGCGGATGCGCTCCTGCGGGCAGGGTTAGAGAAGCAGCCTTACCTTGGGAATCTGCCTTGTGCCCAGGGACCCTGGGGCCGGGAGTCCCTCTGCCTCACGCGGTCACGGCCCAGTCTTCCGGGTGACTCTGTTTAGACTCGGACGCTCAGGCCCACTGAACACAAGAGCTGCCTGGCCAAAGCCCAGGCCGTGGGTGATCCTGAAGGAGCCCCAAACGCTGGCTGCCCACCGACACGACCGTGGGACCCTCTCCCCCAACCTGCACTACGGGTCTCTTGAGGCCACGAGGAACCCCAAGAGCCCGTGACTGGGTCCCTGGTCAGACGGTCTGGGTTCTGCCCAGTTTGCTCCTGGTCATGTCTCACACACTCCCCGTAGCTCCCAGAGGGGGGTGCCCATGGAAGGTACCGGGTCAGACCCCCCAAACACTAATGTAGGCACATCCCTGCAGAGAAACCCCAGTTCCCACATCCCACGCCAGGGTTACCTTTATCTTCTTAAAGTCCACAGGCTTGCGGATGAGCTCGTAGTACTCGGGCAGTTCCTTGCGGGACGGCAGCTGGATGAACACCTCGCTGAGCTGACGTCCACTACTACTGCAAGGCGGGACACAGTGGGTGTCACTCACAGGCCCCGCCTGCTGGGAGAGTCCCCACTTGGCCAGCACCCATTGTTTGAGGACAAAAAGGGTGAGAGAGTCGATGCGTGCAGGAGTGATTTCCTGTGAGTTCTGAAACATTCTCTCGAGAGGCGACCATGCACAGAGAGGCCGGGGATGCATCTGAATCCAGCCCCTGCCCTCACCCAATCCTCCCTGCCCCTGGAGGGAATGTCGCCAAATGCCGTAAAAGCCTTGGCACTCGAAAGAAGCAGAATCACAATTATAATTATGTATGATACAAACATCTGCTTATGTTGCAGTGAACTTCAGAGAATTTAGCAAAAACCCGTCCAGGGGATGCCCCCTGGAAAGACGCTAACAGAAGACAAAAGCAGTTTACTGGTGCTTGCTATTGGGAAAGCGCTGGTTTTCCACAGGGGAGCAGAGGAAAGCCGCATCCTGAGTGGCCCTGAGGCGTGGTGGGGTCTCACTCATGGTCTCCTGGGCCTCGCCTTTGGGGGAGCCATCCACTTGGCCACCAGGCTGTGCCATGCCCACGCCTGGCTCTGTCTGGGGACAGGAGCTCGGAGGGACAGCACTCCTGGGGCCTGCCTGAGGAGGGAGGGAGCAGGCACGTCAAGGACTGGCAGATGGGAGAAGTCAACTCTCAGGAGCTCAGTCTCCCCTTCTGCTCTGTCAGCCCTGGAGGACAGGGACCCTGCCTCATGGGACCCAGGGAGCCGGTGACCTGGTCGAGGCCCTGCTCTGCAGGTCCTCTCTCGTCACCTAGGCCCCCACACACGCTGGCTGTGGTTTCATCTGGGTCCCACCGCCCAAGTGTCTGGCCCCTGGCCTGGGCTCCTTTCCGACTGCTTAGCAACTTGGCTTTTTCAAAGTCACCTCTGTGAGATGGATGACCGGGTCTCAGTGCTGCCGGCAGGCTGAGGCCCTTTGGCTCCTGGCAACTGTGGCCTCCTCATGAGCACTTCCTCTCTTCTTTTCAAGAGAGTTCTAGAAGGACAGAGCAGCCCACCCTCTCCAGCTGCTCACACTGAACGCACCCCGTTCTCCTTTTTGTTTACTATTCTGGAAGTCGGCAGTACCAGCACGATTGCGTTTTGGGTTTTGCTGCTGGATGCTCCCCACGTCACAACTGCGTTGAGCAGTGGCTTTGTTTGGGGTGCCTGGGGGACTCCGTTGGTTGGACGTCCGACTTCAGCTCAGGTCATGATCTCTCGGTCTGTGAGTTCGAGCCCCGCGTCGGGCTCTGTGCTGACAACTCAGAACCTGAAGCCTGCTTCAGACTCTGTGCCTCCTTCTCTCTGCCCCTCCCCCGCCCACACTCTGGCTCTCTCGCTCAAAAATAAATCTAACGTTAAAAAAAAAAAAGAAAAGCAGCAGGTTTGCCAAGACAGCCTCCCTGAGGCTGGGATTCTGGAAGCTTTTTGCCCATTTGGGGTTCCTGTGCCTCATGAGTGCCCTGGCCCGCCTCCCGCGGCTGAGGTCTCCTGAGGTGCAGGCCCGACAGGAGCTGGAATCCAGTCCCTGCACCTTCTGTACTCTAGACACGGGACATGTGGTCCTTGCTCTGGGCTGGGCACTTGACATACGCGTTCTCCCCAAACTGTTATTCCAACTGCTGCAACGAGCACGTGGAGGTGGGAGGTTCGGCAAGCCGTGCCCAGACGCAGCCCGCCTCGGGCCTCCGCCTTCCAGCCCGTCCTTCAGGTTGTGCCAAGCGGGGGTGCCTGCGCTCAGCGTGTGCCAGCCCCCCCTTCCTTCCAGACTGAGCGTTTAGCCTCGTCCTGCCCCATACTGGGTCCAGCGGGTCACAGATAGAGGAGGGCGAGCCACCCGCGGGCTGTCGTTCCCAGGCCGTGGGCCCCTGCCTGGAGTCGCAGGCTTCCCCTCTCCTGGAAATGGCCGGGGGTGGTTTGGCCACAGAGGACGGGAGCTTGTCGCATCAACTCCAAAAACGCCAGGAGGTATCAGGAGGCCCTGGGCGCTCTCCTTGGGCCAGGCAGACCTGAGCCGCAGCCCACCGCCCACCAACCTGCACGCATCCCGCGATCTCCCCCGTAACCTAAGAGCTCCTCCTCCTCATGCTGACAGAACGGTCAGACACACTAACGGCATTTCTCTCGCACAAGGGACTCCCTTCCTCAGTGAGACAGACTGAGGTTTTCTCCATTTCACTTTTTAGAGACGCCAGTTGACCTGCAAGATTCACTCTGCAGCGCGCTACTGGGTGTGGAGAGTGTGCCGCACGGGGCGTGAGGGCTGGGCTCCGTCGGCCACACGTGCTCACTGGTGGCATCCAGGATGGTGGCTGAGCCTTGGCACGCGCGTGGCCCTCGAAGGAGCTCACGAAGCAGGACTCTAGCGCTGGAATACAGTGCAAAAAAGTTTTGTAATAAAACCCTCTCTCCTCCGCTGGGCTAAGAAATTGCTGGAGAAAGGAAAGGACAGCGAGCAAAGGGGCCGTCTCACAAACCTCTAGAATAATGGCGTCACTGAGGATAAAGGTCCGCTTGGCCACCCTGCCTAACGTTTCTCTGGTGCAGTGAGCTCTGAGTGCGGATGGCCTGGGATTGGGAGCATGTGACAGAGGGACAGAGCACCAGGACGACGGGGGACTTTTAAAGCCACCCTCTCTCGAATAGCAAAGACCTTTTGGAAATCCACAAAGCCCCGAGATGTCATTTTTTATCCTCAGGAGTCCTCTGGAGGCCCCTGCCCTGCCACCATGACTGCGGCGGCAGGCTTGGGGCCAAGAGCCTTCCTCACGTCTGCATTAGAGGTAGACAAGTCACAGCTGCCTACCTCCCCGAGCATAAAACCCAAAGTCCTTCTGGTGGCGGCTTGTCCCTCCAGTGTGGGCTGTCTGTGGCCTCTAACATCAGCGTCTTTCTCTCCACCTCCTCAGAATCATCAAAGCCACCGCTCCCAGGGAGACCCAGATGCAGCCCTCAGTTCTCTGACCCGCACCCAGGTCCCCTCACATAGTGTAATAAAAAAAGAATGACGGAGGGGCGCCTGGGTGGCTCAGTCGTTTAAGCATCCGACTGATTTCAGCTTGGGTCATGATCTCGCAGTTCGTGGGTTCGAATCCTGCATGGGGCTCTGTGCTGGCAGCGCGGAGCCTGCTTGGATTCTCTCTCTCCACCCCTCCCCCACTCTCCCTCCCAAAATAAATAAACTTAAAAAAAAAAAAAGGGGGGGCGCCTGGGTGGCGCAGTCGGTTAAGCGTCCAACTTCAGCCAGGTCACGATCTCGCGGTCCGTGAGTTCGAGCCCCGCGTCAGGCTCTGGGCTGATGGCTCAGAGCCTGGAGCCTGTTTCCGATTCTGTGTCTCCCTCTCTCTCTGCCCCTCCCCCGTTCATGCTCTGTCTCTCTCTGTCCCCAAAAAAATAAATGTTGAAAAAAAAAAAAAGAAGGAAAAGAATGATGGAGACGTAAGACAGAGGCACAGATCTTCAGGTGTGCCAGGATGCCAGACCCTTGGGACCTGGGTGGGCTTAACCTCTTCTTGAACTTGCTGTTACGGGATCACACATGGTAAGCTCCCAGTTCTGGCCGCCTCCCTCATCGCTGTCAGATTTGTCCCTCTGGCACGTGCCACACGGTCTGCCTGTCTATGTGCTGCTGGCCGGGACCTGGGCGGTGGCGGTTCCGGGCATCATGAAGCAGGTGGCTGCAGACACTCACACCTGAGTGTCTGCCTTGCACTTCTTTGGGGAATACGCCTGGAGCCGGAAGTGCCTGACAGCAGGGTAGGGGGCGTTCAGCTTCAGCAGATACGGGTTGGGGGACGGGACCCCCGCTCCCTTTTTCGGCAGCAGATGGGCTGTTCTCATCCTGTCTGCTGCGCTCACGGTCAGCCCTCCTTGGCGTGGCTCTTCTACAACCCGGCTGTGAACCGGTATCTCCCTGTGGTTTTAACTCACGGTCCCTTGATGGGCAGTTAGGCCGGGCACCCTTTCACGGGCGGAATGGTCACCGGCAACCTCTCTCCGGCACTGCCTGTTCACGTCTTTCTCCTCCCCCAGAGCGGCCTTTGCTGGACAGGTTCACCGCAAACACCTTTCCCAGTCTCTGGCGTGTCTTATTCTCTTGATGGTGTCTTTTGGTGAATGGACCTAACTTTCAATCAAATTCCGACTTACCAATACTTCCTTTTGCACTTGGTGTTTCTCTTGCCCTGCCACACAGGTAATGCGTCTTCTTTGAGAAACGCTGACAATTCAATGTTTTTCTTTCTTTCCTTCTTTTTTTTTTTTTAAAGTTTATTTATTTTGAGAGAGACAGAGAGATTGGGCGGGGGGGGGGGGGGTAGAGAGAAGGGGAGAGAGAGAATCCCAAGCAGGCTCTGCACTGTCAACACAGAGCCCGATGTGTGGCTCGAACTCTGAACTGCAAGATCATGACCTGAGCCGAACCAAGAGTCAGACGCTTAACCGACTGAGCCGCCCAGGCGCGCCGGACAATTCAACCCTTTTACAGAATTAGAGATGAAGCCAGTCACCCGGAGCAGTGGTCATTCCACCCTACCAGATCCTGTGTGTCTGTGTCCTCACTGAACTAGAACACGGGCCATGAGGGCAGTGACCTCGCCGTTTTATTTGCTGCTCTATCTCTGGCACCTGGAACGAAGCCTGGTACACAGCAGGAACTCAACGTTAGCCGAATGAAAGAAACAGACTGGGGTGAAAGCCTCAGGGCCAAGGAGCAGGGTTCAAACTCGGCTATGACGAAGGTCAGCTCGGAATAAGAGTGTTTCATCGCCCCAACACTGCACGGTCATCTATATACCGCCCTGTTCCGGAAAAGACCGGCACCAACTACCGGGAACCCCACTGCCCCCCAAAAGGATAGAACCGCGACCTCTCTGCATCAAAGACATCATCCATCCATATCCCTAACAGACTGAAACACCAGAGAGGCTTTGAGAGTTGGTGGCAGGCAGGGCTTGGGCACATGGGGGGGGGGGCCCGCCCCCCCCTCGCCCGGGGCCGTGTCGCACCCTTTCCCATACGCTGCTCGAAATCATGGGTCAGCAAACTTTTTCTGCAACCCACCCACTGGGTATAAGTCTTTTAGGTTTTGTGGGCCATGCCGTCTCTGTCACAACTACTCAGTTCCTGCCACTGTCGCATGAAAGTGGCCACAGACAACACGCAGAACAGTGAGCTTTGGCTGTGTTCCACCACCACTTCTGTTATGAACAATGAAATTTGAATTTCATAGAATTATATGTCATGGAATATTCTTTTTTGAAATTTCCCAAATCATCTAAAAATAGCATTCCTAATTCACAGGTGATACACATACAGCTGGTGGGCCAGACTTCACAAGCAATCAACCAAAGGTGGTACCCAAGGTAGATCCTTCTAGTCCCGTATAGAAGTGGTCCCGATCTGCCAGGAAGTACTCCCTCTCTGTCCCTCAGCCCTGCTTGCCTTTCCAGAGTCGAGTTCAGACCATTTTCCGACATCTTTAAGCCCCGGGACCATGTTCTCCTTGGACCCTCCATCAGTTAACCGAGCCTACAAGGTCCTGGATAAGAGGAGCTCAGGTGTTTCAAAACTGATTTAGCTGCAGGGGCATCTGGGTGACTGTTGTTTGAGCGTCCGACTCTTGTTTCTGGCTCAGGCCATGGTCTCCCAGTTCATGAGTTCGAGCCCCACGTTGGGCTCTGCACAGACAGCTCGGGGACTGCTTGGGATTCTCTCTCTCTCTGCCCCTTCCCAGCTCGTGAGTGTTCTTTCTCTCACAATATATACACCTTAAAAAATTTTTTTTAATTCAAAAAAAAATCAGAACTGATTTATAGCTGTTGACAATTCACGGGTATTCTGAATTGTAGACAATTCAGAAGGTATTCCACAGGGATGCCTGGGTGACTCAGTCGGTTAAACGTCTGACTTTTGGTTTTGGCTCAGGTCGTATCTCACGGTTCTTCAGACTGAGCCCCATATTGGGCTCTGTGTTGAGCCTGCATGGGGTGGAGAAGCCTGCATGGAATTCGGTCTCTCTTTCAAAATAAATAAATAAACATTAAGGGGAAAAAAGGTATTCCATAAACAAAATTTGAAAGTGGAATGATTTGAACGTATTCACTTACTTGATCAGTAGAGTCGCTTTCTAGGTTCGGTCTGTTGCCACACTACAAAAATTATGAAGAGCCTCCACCTGCCACGTGTACCCCCCCGAAAGGGTAATCTCAGCGTTGGGTCTTAGGGCCGCGTGGCACACAAGTGATTCTGATTCCAGCACCAACGAAAGGAAATGATGTTCAGCAACGAGTCCACTGAGAACAATGGTCTACAGGCCATCGGTCCTGTGCCCTCCGCACTCTCCCAGTAGCCAGAACCGGGGGAAGCTTTATTTCAGGGTGCACGTGCCAAGGCCAAGACTGGCTGTAGGTTATGATGCTGATTAAGTGTCTGACGAGCTCACAGTTTCAAATGAGCCAACGACATACCTGGGGGCACACGTCTCAATATAGTTCGACGAAACCTGTATCTCATGTTTTTAATTTTTTTTTTTTTTAACACTTATTCATTTTTAAGAGACAGAGAGAGACAGAGCGCAAGCAGGGGAGGACACAGAATGGGCTCCAGGCTCTGAGCTGTCTGCAAGGAGCTGGACGCGGGGCTCAGACTCATAAACCGCGAGATTGTGACCTGAGCTGAAGTCAGCTGCTTAACCGACTGAGCCACCTAGGCTCCCCAAGACCATTTCTTTATTATTTTCCCTGCATAGAGAAGGAGCACATTGCTGAAATGCATGAGCACTTTAGAAGGATCTCACACAGGCCCCACATCAGGCTCCATACTGACAGTGTGGAGCCTTCCTGGGATTCTCCCTCGCTCCCTCTCTCTGCTCTTCCTCAGCTTGCTCTGATAAACTTAAAAAAAAAAAAAAAAGAAAAAAAAAGAAAAAAAAGAAAGAAGGATCTGACACAGGATTCTGAGGGAAGCAGAGGGTGGGACTGGTTCACCCCGATCTACTTATTTCTGGAGTCCAGTGTACCTGTCCTTTTTTGAGCTTATACGTAATTCTAGTTTTTTGTTTTTTTTTTTTTAAATATTTTAATGTTTATTTGTGCTGAGAGAGAGTGGTGTGTGCGCACGTGGGGGAGGGGCGGGGAGGGAGAGAGAGGATCCCAAGCAGGCTCCACACTGTCAGAGTGGAGCCTGACGTGGGGCTCGATCCCACAAACTAAGATCATGACCTGAGCCAATACGAAGAGTCAGACGCTTAACCAACTGAGCCACCCAGGCGCCTCTCTACTTTTTTTTTTTTTTTAAGTTTATTTTCAGAGAGAGAGAGAGAGAGAGAGAGAGAGACAGATGTATGCGTGTGCACACGTGAGCCACGCAGGGACAGAGATAGAGAGAGAATTCCGAGCAGACTCCGTGCTCAGCACAGAGCCTGACTTGGGGCTTGATCTCACTGTTGAGAGATCATGGTCGGAGCTGACATCAAGAGTCAGACGTTTAACCGATTGAGCCACCCAGGCGCCCCTGTAATTCTAGTTTTAAGACCCTTCTAAGACAGCTGTGCTGTTGTCTTTTCTTTGGTGTGCTCCATTTCTGACCACTCACTAGCAGGGAGTGAAGCCTCAGATGGAATCGGCAGGATGACAAACGGGGCAGGTGCAACTGCACGGGGCAGACTCAGCACAACGTGGCAAGGCTGCCTGGGCTAATCCTCCCGTGGCTTAGAGCCCCCACTGGGCCCGCAGCCTGGCCTGGGCCTCCACTCAGCCTGGCCGGGGCCCTGAGGATGGGGATCAGTACTTTTCGGAAGACATCTCACCTCAGCGTTTCTCACGACAGGCTCTGGGCTGGGGGCCAGATAGAAGTGCCGACCCCAGACTTGGACCCATGGGCAGAGGGCTGGCTTCTCCTGGAGCACACCCATTCTGAGCTTGGACTCCAGACAAAGGGCTGTCTGCTACCCTCTCTTCTGCCACAAGGGGACTATCCTGAGGGGCTTGCTGCCACCTGCAGTTACCTCTCCTTGGGGGACACTTCGGGGGGGGGGGGACAACCTTCCCTGGGGCTTGTTACACTGCCCGTTTTTCTTGCAAATCAAAGGCACAAACCTTTCAACTCCGAAAGCCATCTTCTCTTTGATTCTAATCAGGGAGGTGCAGGGCTCCTGCGAGGGCACGGGGAACGTGACTGCAGGTTTTGGGCAGTGGCTGCCAGGCCCAGGCTGAGGCTGCTGCCCCGGCTCTGGCCGGGGCCCTTCACCATTGACATGGATCCGGGGCTGGTCTACGGGCAGCATGCCTGGCCCGTGACGTCTCACTCGGGGTCTCTATAATCCCATTGAGGGGATTCTCCTTCTGTGCTGCGGACTCGGAAATGGAGACGTGGACATGGAGGAGGAACCCAGATCTCTGTGACCTTCAAGCCCTCTGGCCCGTTTAGGGTTGCTGCCTCTTGGCAGGGTAGAGGAGGAAGGGGGCCCAGAGGGGCTGCTCAGCGGGGTTCAGCCATGGGAGGTTCAGCCGGGGGAGCCTCTACACATGCACCATCTTTCTGGGCCATCGTGAGTAACTTGCAAGGATCTCCTAAGAACAAAGATGTTCTCTTCTGTGACATCAGTACGGTCAAGTTCAGGAAACCTGGCGCTGACCCCTCCGCTGCTGGGCATGTGATCTTTACAGCAGCTGTGACTCTGCCCTATCGCTGGTAAAGGTCAATCTCAAAACCCCCGTGGGGAGCACAGGTTCTGAGGGTCCTCTGGAGCCTGCCTGCTTAAATGGCTCCTTCCGGCAGATGCAGTTCTCTAAAACCTCCCCCGAGGCACCAAGTACACACTCCAGAGCACACACCTGCTGACCGGCATTTGGAGACAGTGCCCAGATACCCTGGCTTGCTTCTGCTGATGCTCTCTGAAGGATTAAGGGATGGAGACATCAACTGGCAGCACACAGAGCCCCACGACAAGGTCCCAACCTGACCGGGAACCTGTGCCTAACTCATCTGTTCTTATTTGATCTTATTTTTTGCAAACATTTTTTAATGTTTTTATTATTTCTGAGAGAAAGAGACAGCGTGACTGGGGAGGGGGGCAGAAAGAGAGAGAGACACAGAATCTGAAGCAGGCTCCAGACTCCGAACTGTCAGCACGGAGCCTGATGAGGGGCTCAAACTCGCAAAACCGCGAGATCATGACCTGAGCCGAAGTCGAACGCTCAACAAACTGAGCCACCCAGGTGCCCCTGCATGTTTGGATTTTAGAGCGAAAACCCCTACCTCCAACTTTCTTTCTTTCGTTTTTTAACGTTTGTTTATTTTTGAGAGAGACAGCACAGGTGAGGAGGTAGAGAGGGAGATGGGATAGAGGATCTGAAGCAGGTCCTGTGCTGACAGCAGTGAGCCTGACTCAGGGCTCAAACTCACAAACCATGAGATCATGACCTGAGCTGAAGTTGGAGGCTCAACAGACTGAGCCATGCGGGTGCCCCTCCAACTTACTTTCTTAATTCTGGTTCCAATTCTGGCTGTTAATTACAGGGTTCCCTGATGCAGTTTGAGATTTCCAAGCACCAAGGAGAAGGGACCCTGCGGGGTCCTGAACATGGGAGTGGCCCATTATAGTTCCCTTGCCTTCCTTGGCTTCCTCTGGACATAGGATGCCCATGCCCTTGGCCTCAGGACCCCTGCGTATGCTGTCCCCTGTCCCCTTTGCCTAGGACACTCTTTTCTTCCTCTTCCCCCGGAAGAGGTGCAGGCCCCTATGTATCTTCAGGCTCTGCTTCTGTGGCACACCTCTTCAGGCCACACTGGACACAGGGGCCTTGGGAGGGATGGGTGTGGCAGCCCCAGTGGGAACAGGTGCAAAGGGACTGAAAGTTTCTCGATCAGGAGGTTACCTTTGGTAGATGAGGGCAAAAGCACAAAGGTAATGTCAAATGTGATTACACTGGTGTTTAAATACACCTGGGGGAGATCTCGAAGTACATAATCAAAAGCAACATCTGGAGTGACGCCAACAAACAGAAGGGCGACCCTGCTCACACACAGCAGCAGAGGTGCAGAGGAACCGCTGCCGTGACATGGCTGCGTGGAAACGCGGCCCCGGCTCCCATAGGCGCTGGGGGGGGGGGGGCCCCCAACCGCAGCACCAGGGCCTCCTGCCCGCCGAGGCAGACTCGGGACACGGCAAACCCAAAGGCTGACAATGTCCTGTAATTATTCTTTGGTGTCCGGGAGGAACCAAGCTGTTAACGATTCGTTCTGTCCTCAGGCTTCGTGTTTAACTCAAGTATAGAATTTAGCTAATTAAAAAGTTCTGGAAAGTAAAAAAAATAAAAAAATAAAAAAAAATTTTTTTAACACAAATCTTTCATGGTCCCTTCTGGAAAGGAGTTATGTTGGCAGTCTGAGACAAGAAAGCGTGTGTTAGGCTACTTCCAAATTT
Source organism: Herpailurus yagouaroundi (assembly GCF_014898765.1). Classification (NCBI taxonomy): domain Eukaryota; kingdom Metazoa; phylum Chordata; class Mammalia; order Carnivora; family Felidae; genus Herpailurus; species Herpailurus yagouaroundi. Next base: position 3,311,608 of record NW_024412431.1, on the reverse strand, counting down.
ATTCCATTCTCGTCCTCTTTGGGTGTGGCACAGTAGCTAGTCCCTCAGAACCTTCCAGGTGCCTAACAAGCATGCCCTAAGAATTTCACCTGGTCCGAAGAGAGGCCTGGTTTTTACACTAGGCTCCTGGGAGGTGAACTCTCAGCCCTTGAAATGTCCTGCCTGATGGGCTGCCTTTGTTTACCTGGGGTCCTCGGGCCCAGAGAGTCTAAGAATGCAATTTAGGGTAGTGGCGATGGGTCGTGTGGTGTCAGCTCAAGCCACAGAGGGCCTGGAGCCTGAGGCCAGTCACATGGGTGGTCAGTCGTGTCTCTGTGAACAAGTTCCAATAAAAACTCTAGACGTTAAGGGTTCCTTGGCTGGCAGCGCCCTGCGTGTCTTGTCTCCTAATGCCGCCAGGAGAAGTCTGCTGTCAGCCACTCTCGGGGGAGAGGGTGGCTGGAAAACCTGCACACAGAACTCTCTGGGACTCTGGCCCCATGTCAATCTTTGTCCTTTCACTGTAACAAACTGAAACTGTGAGTTTAACAGCTTTGAGAGTTCAGGGTCCGCCTAGAGAGTTGGCCAGCCTCAGGGTGGTCCTGGATCCCTGAGCTCCGCGGCTGGTGTCCGGGGTGAGGGTGGTCTCACTTCTCACCCAGTTGTCTCAACAGGGGGGAACCATACTGTTGTCTTCCCCAGGGTTTCAAACTCTGTGTTAATGAACGTCAAAAACATCCATTAAACAGGTCAGCCTTTTACCCAAACATCATCTTTGAAAGTATTTGCGATGAGGTAACTTTTTCAGCGGGAAAATGAGACTATTTTCCCGAGTCTACGTGCCCTGCTTGATCTTCTGTGTGACCACAGGAAAGCAGCAGGCGGATGGACATGCTCCAATCGCGAACGAAAGGTTTCTCAATGTCAGCACGGGGAGGATTCCTTTACCCACCACGTGCACCGTTTCACTCGCAACTCCGCCACGTCTCTTCCCAGCCCTGTGACGCCATCTGCTGCGGGAAGACGCAGGGTTAAATGTGAACCCCGCACCAAGGCCTCCACTGGGGCGCCCTGCCACGCGGGTATCAGGTCGACTGGGAGTGCAGCTCTGGGATTCCAGAGCTGGGGCCTTTCATCACACTGGATCCCGGAGTCCCCACCAGGATCTCAGCCGCCTGCAAGAGAACAGTCTCAACAAGGGATCACTGAACCCTCAGGGCCAGGTTTAGTGTAATGGCTGACTAATCACTCAATCTTGCACGTGCAAGAAAAACTCTTGCAGATGTGGAAAGACAACTGTTTGCAGCAGCCGGGGGAACCACTTCCTCTTTTCTCACATGATACACAACGAAGAATGATGCTCAGAAGGTCACAGGATGACTAAAAAAATGGACACGTTTTTGGCCGCTTCCAAGTATCTTTTTTTTTTTTCTTTTAAACCGAGGCGTGACACAATACAGGAAAGCGCACCTATCTTGAATGCGTAACGTTTTCACGTCTTGATGTAACCACTGTTCGATACCCATCACCATGGGTCAGCTTCTGAACGTCCCATAACTGGAAGCATACAGTAGGTACCGGTGTCTGGCTTCTTTCACTCAAACAAAATGACTAGAAGATTCTCCCAGGGAGTGTCAGACTGTCTGTCTGGTGGTTTTTGGAATTGTGCTCTTTGATTAGGCCACCACTGAGATAATTTTCCTACGGATGGACACCAGGCTGTTTTGTTTGAGGCGGTCACGATCCAGGCTGCTACGCACACGTGCTCGTATGTGTCTTTTGGTGACACGCGTGGCTCAACGATCTCTGGGTGAGAAGGTTTACGGCCAAAGCGCCGTCCACCCCCGTAAGCGGCACGTGAGGTACAACTGCTCCACGTCCTCGCCAGCTCTTGACGCAGTTCTGGCCATTCCGGTGAGCCTACAGAAAGAAGCGCCTCTGGTTTTTCCGGGTGCTACTTTGACGTTGTGCACTGATCCTGGCCACCTTTTCACACGCTGACGGGTCACTGGGATGTCTTCTTCCAGGAGTCCGTCTGCGACTTTTGCCCATTTTAAGATTTCAGCCTGCGGGAGCATCCACTGACTTTGTGAGGGCGTCCTCGGATGAACCAATGTTCTTAATTTCAGTGAAGCTGAATTTATGAGTCTCCTACGGACAGCAGTGCCTGTGTCCGTTCAGGAAGTCTACGCCTACGTCGAGGCCAGGAAGATGTTCATCTGCGCCTTCCTCGAGAACTGTTTTACCTTTCACATTTACATCTGGTATCCATTTCAAGTTAACATACGGGTAAAGTGTGGGGCAGGGTCAAAGTTCATCTTCTCCATTTGGATATCCAAAAGATCAGCAGGACTTTTTCAGAAGTACATCCTTGCCCCCTAACCTTCAAGGGTCTTCTTCATTTTGACAATTTTAAGACTCCCTCCCAAGAAGATCATTGGGAAGAAAACACTGGGGTCTATAATTTTCACTGGATTTTTGCACACTCCATGTTTTATCGTGGGGCTGGATCCCACGACCCTGGGATCATGACCCGAGCCGAAATCAAGAGGTGGACACTCAACCAAATGAGCCCAGGTGACCCCTGCATATTCCGTATTTTAAATAATTGTGAGTCTTCTACGTTTTTTGTGTGGCATTTGCCTCAAACGTGAAGTCTGCAAATTAGCTCAGCATTTTCTTCTCAATACTGCAGCTATGTTTTGAGAATGAGTGGCTGAACTTCAATAGGCCTTTCTCAGCCATTTGTTCCTCTTAATAATAAAGGATTCTTTTTTATTTTTATTATTTAAAGTTTATCTTACTTACTTTAAGGGAGAGCATGTGTGTGCACACCAGCACGAGAGGGGCAGTGAGAGAGGGAGAGAGAGAATCTCAAGCAGGCTCCACGCTGACAGTGCAAAGCCCAATGCGGACCTTGAGCGCACGAAATGGGACATCATGACCTGAGCCAAAATCAAGAGTCGGACGCTTAACTGACAGAGCCACCCAGGAGCCCCTAAAAGATTCTTTTTTGAAAGGCAATTTGTATCTTTTGTTTGGGTATTATAATCATCACCCCCCAAAATTTCACACTTGGTAAGAGCCTCTCCAAATGATATGCTGACAGCTTACACCCTGACACTTTTCCCTCCTACAGATTACAGCTTATCCTTACTTTGCTTAATGACTGAGTGCCAAGTGTTACTATAAAGTCAAGCTGGACAACCTTCCCGTTACTGGAACAGCCGTACTGGCCGGTATGGACCAGAAAGGGGAGCAGAACAACCTGAGTCCTGAGCAAGGCGCAGGCCTCGCACCCGTAGCCACCTCTTGTCAGTCCACACGACCTGCCTCGAGCTGGCAGAATGTGCACCTGTTCCCTTGAAGGGCCTGGGAGGACGTTATTTTGCTATTTATATGGTACTTGTGATCCACAAATGGATCCGCCGCAGTCTCGAATCTGGTGTGTGTGTGTTCCTCGAGTGGAACCTGGTCTGTCTTCTCAACGTGCAGCCCACCCGTGACGGCCCAGACCAAGGGGGCCAGAACGAAAACCAGGCTTGCTGGTCACACAAGTGTGGGGAGACGGTGGAAAGTCTAGAGAAAGAAAGCTGCCTGTTCTGTGCTCTCGCCCCGAGGGCCTCCTCGCCACCGTCCGCCATCTGTGCGATCGGCGCCCATCACAGCACAGACCCCTGCCTCTCCACCTCGCTCACCCCTGGCCTCTTGAGGCCTCTCCACCGGCTCTCGCCTCTGTTGGAGCACTCATCCCAGACCTCCTTTCCTCAGGGCTGCCCTCAAATGTCACCTTCCCTGAAAAGAGCACCCTGTCTCTACCTCCCCACCACGCTCTCTCTTCCTGTCACCACAGCTGACACTGTGCGCTTCCCTCTTGCAGACAGTATGTTTCAGGAGGGCAGGGTCCCGGGACAAGGACAGGCAGCCAGTGCTCGTGGAGGGACTGACCCGACGACCGGCTGGAGGCACCTCCGAGGACCCCCAACGCCCGCCCGCCATGCTCCCCGACTTACCTGTCCTTGTACTTGATCACGGCATCCACGATCTTCTTCATCTTCTTGGTGAGGTTGGGAGGGTTGGGGGAGAGCTTCTCGGCAGGTGGCCGCCCGCGCTTCTTCTGCTTCTTGCTGTCATCGTCCTTGTCGCGGCTGCGGGTGCTGGTGGTCGGGGTGGAGGAGCCGGCGTCGCCGTCCCGCTTGCGCTTCCGAGAGGATTTCTTCTGCCGGACCTCCTCTTCGATCTCCTCCAGCGTGCCCTCCTCGATGGCCTTCAGGGTCAATAGTGGTAAAATAGGACAGCCAGCACCGAGGTCGACAGGCAAAGGCTGCGGCGCAGACCCGCGGGGCACAGCTGGGTGGGACGCTCACAGGGGCTCTCGACGGGCCCCGGGGGACCAGGGCAGGCCTGTGTGCCTCCGTGCGCCCCGGTGCCCGCCTGTCCTTAACAAACAGACAGTCGCATTTCTTTAGCAATTAGAGGCATATCCTCACTGAATGGAGACTGAAGACTTGAACCCTGGAATCCCTCCACCCACAGTGACACTATTCATACTTCTGCACTAGACCCTCTGCATTTTTCTCAAAATCTGGCCAAACATACAGAACAGAAAACTGACCACTGTAACTATTTTTAAGCGTGCGGTTCACTGGCATCAGGTACATTCACGTTGCGTGCAGCCAGCGTTGCCAGCCGCCTTTGGGATGCTCCCGGCCCTTCCCACGAACACGTGCGGGACTGGGGACAGAGCTACGGTCACATCCACGTACCACAACGGGACTCATGTTTTTCCTTACTATATCCTGGGTGTATTTCCTGCCGTTTTTCTGCAATGTAATTTTGAATGTCTGCTTAGTATTCCATTGTACGACACACCCTCGTTTAAACATCCCCTGTTCTTGGGCATTTAGGTGGTTTCCGTTTGGGGGAGGGGTGCCAGTGTAACCAATGCCACGACTGACAGCTGTGTGGCTTGCACGTGGATTCGTGGAAGTGGAAGTGCTGAGCAGAAGAGGCTGTATCTGAACGATATTAATCTTCAAACAATACCAACTTCATACTTCTCAAAGGTAATAACCAACTTGCATGTTTTATCCCCGCAAATAAAGAAGTAAGAAGCCACGTTTCCAGGGGAGTCCGGAATCAGGAAAGGGAGTGGGGGCGGGACTCACGGGGATGTGCTGGTCGTCCCCTCACATGTGTCAGCTGTGACCATGAGCAGGACACAGGGCCATGAGCTGAGGACACAGCAGGGAAAACAACCCCTCACAGAGGGGAGAGCGGAAGCAGACAAATATCTTGCAAGCGTGGCACAAAGCGTGTCGATTGCCAAGAAGGAGGGTGAGTGGTGCTCTGATGGTGGGGCAGACGTGCCCAGGTCGGGGGCCAAGGGCGCGCCTCAGAGGAGGTAGCACCAGGCTGAGATCTGAAGGGAGGGGGTGGGTAAGGCATCCAGGCCAAAGGAACGGCTGGAAGAGCACGTGGCAGGCAGGAGCCACTGCAAGGTTGGCAAGGGGGAGGGCGTGTCCTGGGAGCCCAGGGTGGGTGTGGAGGGTGGAACAGTGTTCCCCGAAGTTCGTGTCCGTGTCCAACTTCAGAACGTGATCTTATGTTGAAATAGGACGTTTAAAGATGTAATTACTTAAAGAGCAGAATGAAATCATCCTGTGTCAGGGTGGGCCCACAGCTCCAATGAGAATGTCCCCGAGAGAGACAGGAAAGGACACAAAGACACACGGGGGAAAGGCCACGGAAGATGGCGGTGGACTGGAACGATGGGGCCACAGGCCAAGGAGCCACAGCAAGCTGGAGGTGGCAAGGAAGGGGCCTCCCCTAGAACCTTCAGCAGAAAAAGGGTCTTACTGACACCTTGACTTCAGTCTCTAAGCCTCCAGAACCGTCAGAGAATACACTGCTGTAGTTTTAAGTGACCCAGTTTGTGGTCACTGTCGCAGACACCCTAGGGACGCAAGACTAGGGTCTCTGGTCCTGAGGCCCGGACACGCAGGTCAGAAGGGCACGTGCCAGCAACATTCTGAAGAGTTTTGGTACATGTGGCACCAGAGCGGCTGCCAGAAAAGCGAGGCCGGTTAAAGGACCAGCACTAAGAAAAGAGAGTACTTGTTTTGGGCAAATGTGTTTTGTTTTTTGTTTTATTAATGCAAATTCTTATCATACAAAAAGGCACACGCTTTGTAGGGAAAGCATCACCTTCTCAACAAATGGGGCTAGAACAATTGGCTGTCCACTTGTAAAAGAATGGAGTCGGATCCCTAACTCACACCCTAAACAAGAACTGCTCGGAAAGGGCCATGGGCCCACGTGTAAAAGCTGAAATTCTAAAACCCCTTGAAATAAAACACGGGGGTGAATCTTTGTGCTCCTGCATTTCTCAGCGGACTCTCAGACACCATACCGCAGCACAAGCAGGAGAAAAATAGATACGCTGGACGTCGTCAGAATTAAAAACGTTTGTGCTTCAAAGGACGCCATCGAGAAAGTGAAACAATAAACCGCAGAATAGGAAAAAATACCTGCAAACCATACATCTGATGAAATGACTTTTGAAGAAGATCCGCAAATGGCCCACAAGCACATCAGGAGATGTCCTACCCCACTGGGCACCAAGAAAATGCAAATAAAGACCACAATGAAGTTACCACTTCATAACCACCAGAATGGCTGTAATCAAAGGGCAGGTGACAAATATAGGTAGGGTTATGGAGAAACTGGATCTGTCACATGCTGCCGGTGGGAAAGCAAAACGGCGCAGCCGCTTTGGAAAACAGTCTGACAGCTCCTCAAAAGACCATCTGACTCAGCGATTCTATTTCTAGATATCTAGGTGAGAGAAATCACAACGTGTTTCCTCACAAAGTCTTGTCCACCAACATTCACAGCAGCGTTGTTCACGATAGCCAAGGGGTGGAAACAGGCCAAGTGTCTGCACGAACAGAGACATCACCACCGTGTGGCCTATCTGTCCAACAGAATGCTGCTCGGCCTTGGAAAGGAATGATACTTGCTACCGCATGGATAAACCTTGGAAAGAGTCTGCCTGCTGGAAGAAGCCAGATGCCAAAGGATAGCACATTGCTCCATTTATACGAAACGTCCAGAGCAAGAGCTAGTGGGAATAAAGGGACGGAAGGGTAGCTGAAGAGGATGGGGCTTCTTTCTGAGGTGACAAGAATGTTCTTAAGCTGACCTGTGGTGACCACTGCACAACTCGGAATATACTAAAACTGCTGAACTGTACAACTTAAGTGAGCTTAGTGGTATATGAATTCTATTTTTAAAAAAACAAAAAAAGGGGCACCTGGGTGGCTCAGTCGGTTAAGTGTCTGACTTCGGCTCAGGTCGTGATCTCACAGTCCATGAGTTCGAGCCCTATGTCAGGCTCTGTGTTAACAGCTCAGAGCCTGGAGCCTGCTTCGGATTCTGTGTCTTCCTCTCTGTCTCTGCCCCTCCCCCACTCATGCTCTGTCTCTGTCTGTCTCTCTCTTTCAAAAATAAACACTAAAAAAAAAAAGAAGTGAATCGATAGGGGCGCCTGGGTGGCTCAGTCGGTTAAGCATCTGATTTTGGCTCAGGTCATGATCTCACAGTTTGTAGTTTGAGCCCCACGTCGGGCTCTGTGCTGGCAGCTCAAAGCCTGGAGCCTGCTTCAGATTCTGGGTCGCCCTCTTTCTGCACCTCCCCCAATCACACCCTGTCTCTGTCTCTCAAGAATAAATAAACGTTAAAAAAAAATGATACTAGGGGCGCCTGGGTGGCGCAGTCGGTTAAGCGTCCGACTTCAGCCAAGTCACGATCTCGCGGTCCGGGAGTTCGAGCCCCGCGTCAGGCTCTGGGCTGATGGCTCAGAGCCTGGAGCCTGTTTCCGATTCTGTGTCTCCCTCTCTCTCTGCCCCTCCCCCGTTCATGCTCTGTCTCTCTCTGTCCCAAAAATAAATAAATGTTGAAAAAAAAAATTAAAAAAAAAAAAAATGATACTAGCCCATGGGCAACTGTTTTTTAAAGGGCACCCGTGTCTCAACTGTGGGAGTGTACGACCATGGGAGTCGTACAGGTCTGTGTTTGGGCCTATGCTCCATCAACTGGGGTTCTCTTCTTGTCCCTGGAGCTCGGGGCTGAGGGGTGAGGAGCAGGACAAGCCATCTGCCCCACCCGAGGGTCGCCTGGTTCCCCAGCATGTTTCAGTGGTCCCCTCTTGAGCACAGCTCAGCGGGCAAGCTCACTAGTCTGGGTGGTTCTGAGCTTCTTGGATGGGGCCAGGGCTGCTGGACCTCATGTACTGAGGAACCACTGGGGCCCATAGTTAATCGGGAGGAACCCCAGGGAGTGCAACTGGAGACTTGGGAAGGCAGTATCATTTATCCCGGGGTGTGCCAATAAACAAGGCAACCTGAACGCCCCCACCTGCTTTCCTGGGAAGTGGACATTTTTGTCAAACTCCATGGCCAGATTCCCAGCCATCACTTCTGCACTCAGAGCCCTGAGCCTGGGGAAAGGCCTGACCTGTCACCACAACTCCATTGCCACCTGTGCTGGCACAGTGGGCTGACCAGACCCCTGAGGCCCCGACTCAGCCGCCTACACCTGCTGCTGCCAGGGACCCAGGCGCGTCTGCTGAAAACCATGACCGTGTCACTTGTGAGCCACTGCGATGCTGAGCCTGGGTAGGGACCTGCTTCCTCCCCCCACCACAGCCGGGTGAGGAGTCCAGCTCTGGGAGGCAAAGTGCCCAAAGTGAGGTTGTCTGATCCCGGCTGGCACTCCCTACCGTGTGGCAGGGCATTTCGATCACTAACTCGTCGCTGCCTTTCCCACTCACGGGGGAGTGACCCCGGAAGACCACGCAGAGCCGAGGCCAGTTACGCCTAGTGGTGAGTCCCGAGCTGCCTCGGGGCCACGTGGGTGCTCTCTCCTGTGCGGGTCTGGAAGAACCGAACGAGCTGACCCCACACCAGAGCCATCGCTGTCACTAATGAACACCAAGAGGGGCTGGAAGGGAGCCCACTCGGGTTCTGGATGAGGCCCACGGTACAGCAGCTAGCCTCTGCTCCCCCGACCCCGTCGCCAACTGGCCCTCTCCAGCATGTACCTTGAGCCACTGCTTCTCGGTCAGCGAGTCGCTGTAGTCCACCTCCTTGCGGTGGCGGGAGCCTCGGCCAAACATTTTCTCCTCTTCCTCCTCGCAGGTCAGACGCTCTACCTCGGCATCGTCCTTGATGATCCATGAGGGGAGCTCATCCTCCTCCATCAGGCGCGGCTTCCGCTTGGGGTTTCGGGCCTCCTCGCGCCTGCGGTCCAGGTCCATGCGCTGGGGGACGCGGGGCAAGGGGGCAGAGGGAGAGAGGCGTGAGCATGAGGAGAGCTGCGCGCATACAAAGGGCACGTGGCAAGGGGAGGCCTCTCTGCCTGACACAGATGCTACAAGGCAGCTCAACAGAGGCTCTGGAGTTTGCAACGGCCAGGCCGGCCCGGTGCTGATAGTAGACCCTTGCTAGGAGCTCCGGCTTGAGGCAGAAAATTCCAGAACAGACGGCAGAAGAGAGGCTGAGGGCCCACACTCTGATTCCATGCTGACCAGTGCTCTCTACCCAGGGCTCAGGAGCATCTGTGACTGACCACTGGCCTGGGACAGTGTCAACTCCCTCTGAAAGGGAGCCTTCAAGGGCAAAGGACTCAGGAGGACACGCATTCTGCAGTACTGAGGATCCAAAGGGGACCCTGTGTGTGTATGTGTGTGTGCGTGTGTGTGTGTGCGTGTGTGCGCGCGCGCGCGCACCACCACTGCTGCAACACTCCTTGGAAGCCACAGAAGAAAAATGGGTCGCTTAGGAGGCAGTGTGCGGCCACCTCGTGAAACACCCCTGGCTCCGTTACCCGCAGGGGACACCACCGTCACCGTCACGTTTTGCTCGATCTCGTGTTGACAGGGTGGGGCGCGTGAAGCCGCAGGGCACCCTGTGAGCCCGTGAGGCGGGAACAGTGCCTCTGCCTCCGCGCGGCGCTTACCATGAACAGGTCAAACTCTTCCTCGTGCCGGGCAATCATCTGGTTCACCGTCTCGTCGTCGGGCACCTCGTCTTCTTCCTAGAAGGTGGCACACATTTAGTTCGGGTGCGGAGAGGCCGGGCTGGGCGTCGGCAGGCCACGGGCAACGAGCTGGCGGTCCCGGTCCGGCTGCGGTGGATGGGGACCCACGCGGCAGCGAGAGGCACACACGCACACGCACACGCACGCTCCGTGGGGTCAGGGCCCTTGCTGGCCGTCTCAGCCGGGAAGCCGAGGACCGGATGGGCGTGGAGACTGAACTACCCCTCTCACCTTTAGAGGTGGCTCCTCCAGGTCGGGGTTGACGCCCGCTGGCGGAGGGGCAGTGTGGGCGAAGCTGGCACTGCCGCTGCCCGTGCTGCAGTGTCTGCTCTGTGGATAAATAGAGGACTTCAGGCTCCAGGGCTGTCAATCCGGCGCCTTTCACCAGTAGTTTAGAAAAAAAAACCACTTCAAAGAAAAAGCAAGTACTCATCCTCTTTCCTTTCAGCCCACACTCCCTTTACTCCAAAGGGATGCAAAAAAAAAAAAAAAAAAAAAAAAAAGAGTGCAAAAAAGGTAAAAAAACAAAAATGAAAGCCGCTCATGCGTCCACCACTCACGCCGGGGAGGGGGTCGGGGCCGGCGCTGCCCTCACCTCGTCCTGCTCCTCGTGCTCCAGGATGGCCTGCAGGAAGGCGCGCCTTTCATGGCTGGAGGACTTCTGGTCAAACATGCCGGCCTGGATCACCTTCTGGTCGACATTGAGCTTGTATTTGGCTGCGGCCAGAATCTTCTCCTCCACGCTGTTGACCGTGCAGAGACGGAGCACTCGCACCTCGTTCTGCTGCCCGATGCGGTGGGCGCGGTCCTGGGCTTGCAGGTCCTAGAGGAAGAGATGCGGGTCAGTCCCCATCCAGCTCTATGCCGTTTTAAGAGGAAGTCAACCTCGCGGCGCCACCAGGAAAGACTTTCCGGTTCTCATGTGCCTGCCTCCTCCTGCCTGCCTGCCCCAACCAGGGGCTTCTTGAGCTGGGAGCCCAGGAACGCAACCTGAAGACTGGGCCGGGATGACGTCACCCCGGGGTCGCCCCTACCCACCTTACTGGGACTCTACGGGTCTTCAGGCGGAAGGTGCCAATTGGAGGACAAGTCCTGGATGGTCATGTTCCCAAGCAGCTCATGTCACAGCTGACAAAGGACCCCTCACCTACCCTGGGAGGGCCCCGTGCATGGTGTGGCCGTATGCATTAAGGACACCATGCACAGGACATGACCGAAGCAGGACAGCATCTTGGCAGTGCCTGGTTTGGCTGCGGGCCCTGCTACTTCCCTTATGTGCAGCTCAGGCCGAGGCCCCACCTCTATGAGCCTCAGGACTCACTCTGCTGACACGGGCCCTTCTCCTGGCTGTCGTGTGGGGAGAGGAGCTAAATGGCACTGGGCGCTCAGCCCAGAGCGTGACGCACAGTGAAGCTCTGATCAAGTGGTAGCCGTGGCTGCCAACACTTCTCTATCATCACCCCCAGCCCCAAATCAGGAGGGTTCCCGTGAAGTCCTGCATCTGGGCCAGAGGGATGTGGGCCTACGGTCAAGAATCATACCCCATGGGGTTGATGGAGGCCACGCCTGGCCCGGGGGTGGGGGGTGGGGCAGACAGGAATGCCCCTGGCTCGGCCAGTATGCTTCCCAGTATGCTTCCCGGCAGGGTAAGCACTGGATCATGTGCCCTAGGCCCTGTAGGAAGTTTAGTGGCTTCTGATGCCCCTAGTGTGGCAGAGGACAGGGCTCCAGGGGGACCTCTGCCCACTATCTGCCTGATGATGGGGGCAGCACACCCCCCAACCACTTCCACTTCTCAGGAAATTGGCTGGTCGCTGAGGTCTTGGTGAGAAGTACGCCCCAGGCTGATGGTAGAAAGAGTGGCTAGTAACCAACCAGAGCATCGGCCCATCAGATGGGCTAGAATTCCCACACTGCTGACTAGTGCCCCTAGGCTGTGGGGAAGGACATGCTCATACCCTGGGGGGGGGGGGGGGGGAGAGAAACCTAGGGCAGCCTTCTGGAGGCCACTGTGGCACAAGTGAATAGAAGATAAAGAGATCATGGCCACGGGCCAAGCAATCCCACCACTGAGGGTGGACTGGCCAGTGAATCCTCATACAAATACTCCAAGAGAGGGACAACAGGGCTCCCTAAGTGGTCACGCTGAGAAACAAAACCCAGACACCTGCCAAGTGCGGTCTGAGTAAAGTCTCAGGGCCACCATATGGCCGGACACCTGGCAGCTGAGCACACGGCTGTGTGGCCTCCCAGTGTGCTCGCACCAAGAGGAGAATACACCAGCTGCTAAAGCACATGCTAGAATGTGCTGTGTTTTGTGTCAAAACCCGAACGTGCCTGTGTGCATACGGGTACATGTTGGCATATGCTGAGACTGGTGGGACGAGGAAAAAAGGACGGTTATTTCGCGTTATTGATATCTGCATTAAAAAATGATCACTTTTATAATGAAACATTGGGAAAAGTTAAAAACTGCTGTTATCTGTAACACCCCGTTTCTCTGTAGCTGGTATCGTGGCGCCCTGTAGAGGGCATATGGATAAGAAAGGAGAGGGGCGCCTGGGCGGCTCAGTCAGTTAAGCATCCAGCTTCAGCTCAGGTTGTGATCTCACAGTTTGCGGGTTTGAGCCCCGCGTCAGGCTCTGTGCTGACAGCTCGGAGCCTGGAGCCTGTTTTGGATTCTGTGTGTGTGTGTGTGTCTCTCTCTCTCTCTCTCTCTCTGCTCCTCCCCCATTCATGTTCTGTCTCTCAAAAATAAATAAATGTTAAAAAAATTAAAAAAAAAAAAAAAAAAAAGAAAGAGCAGCAGCACAGACATAGGCCCCAAATGTTTTTAAGAGCACAACTGTGAGAGTTCACACAGAACGCAGCCTGGAAGGCTTGCATCACTAAAAAAGCAGCAATTACCGACAGCTGTTAAGATCGGGTTTATTTTCTGCTTTCTTTACGTATTTCCAAAAATTCAGGATTTTTTTTTTAACTGCAACGGAGTACGTTTTTTCCAAAATCAAAGAAATTTCTATGTTTTGAGAACCAGAGAAAAATACCCTCTGAGTTTCTGTAAAAAAGCCTCAGGAGCTGTGGGGGCCGCAGCCACTCGCGGCAAGCAGGGTCTCCGTGCAGCCTCGAGTCCCCTCCCTGCCGGGGCGCTAGCCCACTCGTACCTGGTGAGGGTTCCAGTCACTGTCGAAAATGATCACAGTGTCAGCTGACTGGAGGTTCAGCCCGAGCCCCCCGGCCCGCGTGCTGAGCAGGAAGATGAAGTACTCGGAGCCCGGCTCGTTGAAGGTTTTCAGCAGCATGCCCCGGTCCTCCGCCTTCGTCGTTCCTGCAGGGCACGGGGAGAATGGGGTCAGCAGGGGCGACCACGCGGGGAAGGGGGGTGATGGAGAGGAGACAGGGGAGACACCTGCTTTGGAGCGCAGGGATAGTGCCTGCGCACGTCCCCCAGAGGCCTCCTGGGCCAGCGCCGTAATTGCTCAACACATACGCATCAGTGCGATTAGCGAGAGGTTCGGGTTTACGGGGACACTAGCGAATGCCACTCCTCCCACCTGGGGAGATGAAAGTGAGAACCAATGGGTTGCTGTGTCACCTGGGAGTAAAATGAGCCCAGTATGAGCGCTGAACCAGGTGGGTGCCGAAGCACAGAGCCTGGAACAGGTGACTGACCAGAGGGCTGGCGCCCGCCTTGATCTCCCTACAAGGGGCTTCTCTGTTCACAAGGAGAACCTGCTACAGGCAAGCACACAGGTGCCTCATAACAGGGCTTCTTCCCTCCAGGCGGGAATGGCTTTCCCTCTTCACGGAGCCATAGGGACTCAGGTGTGACCAGCCAAGACACGATCCTCGGCACCATGAAGAGCACAGGGGCACCGAAGTTGCTGGCCTGCTGCCAGCTCAGAGCCAAGGTGCCCGTGGCAAAATCAGGAGTCATTTTTGGTGATGAAATGAATATTCAGTGCTTCTAGCTGCTTACCTACACATCACGACACATAGCATGGAGGCCCGATGCCCACAGGAGCCTGGGCTCCAGACGTGCCCCCAGCTGCCCTTTTCCGGGGGAACAGGCAAGGCCTGGAGCAGGGACGGGGCAGGCCCCACGGCAGAAGGGCCCGCCCGGCACCTTCACTCTCACCGCTGACGGTGGAAGACTCCATCTCACAACATGCTGCTGAGCCCCCACCTCTTATCTGTTCTTTGCCAGAGCTTCTGCCCGTGACCACGTGGGTACTGTGCAGTTGTGGCCGACAGACAAAAGTCCCCTCCTCACCACGGGGAAGGAAAGAAACGGAGCAAATGAACAGATGCCGTGACGGGTGGGAATATGCTCTCTACCTACAGCCCCTCCTCTGAGGGTTGACTTAGCGACACAGACAGGGACCAGGGTTCACAAAGGCCTGGCCCGTGAAGGACGGGTGAGGCGGCTGGAGAGGCCGGGCTGTCCTGTTGTCAGGGGCACAGGGAGACATGCTGTCATTTGTGTTTGTAAAGGTGGCCCTGGACGGAACTCCCAAGACCAGACTGAAGGAAGGCATGACAGGTGTGAAAGGCAGGCCGTGCGTGGGGGCGGGGAGGACAGAGACCGACGGGCGACCAGCCAGCGACCACAGGTCTGTGGTCTGTGAAACCACAGTTCCACCAGCTGCACGGCAATAGACAAAATGAAGGCCCAGAAGTTTGGGGCATCCTGTCAGGCAGATGCACCTGGCAATGAGCTTCAATAAAAGCTCCGAGAAGCTGTGGGAAAGAAGCAACCTCCCTAACTGTGTTCCACCCAGTGGCTCCCCAAGCTCACTTTTCTCAGGAGTCCGAGTGCTCCTGCAGTCGCACAAAGACTGGGGCCTTCCTGGCCACCTGACAAGCGTCAGACCACACGTCCAGCATGCTGTCACCATCTCACTGAGCACCCACCCCCCCTCAGGAGCTCCCGTGGGCTGGGATAAAGGCCATGAGAGCACAAGGGTCTCAGACAAGCACTGTTCCCAGAAGAACTTGCTGTCATCCTGCATCCCCAGCTTCCCGCTCTCCCTTGCCTGCTACTCTCAGTGCACGTAGTTCCGGCGTGGGCTCCAGGCCTGACCAGTGACAGCTCTACAACCACGTGGCACTGGAGAGAGGGGCATGTGGCTCACAACCACCTAATGAGAGCCAGCCCTTGGACCTCTGAGGGAAAAGATGGGCTGCTCCCTTTGTTGGGGACCATCGAGGACTTTGCTGAAAGAGCATCAGGGGAGCCTGGACAGGATGCCTGAGCAGGAAGCCAAGATGGAGAACAGTGGAGCCAAGAGCCTGAGAAAAGCTCATCAGTATCTTCTAGACACGTGGGTCCAGCCGTACCGAAGCAAGCATAACCCCTGAATACTTCTTCCTCATGCCCACGGGATATGGATTTCTGCTGCTTCTAACCAAAACACGGCTGTTGCATAAAACCCTGTGAACACCGGACCCAGATGTGTAGTGCGCAGAGCAGGAGCCTCATGTTCGGGAGAACGGGGTGTCAGACCCAGGCTGGCCAACCTCCTCGGCCAACCAGTCCCACAGGCCTGCACCACTGAAAGTGGTAGGCTCACTCTTGATGCTAGACCCAAGCTCCAGGCCCTGCTCTGCCTTGTTAAGGGACGGGGTACCAGCCAGAAGCTTTGGCAGCTGCAGATAATGAGTCCCCTCAAAAAGCGTCTCTCTTGGTCACACTTACCGTCGAGCCTGAGGTATTTAAAGCCGCGATATGCAAAATAATCTTCCATGATCGTCATGAGGGAGGTCATCTGACAGAATAGCAGCACTTTGTGGTTGGTGGCACGGAGTTTGGGAAGAATCCTATCAAGAAGCTCAAACTTCCCCGAGGCGCGGTACAGGTCCAGCCTGGGGAGCGGAGGGAGCGGGGAAAGAACGCACATAATGTTAACAGTGGTGCTTTGCAGACAGGCACAGGAGACGGCTCCCATCTTCAGGCTGACCTGAGCGCCTAGGCAGGCTGGTCATCATGATCATGGGCACAGAAGTGGCTTCCTAGGCAGACCCACTCACCCTTGTGGAGTTTCCGCAAAGTCATTTCAACCCAACTAAAATATGCTCAGGCCAGACTTGATCAAGGGTGAGCACATGACTGTCGTCCAACTCAGACACTTTTAAGAATGAGAAGAGACATGATCAGCAATCGTGCTGGGACAGCAGGAAGCTAGGCCTCCTCCCCATTCCTTGAGAGAACCTCCAAGAGCAAAGGCTCACACTGGAGAGTGTCCACACCGCACCCCGTGCAGGGTTCAGGGCCAAAGCTGCTTTTCTCATTCACTCCAGCCAACAACCCCTGGTCTACAGCTGTGCAGACTGAGGCCAGGGGGACAGCGAGACATGGCTGCGGATATGCCAGGGCCAGGACCTGAAGTCAACTCTGTGACACCCCAATTATGCAATTTGGTACAAAAGACACATAGCTAAAGAACGTCTTAATCTTTTACTTTGATGCCTTTGTTCTTCACAGCAGTTTACTAGCCCAGAGAAATGGTGGTGGCTTTAGCTCCATAGCAAAGCTATTTGCAATGTTGAGATCTAGATGTAGAACCCACAGCCACACCTGGGCTTAACGAAGCCTGGGTTGGACTTCATGAACAACGCTGGAGAAAACACTCCCGTGACAAGGTGGATCAAATACCATTTCTCTTAGCGGACGGAGCGTAGGCTCAGAGTGGTTAAGAAGGCTGTCAAGGGTCCCAGAGCCCGGATGTGGCACGGTGGGCCCGGGGAAGCCAGCTCTGCCTCATAAGATTAATGGTGACCTACTCTCAAGGTATGGAGATTTTTTAGCCCCTTCTTTGGGCTTCTCTATATTTTCTAAATTTACTGCCACGAACACGGTGCCTCTGAAATTGGACAAAGGTCACAAGAGCGATAAAGTCAACCAAAGAAGTGCAAAAGACCTGCATGTGGACCGTGTGCCCACCCCCTTCACCGGGAAGCTTCTCACCCTTGCACGATGCCACCGGTAAACCCCAAGTGCTCGGAGAAGGACTCCTGCAACAGAATGAGAGATTGGTCAGGGCAGGGCAGGAAGAGGCCCCACACCTCCGAGCCCTCACACTGGTGCACAGAGGTCACCCACAGTGGCTCTGAGGCCACACCCAGACGCTGTACACTGCTTTTGCATCCCACCAACATCCCCTTCCTCAGGCTCCCCCAAAGAAAAGTAAGTCACAGGACAGCACTGTTAACCACCAAAATGTACGCCTGAGACCATTCTTGGAGCAGAGAAATGGAATCCCAGGGGCATCAGGGGGTTTGCAAAGATCCCGAGACCTTATGCCAGTGAGTACAGACATACGTGTGCAATTCAGAAGAATCCAGGCTCTCAAAGGGTATCGTGGCCCCAAAAAGTTCTGACCCAGAGACTTCACAAAAAGGGAAGCTGCTCTCAACGTTCCAAACAGGAATGGCCCCTCCCACATCACTGAGCGGCAAAAGCTAGTATGCCAACCAGCAGAGGCAGAGGGACCCTACCAGGATTATTTGGGAAAATAACCACAAAGATGAGTCTCTGAATGCTTTCTGCAGCTATCTGGGGTTACAATAAGCACTTATTGTTTACAATAAGCACTTACACACAGAAAATCAACAGCAAGACAAGTACAGGCATTACCTACTCAAAGTATTATAAAGTATCTTTTAAAAAGCTGTCAACATCGCTTCTCGGCCTTTTGGCTAAGATCAAGTGTAGTAAAAAGCTGTCAGGGAGGGGCACCTGGGTGGCTCAGTCGTTCAGTGTCTGACTTCCAGTCAGGTCATGACCTCACGGTTTGTGATTTGAGCCCCAAGTCGGGCTCTGTGGCAACAACTCAGAGCCTGGAGCCTGCTTTGGATTCTGTGTCTCCCTCTCTCTGCTCCTCCCCGACTCATGCACTCTCAGTCTCTCTTTCAACAATAAATAAACATTAAGCCTAACTCTGTGTGAGGAGGGGCTCAGCCCAGACAGATGCGGCTTGGAGGACGGAAGGCCTGCCATCCCTGGAGAAGGGCCTCACCTCGATGTGCTGGAACATGTACGGGTGGTTGCAGATCTTCCTGAGCTGCATGATGGTGTTCATCAGGGTCTTGGTGCCACCTTTGCCCTGGGAAGGCAGAAGAGAAGCTCCCATGTTGGGTCTTGTCCCTGGAGCAGATTGTGGGGACGGGGGGTGGGGGTGGGGGGTGGGAGAAGGACTCCAGAAGGGGGCACCTCAGGGGAGGGATGGCGTGTGGTAGAGCAGCTGGGAGCAGGGGGCTGGCTCCCGGGGAGGCGCAGAGGGCCCAGAGCCAGCGCCAGGGGAAGAGATTGCCTGGCACACTGGAGAGGCTGGGAGGACGGAAGGGAAGGAAGACTGGCAAAGAGCTGAGGCTGAATGACAAACATTTTTCTTGGTCGGGGGCCTCGAGGGGAATCTCTAAGGGGCTGCAGCCAGATGGGCCCTGATGACCTGGGAAGACCCGTGCTACAGAGAGAAGGATGCAGGGCTTGGGTATCTGCTGCAACTACTCAGGTGAGAAAGGGCCCAAAGAAAACATGGAAAGGAAGAAATGGGGAGGTAGGCCAATGGGGAGGCATCGGGAGCAGAATCAAGGGACCCAGGAGGGAATTTCTGTCCTTACGAGGGGAGCTGGGGTGGGTGGGGTCCCAGAAGGTAGCAGCTCACCCAGACCCCATCCACTTCAAACTTCACATCACCCCAAATGCTTTTACTGCCAAGGTGAAGGGGCTCAGTGGCCATGGCTGTTAAGCCAGTTCTTTCCCAGCTGGAAAGGGGAGGCTCACTGGAACAGTCTAACTAGCACGGGGCTCCACCCTGTTGACAGATGTATCTGCGGCAGGCCAGCATTTCATAAGCGGAGGACATCAGATAGTGACACACTGGGAGGGTCTTGGGGGAATCCCTGGAAATGGGCCATTGGGCTTTACTGAGCATGCCTGTTCCCACCAGGTATGATTTAAACCGCAGCTATCTGATGCCCTTCAGATCACCACCAGACAAGGTCTCGATCTCAACGGTAAACTCCAAGGAGACAGAAGGCTCAGGTGGCGACAATGTGCTCAAGCCCCAAACACCTGGCCTGACCCCAACCCACCTGCCTTGGACTTCCAGGTGGGGAAGGGGAGGGGCCCGTGGCTAACCTTCTTGTCCTTCTCGGAGCCATCGGTGAGCAGCACCCCTTTGGCCTGCATGTGCCGGTAGAGCACACGCTGGAGCGCAGACATGTCACACTTGATGACATATTCCACCTGCAGGGGACACACGTCACCAGTCAGAGCTCAGAATCTCTGAGCCTAACGCCCAGCCTGAGCCCATCACTGGCCTCTGAACCTCTCAGAGACAACCTGGCCCCAGGATACGTGTTCAAATGAGGGTATAAGTGGATGACGGTGAGGAGTCCCCACAGCTGGGGAACAAGGAGAGACAGGCTGTGGTAGGTACAGCGGGACAGAGAAACACAGACAGGACGTGCTGACCCAGAAGGGGCAACTTGACTACTTTCCCAAAGCTTCTCTCCAGTCCACCAGAAAACCAAGGGCAAGTAATGCATGTCCCACCGGGGGGAGGAGAGGGTGTCTAGGGGGACAGCTGGGGGACTGGGACCCTGAGCAAGAAGCCAGAGCCATCCTGCGGTGTGAGCGGGTTCATGAGCAGCCCACAGCCTCTAAGCACCGCAGGATGTGATGGGACAGGACCTGCCCAGGCATCTGATCCACAGATGCCAGGCGGCCTCCCCGCTCTGATCCACACCCGCCTCCACTCTGCAGACCCAGCACGTGTGAGTGAGTGGCTGTCCTCACACCCCATGGACACTACAATGCCAAAGCGAGACCAGGGCCACGATCACCTGAGCGCCACCTGACCGGTCCTACGCCGGAAAACCCCTGGCACGACACTGCACCATGGCTTTGTCCACTCAAAACTATCTGTTACCTTTTCAGGCAACTGGGCCTCGACTTCCTTCTTGAGCCGCCGGAGCAGGAAGGGCCGCAGCACTTTGTGGAGACGACGGATGATGAGAATGGTTTCCTCCTCGTTCAGGTCCACCTGGCACCCCCATGAGACAAGCAAACCGAGGTTACCTCCAAAGGAAAGGGGTGGGGATGGGGTGAGGGGGGTGCACAGGGCCATCTAGAGTCACCTTGCCCTCAGCACCTGTTTCAGGATGCCTTAAGCTTTAAGAGGCATGGTGGGGCACCCCCTTCCTTTAGAAAAGTGTAAGGACGTGGGACCTTCCACGGAATTCCTAGTGTGTAGAAACCAAGGCTCCAGGGAACCACACCCCATAGGCCTTACTAGGAAAAGAAACACACAGCACACCAGGCTGCCTCCCCACAAATAATAGAAACTCGTGTGTCTGGAGACACGCCAACATATCCCAAGGAAAGTGGGACAGAACCACATTTACAGAACATTTGCTGTAAAACGAATGATCCTCTTGGGGGGCTCTGTTGCTGCGAGCCCTAAATCCTCTCTCATTTCAGCACAGCAGGGACAGAGGGAAAGAAACGCTACTCTCCCAAGGTGTCTGCTATGATGCTAACAAATTCAACTCTTAAAAATTGGTTGGCTCAGTTGGTTAAGCATCTGACTTCGGCTCAAGTCATGATCTCATGGCTCATGAGTTTGAGCCCCGCGCAGCTTGGAGCCTGCTTCAGATTCTCTGTCTCCTTCTCTCTCTGCCCCTTCCCCACTCGTGCTGTCTCTCTTTGTCTCTCAAAGATAAATAAATGTTAAAAAAAATTTTTTTTAAAAAGGGGCGCCTGGGTGGCTGAGTGGGTTAAGTGCCCAACTTCAGCTCAGGTCATGATCTTACAACTTGTGAGTTTGAGCCCTGCATCAGGCTCTGTGCCGACAGCTCAGAGCCTGTAGCCTGCTTCGGATTCTGTGTTTCCCTCTCTCTCTGCCTCCCCAACTCATGCGCAAGCATGCTGTCTCTCAAAAATAATAAACATAAAAAATAAAAATAAAAAAAAGTCAAATAGACCAGACTTAAAGTTATCTTTCTTGGGCTCCCTGATAACCTCATAGCAGAGTTCTAGAACTGCTGCTAACCTTGAAAATAAATGAAACAAGAGCCATATGCTTGGAATGAGGGTCCTGGGGGTCTGAAAACTGGGGGCTCCTCCTGGAAAAGCCACAGTCTCCTTCAGAAGGGCTTGTCTCCAATGGAGCCAGGGAGAGGGGGCCTCGTGGATGACAGTAAGGTGGCCCCAGCTGACCTGGACCTGCCCATGGAGACCCTCAGGACTGGGAACCAGCTGGCTGGGCCAGAAACACTGGTGGCCCCAGGGAGCCCAGCCACCGAGGGCAGTGACACTCCTCATTAACCTCCAACCTCTGCAATTGTGTCCCATTCCTCAGTCACCAGGTTCTAGCCATGCAGCCTCATTCGACAGAAAACATGACCTGCCCATAAGCCCCCCTCAAACCCCAACAGCACAGGAGGCGTGCACTGGGAGCCGGCTTGGAGACTTCATCAAGCAATGAACACCTGGTTCCTCAGGCCAATGTCTGGTCTTCAGGCTGACAATGCCATCCACAGCCATGTAGACATGGAGAGACGTTAATCACAGTGGTTGTTAAAAACAAAGTATACAGAATCTGACTGTGTTGCTGTCTTAACTAAAATCTTCTGAGACTGCTGCTACCCTTGGGGTGAAATCTGATCTCTCTAGAAGGACCAACAGGACCCTTGGGACGTGGACCCAGCGCCACAGCTACCTCAGGGCCATATTCCTTGCTGTCCCCTCCCTGGACCTGAGGCACAGGATCAGGAAATCCCCGAGCGACTCCCCAGAGTTCACTCTCACGATCTCCGCCCTTCAGTTTCGGCACCGGGGCCGCTTTGCCCCATGAAGACATGGCCTCCCGCCCTGGCATCCAGCGCAAGCCTGGCCCGCTGTGGGGGGCACTCAGCAGACACCTGAGAGAAGCCAGCCGAGCCCGGGACTGTCCACTTGGGCAAAGTTCCCATGACCACGGCCCCCCTCCCTGCCTTACCTACCACCAGCACGGAGCCAACTGCACACACACACCTTTTCCCCAGTCATGGCAAAGGGCGCGTTGAACCACTGCTCGAAGGTGCTGCAGCTCTTGAAGATGGTGGGCAGCAGGAAGTTGAGGAGCGCCCAGAGCTCGGGCAGCTTGTTCTGCAGCGGCGTGCCAGTCAGCAGCAGGCGGCGGGGAGCCACGTAGTGCGTGTTGAGGACCTGCGTCAGCTTGCAGTGGTGGTTCTTCATGCGGTGGCCTTCATCGACGATCATGTACTTCCAACGGATCTGTGGGGCCCCAGAGCAGGAGGTTGTGTGGCGGGGGGGGGGGGGGGCCCCACAGGAAGCAGCAGGGTCGCCCCTAGCTTAGCGAGAATGTCCCAACTCTCAGGCAAGCCTCCAGCCGGAACAACAGATTTAGGTGAAGAACATGGGCATAACAAGTTCCCCTGACAAGCGACAGCCACATAACAGGGCCTCCGTGAAGCAGGCGGTGCAGACAGACACACAGAAGACATGCCCGTGACCCGCTGTCGGGCGAACGACGCACTTTGCAGGAAAGTACTCTGGTTTCCCCCCAGATTACATATGCTTGGACGCAGCACAGAAAAATACTACAAATAACACACCTCTCGCCGATTAGAGGGCCCTGGGCTGGGGGTGGGGGGTCTACAGGGGACGTGGCTCAGAAGTGGGTACATTTTCCAACCACCAGGCTGTGCCTCTCAAGGCAGTACTAGTACAGGTAAGTTCAGAATGGGAGCTCCGAGGGGCTGGGGCTGTGCCCAGAGCCTGCTGGTGACCACAGGACCGACAGACACTGGCTCGATGTCCAGACTCACGGTGAGCCTGAGTCTGCAGGACACCGTGACGAGCCTCCCAACTGCTCCGTGCTTCAGCTCCGCCCTCCCGTGGACACAGTGACGCCTGAGACAGGCGATGCATGTCAGGTGACCGGACAGAACAGGGCAGAGCTGACAGGGGCAGGGGAAAGGGAGCCGTCTCCCAGGAGGAGTCCCCGTCACTTGGCCTTGACATCCATTAATGCCGCTGCCAGGTAAGGACTTTCTCAGGCTCGGGACGGGCCAGGCTTTGCAGGGTTGGAAGGGGTGGCCTGCACCACAGGCACGAGGGGAAGAGCCTGCTCATGAACCCCAGCCCCCTCATCTGTACACCGGAGATGGGTATGGAGCACCCGAATCGTCACAGCGACGAAGTCCCTACAGGTGACCTGTGAACACCTCCATCCCTGAGTCAAAAATTCGATCACCCGACCTAACCTGTGCTAGATGGTTAGTGGTCAGAACACCTGCATCATCTTCAGCCTCCAAACCAGGAAAGGTGACCTTTTTGTAGGCAAGGGACCATGTGAGTTTTATACCCGGGTCAAGGTATGGTCTCAGTGATCCACCGATGGCCTGACTACAGCTGCCTTCACAACAGTGTCACTCAAGAGGCTTCCAGGCCTGCAAGACCCCCAGCAAACACATGCCAGCCCGAGACCGACGGAGCACGAGTCCTCAGCCCTGAATGCCAAAATCATAGTTGCTTTGTGGGCTTGGGTCCTGAGGGCCACGGTGGGGGTGGCACAGCCACCCGGGATGGAAGGCCACGGCCACCAGACCCAGGCAGAGACAAGGCTGGCCTCACCCTTACCCTGCCAGGCATAATGAGGACAGGACTGGTGACGGGTCAGGAGGTACCCTACGTGAGTAAGCTCTTTGGGCAGAAGTTCTTAGAAGCTAGTCTGCATGACACACACACGACAACCCTGGATCAGGTGCTCCCTGACATCACGTGACTGTCTGGGGCTTGGTGTGTTTTACACAAGGACATACTACCTTTGCAAGGATGTGCTTGTCTTTAATGATGTACTCGTAAGTCGTCAGCAAGACGTTGAACTTGCCACTTCGGAGCTGGGGGACAAAAGCACGCCTGGCTGCTGGAGAACCCTGCGAGGGAGAGAAGGCACACACGCCTCAGCCTCCTGAGGCCACGGCGGCTGACACCTACCTCGCCGGGGCTGCCACAGAAGGGCGCCGGGCAAGGCCGTTGGGCCTGTCCTCCAACTTGTCGCCTGCGCTACACCTGCCCCCTGCTCAGTGGCCCCATCAGCTCCCTCCTCTTCCCAGGCCTCCTCTGAGGCCTCGAAGCTGGAAACCAGGGCCTCTGCCCCCCGGGCCTCCTGTGCTCGTGCGGGCGCCGTGAGCACTCCCAGACGCGTAGCTCCAGCCTTCTCCCCAGTTAGCAAACCTGCCCTGCCCCTCCCCAGCTCCAAACTCCAAACTG
The DNA here is from genome assembly GCF_014898765.1 of Herpailurus yagouaroundi. Lineage (NCBI taxonomy): Eukaryota > Metazoa > Chordata > Mammalia > Carnivora > Felidae > Herpailurus > Herpailurus yagouaroundi. The sequence continues at coordinate 3,287,244 of NW_024412431.1, read as the reverse complement.
AGCCTGTGACCAGGGCCCCAGGATGCAGACACGGTGCTTTCTCCAGGCTCACGTTCCAGGTTGACGGAGCTTTGTTGGGTCCCAGGAGTTCTTGCCAGCAGAACGATTCTTAGCTCCTTAAATGCACCAAGTTCCCCCTGCCCACACTGTTCCCAGTGTCGGGACCGCCTCCTCCACATCGTGTGGCCCAGAGCCTCCCGGCACAGGGTGAAGAGCCTGGACCTAGGAGCCTGGCAGCCAAGGACACCCCACTGACACAAAAGGCACAGTAAGTGTCTTCCTCGCGGGGTGAACAAGTCCCATGTCCCACAGACCACAGTACACTCATTGAGTCTTTCTACGTGAATGGGTTTTATCCAAAGCCGGGGTGACAAGAACAAAATCTTGCAGTGAACGCGCTGATGTCACCGGATGCCACATGTTGAGTCCACGGCATGACTTAAAAAGAAGCATCACCGTGAAATAAACGATCCAAACCCCTCACGAATAGCATGGTCCCGTGTGTACAGCACAGGAAAACGTGGGCGTACGCACCCTGTGAGTCATGCAAGTGGACTGCCCTCCCCTGTCCTCCCCACCCCTCCCCTGCCCTCCCCACCCCTCCCCTGCCCTTCCCACCCCTCCCCTGCCCTCATCCATGTCCGTCTCTTCAGGCTGTGACGTACCTTGTAGGACACCTTCACCACGGAGGGGGCCCACTTGTCAAATTCGTATGCCCAGTTTGACAATGTGCTGATGGAAATAAGGAAGGGGCAGTCAGGTGCTAATTCTTTCATCAACAGCTCCCGTCTAAGCCAATGTTCGCTGGGGCACGAGGCCGACTTGGCCGTGATGCTCAAGCTGGCCAAGTAACCGACTGCGTGGGGGACGAGGGGGTGATGCCCTGGGTAGGAGGAGCCTAGAGCGGCTCCGGGCTGGAACCAGTGGCTGCAGGAGGCCAGACCCAGGAGTTGAACCTGGGAACCAGTCCTGTCACTGCTGTGGGGTCCCAGGCCCCTATGAGAACATGCCACGTGTCGTGAGCTGGCTCCCAGGAAAACCGCAGACCCACAGTGGCTCATTTCAGGCTCAGAGCCGTGCTGGAGAGTGTGTTCCAGACACCGGGGAGCACGGGAGACGCCACACGTTCTTTGTGCACCTTGAAATGAAAATGGCGGCCCCTGCAGGTTCCTGCCCAGCAGCAGACAACGGAGGTGGGGAGAGTGTGCCGGCCTCGGGTGAAGGGCTGGGTGAAGGGCAGCAACACAGACTCTCGTCTGCTCCTTCATGGGAGGAGCAAGGCCAGGAAGGGTGGGGAGAGAGAGGAAGCAGCCGTGAGCAGGCATGGGGGTGGCTGGCGGGTAGATGAGGAGGCACGATTCACCGGGGACTGTGAGACAGAGCCTCAGGAGGGTGACGACAATAATAAAGCCAAGTTCATAGGGGGTGGGTGGGTTCCCTGGGAAACACTGGGACATACAATTTCCGGCGAGAAAGGGAATTTACTCAAAAAGTCTAGTCTGGTTAGTTTGTAAAGACAGGACTCAGAGGCCGAGTGGCAGAGATTGCTTGTGGCTCAGCCAGCTCTCCACTGCAAGAAGCTCCACTGAGGGTGGTACCGTCTTCATCGTAAACCCCTAGTTCCCAGGCTCCTCAGCAACCAGGGCCAACAGGGAGGACCTAGTTGGAGCCAATGAGATGAAGTTCAAGATGCTGTTGGGGAAAGTACTCAAAGGAGGGGGGGGGGGGACAATCAGCTGCCCTTCGCCCTGTCCACCACCCTGGGAACCCATATGAAATGACAGAGGCAGTGCAGCCATTTTGCAACCATGAGGTAAGAAGGCTAGAAGCAAAAGTCCTGAGCAAAAAAACTGTCAAAGCGTGGGTCCTGGCATCTTGGGGCCACTGGGCCTGCCTCAGATGGCTTGGCTCTAGGTTACCCCTTACCGAGGATCAGCAAGACTGCCCTGGTCCAGTTTCTCAAGTCTGGATTCCACTGTATGGAGCAATGGTGTACAGTCAAGGCACCAAGAAAGAAGCTGAGGGCTAAAACTTGAGGTGTGGGGAATGTGTGCGGGGGGGGGCGGGGGGCAGGAGCCACGACAGTTGGGGGCAGGGAAGACTGAGGAGATAGGCTGAGAGACAGAGATCGAGAGGGAGGCAGGACGAGCAAACTCGTGTGTCTCAGTGGGTAGATGTGAGAGCTGGACGCTCAATGTCTAAAACAGCTCCCTAGGGCAAAAGGAGCTCTTCTGGCCCAGAGGAGAGGTCATTCCAACGACCAGGCACTTGTCTGGGTGGGACGTGGGTGTAAAAAGCCTGAAGATCAACACACAGCGTCCCTTCGCTGAAGCCAACTTAAAGCACATTGGGAAAAGTTATTTTGACAGGAAACTGTGCCGCAAGACAAAAGGAACTGGATCTAAACACTGTACTCCAGGGGTGCTTGGGTGGCGCAGTCGGTTAAACGTCCGACTTCAGCCAGGTCATGATCTCGCGGTCCGTGAGTTCGAGCCCCGCGTCAGGCTCTGGGCTGATGGCTCGGAGCCTGGAGCCTGTTTCTGATTCTGTGTCTCCCTCTCTCTCTGCTCCTCCCCCGTTCATGCTCTGTCTCTCTCTGTCCCAAAAATAAATAAACGTTGAAAAAAAAATAAATAAATAAACACTGTACTCCAATTGGTAAAGCTGCTTCGCACAGATGAACTACCTGGAAACTGCTGTACGTGCACACACAGCCATCCACATACACTGCAGATGAACAAGTAAGAAAGCCCAGAAAGAGCTCTGTGGCTGAGGCAGAGACAGCCGTTGGACGTGACCAGACACAGAAATCACGTTAGATAAACGCGTATATTTATTGCCCAGAGCTGTGCGTTGACAGGGCCCGCTAGCAACGACACTTCGGGGGCACCAGGCACACCCAGCACCCAGCTCTTCGTCTCCAATACTGACCTCTAAGAAGAGAAACCGGGGCCTCTTAGAAAAAATGGCCGATTCCAGGCCTTAGGCCAGAAGTATACAAGTTGAGGTGGGGGCACCTTTGGGTACCAAAAACAACTAGGTGCCTCGATACCCCCCAATGATGGGGGCCTATCAAAGGGACACAGTAGCCCCAACTGAAAGCTCCCCGCGGTCAAAGCTGGAATGATCCGAGCCACAAGATAAACTACTACTGCTGTATAGACCAAGGTCTAAACTCAGTACCCATGAGTCCACACTGACGTAAAACGATTAAGTAGGGGCCCCTGGGTGGCTCAGTCGGTCAAGCATCTGACACCTGATCTCTGCTCAGATCATGATTTCAGTCTGTGAGATGGAGCCCCACATTGGGCTTGGTGCTAACAGTGCAGAGCCTGCTTGGGATATTTTCTCTCCCTCTCGCTCTCTGCCCCTCTGCCACGCTCTCTCTCAAAATATATAAATAATGCTAAAAAAAAAAAAAAAGTGGTTAAAATGATTAAATAAATTAAATGGGGAGAAGAAATACATCCTCTGTACATAAGAATTCTAAAGAATCTACAGAGCTATTTCTCCCTCAAAGAGGTGGAGCTTAATTGCTCGTTTATATGGGCACTGAGCTCAGTGACTATTCCAGAATACAATATGGAAGAGGGAAGAAAGTGTAACTTCACAGTGTCGACACCTGACAAACAGGACCTCAACCTGGTGATCAAGGTCAACATCACCAGTGACAAGGCACAGTGACAGTAACTGCCCCTGATACGATGTCACGACAGGGACACTTTACCCCTGTGGTCTTTAGCCCCCAAACCGAGCATCCTGTCCAAGCATGAAAAAAATCACCAGACAGACAGATTCAGGGACATCCTACAGAACACCAGGCTTGTCCTCCTTGAAACCGTCAAGATGAACAGAAACATGGAAATGTGAGAAGTGCCTGCTGGCCACAGAAGGCCAAGGCTCTGAGAAGGCTGACTGCAGTGTGGGGTCCTAGAACAGCAGCCAGATGCCAGGAGAAAAGTAGAGAGAGGGGCGTAAACGCTGGAGTTAACAGTAATGTGCCAGTGCCAGCTCCTGACTTGTGAGAAACGTACCAGTCACGTGAGATGTTATTCACAACAGGGTAACCGGGGGAGGGCACGCAGGGCTCTCAGTAGTACCTCTGCAACTTTTCTCCAAAGCTAAAACGATTCTCAAGCCAATACCAAGCGTGACACAGTGACCGGGACACGTCGGAAGGAAACGGGAACCAACCTGAAGGGTCTCCACAGGCCAAATCTGGAATAATCTGACCAAGAAAATAAAGTCTCCATTCTGCCAGTTTCAGGTAAGAGTTACACAAAACAGGGGCGCCTGGGTGGCTTAGTTGGTTAAGTGGCCGGCTCAGGTCACAATCTCATGGTTCGTGAGTTTGAGCCCGGTATTGGGCTCTGTACTGACAGCTCAGAGCCTGCAGCCTGCTTCAGATTCTGTGTCTCCCTCTCTCTCTGCCCCTCCCCTGCTCACGTTCTATCTCTCAAAAATAAACAAACATTTTAGGGGCGCCTAGGTGGCGCAGTCGGTTAAGCGTCCGACTTCAGCCAGGTCACGATCTCGCGGTCCATGAGTTCGAGCCCCGCGTCAGGCTCTGGGCTGATGGCTCAGAGCCTGGAGCCTGTTTCCGATTCTGTGTCTCCCTCTCTCTCTCTGCCCCTCCCCCGTTCATGCTCTGTCTCTCTCTGTCCCAAAAATAAATAAACGTTAAACAAAAAAAGTTTTAATAAAAAAAAAAAATTAAACATTTAAAAAAAATTTTTAAAAAGTTATACACATCAGTAAGTACATGGAGAAGGTATAGTTCTTCCTTACAGTGGATCTCCCACAGTGTGGGAGGTGCACTGGAAAGAAAACCACCATCAGCCCTTCCTGCTGGGGTAGGTGTCTCAAGCCAGACTCATCTGATGGATGCAGAAATCTCTGGGCAAAGTGTGATGAGAAATGGGACACTTCCATGGACTCTAAATGCCTCCCCACCAGGGACTTCTGAATTACAAAGGAAAACTCCTAGGATCACACAGGGAAACCAGCAGGCACCACATAACAGAGACCAAAGTTATCCTCTCCCTTGACCGGGCCTCTCAATCTCTCATGCCTCCTGAAACATGGCCCCAGGAAGGGCACAGCATCCCTTCTCGGGGATTCTTACCAGACTTTCAGGGCCAGGCATCCAACACAAACAAAGTCTGAGGGACAGCCTACTAACGCCTGAGCAGAATTCAAGTGTCGACATCATCGAGGATGAAGACGGACTGCAGAAATGTCACAGACACGTCACGGAGACATGACAACAAAAGTAGGAGCCTGGACCAGAAAGGGGCCGTCGGTGGGGACATTAGACAACATGTGAATGAGGTCTCTAGATTCGTGACCAGCGCTGCCTTTAGAACTGCCCTGGAGCTGCAAAGATTTGGGAAGCTGGGTGAAAGGCATACAGAAAATCTTTATTCTGATTTTGCAACTATTTATAAATGAAGTAACGTTAAAATGAAAACGAAACACCCACGCTATAGGACAGCACGCGGGGGTGAACCACTCTGGTAGAGATGAGCTCACACCTTACACCTTGGGGGGAGGGGCCCAAAAAGGGGGGACTTCAGTCCCTGGTGGGCCGAGAGACGGCACATGGAGAAATGCAACAGAAAGCTGAGAAGTTGGGTCTGACCGCGGGGGAGGGGGAGGCAAGGCCGTCTGTCCTCAGCCTGGGCCCTTCTGCCGCACTGTGCGAACAGTTCTCCTTCTGCGCAGCTCTGTTCCAGCAGCACAGCCAAATTCACACGAGTCCAAGGAAGGGAAAGCAGAAGGAAGAAATAAACCTGCCCAAGTAGATGCTGGGAGAGTTCTGGGACCCCCAGCCGTGGCTGCGTGGCCTCTGGCGGCCTGGCCATCTTCAAAGCGGGAGGGTATTTCCTGTGGGATCGGCGCCTGAGCGCTCAGCCCGGACAGCCGATTTGAGGATGAAGCGGTCACTGCTGAGTGCTGGCGGAAGGCAGGGGGTTTCCCTCCAGGCCCAGGCCAAGCGCGTACACAGAGGCCTGGCCACATCAGGATGGACCATCCCCTGGCCTGGGACTGGTTTGGTGCAGGACATGAAACCGGAGCCGGGGTCAATGAGAACCAGCCCCAGGACTTCTAGAAAAGCTCTGGGGCAGGTGAACCATGCTGTGGCAGTGCTGACCTAGGAAGACGGACGCCCGGGGTAGCTGGTGAATCTTGGCCCCACATGGCTGCCTGCCGGGAGGAGGAGGTCAGCAGTGCCAAGAGGTGGTGAGTAAGAGCCTCTTCGGGACTCGGTTGGAGGACCCAGAGCCTACCACACTAAGTGCCGGGGTTGCCAGAGCCAGGAAGGGAGGTGGACCAGAGGGCCCCGTGCCCCGGGGAGGAAGAGGTAGTGATATTTCCTCAAATGGCTCTCGTCCACTCTGCTAGCGGGAGCCGGTCTGGCTCCCGCGACACCTTGTGTGCAGTGTGCTGGTTGGTGGACTTGAAGAGCACTCCACGGTCATCTTGTGAGAACTGCCCCAATAGGGATGACAGGCGGGCCCTCCATCACCCACCCTTCTCCCATCCTGCCCCTGGAAACCAGAGGAAGGATGCTGGGTGCTAAGTTGTGTGTCCCACGCCCCAAGTCCCCTCAGAATGGGTCTGTATTTGGAGACGGGGTCTTTCAAGAAGCCATGAGGTGACGTGAACCCGAGCTGCGTGGCCCTTCTCACTGGACCCTCCCAGACCCCCCAGGGACGAGAGCGCTTACGAGAGAGGTACTATGATGAGAAAGGGCCCATTGATCCGCTTGTGCTCCATGAGGTACGTGATGAGGGCGATGGTCTGGATGGTCTTCCCCAGGCCCATCTCGTCAGCCAGGATGCCGTTCAGATTGTTGTTGTACAGAGACACCAGCCACTCCAGGCCTTTGATCTGCATGGAGAGAGGCAAGCGGCCGGGACTGAAGCCCGAGTCGGGTACGAGAGCATTCCCCAGGCTTCAGAGACTCGGCACGGCCAGGCACAAGTCTGTCCTGGCCACGAACCACCCGTGGTCATCGGGATTTTTGGTATTTCACTGTCAATCAGCCCAGTCCTTTCTTACTTATCCTTATCCTCAGCAATCACTCCTGCAAAATCACAGGGTTGCCGTGCTGGTGATATGTGTCTACAAAATCTCTTTTTCTGGTCCACATCCGAACAGCTAAGTTTCTACCTGGAACGGCCAACAGAAAGCAGGGCTACCGGCTCCCGACACTGAAGCTCCCTGCCCTCACTGCCTCACTGCAGGGCTCCGGGGAACATGCACCGAGCACCCGTGCGCCCACGCCTGGGCCCGTCCTGGCTTGGCCACTCCCGAGTTGTGTGATTCTGCAGAATCACTGCACCTCTCTGTTCTTCGGTTGCCCCCCACATCCGCCAAATGCGGAGATGGAAGCACGCACTAAATAGGGTTGTTTAGCGCTTAGAAGAGAACAGATAGCAGCCTCCTGTTCTGCCCGGCATACATTAAGCACCCAGCAGATCCAGACTTATTGCACAATTTCAACTCCTCCTGGAGGCTAGGCTAACAGATCAGGAAAACGGAGGTTCAGAGGGGAAGAGCGCATGTCCAGAGACAAAGACTGGAATGTGACTTCGGCAGCCACCCACACCCTGGAAACCCCAGGAGTGCTGTGTGGATGTGCCCCTCCGACCTTACCTGGTACTGTTTAAGGACACCATTGACCATGAGCGCCGACTGCTTATCCACTCTCTCGGTGACAGCATGGGCCACGGCGTAATAGGACTGCAGGCCCCGTGCCAGGGCCTGGGACACACCGTACTCGTCATCAACATCTTGCTTGGCATTCCTGGGAGTTAAGATGGAAACACCGTGAGGACACACATTCCCACCTGTGACGACATGCTTCCTGCCCAAAGACCCACGGCCTGACAGCCATCACATAAGCCGAAGTGCAGCCAGACAGTCTGAGGGAGGGCCAGGCAGCAACTACTAATCCAGGGGGGCCCAAGACTGGGCTCAGGGGCCGTGGGTCCCGACCCCACATTCCCGGAACAGGAATCAAGTCACTGCCACATCACAGAAAGAGTGCATCATTCAGCCAGAGGCCCGTCCTCCAGCCCACTGTCTCTACTGAGCACTCGTGAGGCTAAAATGAAAGCGCACACTGAACAGCCTCACACAAGACCAGAATCATTTATACTGTGGCTGTTTTATGATCTAACCTGGAATTCTTTTAAAAAGTGACTTTAGGGGCGCCTGGGTGGCGCAGTCGGTTAAGCGTCCGACTTCAGCCAGGTCACGATCTCGCGGTCCGTGAGTTCGAGCCCCGCGTCGGGCTCTGGGCTGATGGCTCAGAGCCTGGAGCCTGTTTCCGATTCTGTGTCTCCCTCTCTCTCTGCCCCTCCCCCGTTCATGCTCTGTCTCTCTCTGTCCCAAAAATAAATAAACGTTGAAAAAAAAAAAAAAGTGACTTTATTTTTTATTTAGAGAGGGCAAGAGAGTGCACGTAAGCACACGCATGTGCGGGGGAAGAGCAGATAGAGAGGGAGAGAGGGGGAGAGAGGGGGAGAGAGAGGGGGAGACAGTGAATCCCAATCAGGCTCCGCACGGTCAGCGCGGAGTCCACCGCGGTGCTCGAACTCACAAACCGTGAGATCATGACCTGAGCCAAAATCAAGAGTCAGATGCTTAATCGACTGAGCCACCCAGATGCTCCTAAAAAGTGACTTGAAACTATTACATTTTATGAATGCGACAGACACACGTGATCCGACTTCTGTCACACTGTTTTATAGTGTGCTGTGGTTTCTGGTTTTCTATCTCCTTAAGAATCTGTCAGTGAGCTTAGTGGGCTTTTCCCAATTTCTCTAAGGATTTCAAAGGACTGCATGTTTGCTCTAGATGAATGTCACATTTAGAGCGTACACATCTCTCAGTTCTCAGTTTCTTTTCAAAAGCATCCATTAATTGCGTACCATAAGCAACAACTACATTGATATATTAACTGTACTTGTGCTTCTAAGGGCAAAAGATGAGAAATAACATGAATGCCTGCCACTAGGGACGGGCTAACACGTGAAGATGTAACACACAACGTCACTGACGACACTGCGTACAGACACAGCGTCACCTCCGAGAGAAAACTTTCGGTGAAAAAAGCCAGGGGCAGAAAAGTGGGCCTGGATAGATACACGTGTACCAGTAAAAAGAAACGCATGCACACATTTTGCTTGCTGCTGCACAAACTGTCTCTGAAGACACACGACGCTGGAAACAGTCTCCTCCAGGGAGGGAGTGGGGTGGGGAGGGCGGCCTGGGGACCCAGCCTGAGGTGGCTGTTGTTGTACAACTAACTACCTCTTAAGCACAAGATGAACCATGTCAATGGATAGACTGACTATTCAATGCCTATGAAAGTGACTGAAATCCGAAGTAAATCCACTTGGTCTGTTTACAGACCCTAATGTCTGCTGTCTGCGGGCTGGACAGCAGGGAGGGCCGTCCGTAGAGAGGCGGGAGTCCTGACAGCCCTCTGCTGCCACCCTGAAAAGGGGGCTGGCAGAGTAGGAGGCTGGGGAGGGATGCCTTACTCAATGATGTGCCGGGCGTCTACCTCCGAGACGTCATCGCTGTCTGGATCTGGAATCTTCTTCTTCTCCTCAACAGGCAGGGTGGGAGGCTGTGCTGGCTGCGGCTGTTCCTCTTCCTCCTCCTACCAAGACACAAGCCCACGTCACCTCAGGCCACCCCACAGGGACAGGCAGAGGGCTCCCAGGGGGAGAATGCTTTTGGGAGCAGGTGCTGTTTCCATGCCCTCTTACTATCCCAGAATGTGTCATGCCTCCTCTTTGCTCTTCTCCTCAGTGCTATGATTTTTAGTTTTCCTAGCAGAATACAGATACTTCTCTTTAAGGCTACCTCAAGGGACTCTGGATTCTTGTTACTAGGAGAGTAGATTCCTCCTGCACCGTGCCTTCCCATCGCAAAATGCATACTACCAAGCTTATTCCTTGCCCGACCTGATACTCAAAGCCATTTCTGATTTGCTTCTCTTGGATTTTTCTAAGTATTAAACACTCGATAGCAAATTTTCGACATTATTGCTCGTGACTTACTTTAGGCTTTATCGACATGGCTAAAACGTCTGCGCTAGGTCAAATAACGCTGTTGATGATAGGCATCCTAGTTTACCAAGCGGTTTTCTATGAACTTATAAGTTAGGTATAATAATAAATCAGTTATTCTTCATTACTGGGATTTTTCAGCCTTTGCGGAGGACGTGATAAAGGGATTTTGTGTGACATATTGACAAAACACACACGAATGTACTTCCCCATGTGAAACCGTTCTCGTATATTCCCTGGTAAATCAGACAAAGTGCCAGCAGATAATTGTCTTTAAGTACAATGGGACTGCGATAAAACTAAAAGGTATCTGTGATGAATCTACGAATTAATTCCAATCAAAATCCCGTGGGATGTCCCCTGGAGAATGAAAAATAACTTTATAAATCACTCGGAATAATGAACAGGTGATAATAGCACAAACATTTTGGGTAAAAAAAAAAAAAATCATAATTGGTACAGACTTTTCCTAGCTGACATACTATGTCTGGAATTAAAATAGGGGTGGGACCTCCAGCTAAGTCTGAGGGAGGAAGTCCACAAATTCGCTCCTGGAAGACCCTCTTCAAAGCTGAACAAAATTGGCAAGAGCAACCATTTCGGAGCTCTGGGGGCCTGAGAAGTATTAATGCTTGAGAAACCGCTGAACGTCAGGTAAGAAGAGTGGGAGACGGTAGCATTCTCACTTGGGTCCGCTTCCATCTCTCCGTGCCCCAGCTCCACGGTGAAGGTTCTGCCAGGGCAGCCAGGCCAACAGCACCGGCAGCTGAGTCTGATGGGGACGCGGTCATTTCGTAGCAGGGGGCACTGCCCCTACCAGCCGCTGGCACTGCTGAAATAAAGTGGGGCTGTTTGCCAGCTTTTCTACTTTGGTCGGGAAAGCGCATCACGGGCTGAGCCCGTGACCAGGTGCACAGAAAATGCAAAAGGACCCCACAGAAAGTAAAAGCCAGGGTGGACCTGAAAATGGCCTGAACCTGGAATGTGTTCCTTTATACATTCTCTCCATCTGCCAGAGACAGAAGCTGTATCATTGGCTCAAGAGGTCCGAGCACAATCACTGCCTAATCACTGGATAACTACTAAGTTACAAAGGAACATGGCCTATTCCTAGAAAGCCAGAATTAAAAATGAAAATGAGAAAACAAAAAAATAAACTGAGCAGAGACACCAAAGGTAGCACACGCCACCAGAGCAAGAATTTCACAGATTTAGCCCAAGTAAGTTACTAAACAAACACCACCACCAAAAACCACCACCCAGGGCTGGGAGTCAGAATACAGCGTAGCTAAAAATAGGTTTCCACTAAACATTAGAAGACAAGCGAAAGAGGAAAGGGTGATTACAGTATTCAGTGAAAAAGCAAATGAACCTGTCTCTTTCCCCAGATGTTGAACTTAGCATGTAATCTGTGAAGCAATTATTATTACAAATATGTTCAAAGAACCATGGGAAACCATCTTTAAGCACAATAAGTCAACAAATACAGAATCTCAATAAAAGACAGCAAGCCCCAAATTGGATGAAAAACACGAAACTACCCAGCCAATACTCTGGTTTCTCTTCAGACTATATAAATCTTTCGCCTTTTACTAAAGATTTCCGTGGAAACTACCCAGCCAAGAAGCTGAACAAACACTAAGGAGAATAAATATAAAGAGAGTTCACCATCAATCTGCTAAAGAAAAAGCCAAGGACAAACAATACTGAAAGCAAAAAAGAGAAAAACGAACCATCAAGTACAGAGGAGCGTCATTACAATGAGTGGTTAAATTCTCATTTGAGACAGAGACCAGAAAGTAGTGCAATGACACGTGCACAAGGAAAAAGGCTGTCAACAAAGAAATCTGTGTCCAACTAAACTATCCTTCCAAAGTCAAAGCTTCAGAAATCATACTCCCAGATCTACCAAGGCTGAGGGAATTGGTTGCTAACAGACTGTAACTCAAACCCCAAGAAATAAAGAGCATTAAAAATGGTAAATACATGGATCAATATAAAAAGACTCTATAAATACATTTTCCTTTATTTCTTCTCTACTAACTTATTCAGACCAAATCATAAGATTCCATGCAGTATGAATTAGAAGCCTGCACTGTAGGGTTTAGAGCATATGCAGGTGTAACATATGTGACAATAGAGCAGGAAGGAAGGGTAGCAAATAGAGCTACATTGGAACGTAAATTTCTCTATTTTACCAGAATGGAGATGGTATTAATCTGAAATATACTATGATAAATTAAGATGCATATTGTAATCCCCAGGGCTACTACAAAACAAATAACTAAAAAGGGACAGTGACAACTGAAATCTACAGAAGAAATTAAACATACAATAAAACATATGGAACACAAAAGGCAGCAAAAAGAGGCACAGAGGAACACAAAAAGACCTAAGACCAAGAAAAGAAATAGCCAAATGGCAAATGTAAACACAGTCATATTGATAATTACATTAAATGTGACTAGTCTAAAATTCAATCAAAAGGCAGGCACTGTCACACTAGATCTAAAAAGCAAGATCTAGCTACCTGCTCTTTCAGATTCAAATGAACAGACAGGTTTAAAGTAAAAGAATGGAAAACTATAGACCACACAAACAAGCAGTAACCATAAGAAAGCTGGAGGGACTATACTAACATTGGACAAAACAGACTTCAAAACAAATATTACTGGGGACAAGGACAGATATTCAATAATGATAAAATATCACATATATCAGGAAGACAGAACAACTAAGTATATCTATCAATGGAACATGAAAATACAGGAAGCAAATCTGACAGAATTTAAAGGAGAACAATTCAACAAAAACAGAGATTTTCCCATTTCATCCTCAACACCATCATAACTAAACAAAAGTCAGCAAGGATATATGGAACCTGAACAACACTATCCACCAACTGAACTCTCATTTACGGAGCACTACACCCAAAAAAATGCAGAATCCTTTTTCAAGTGAACATGAAACATTCCATAGGATGCTGAGCCATAAAATGAGTCTCTGTAAATTTGAAAGAAAAATCATACAAAGTAATCTTACACCATGAGAAAATTATTTTATTTTATTATTATGTATTTATCAGGGTGGGGGGGCGGCTCGTGCATGCACACAAGCAGGGGAGAGGAGCAGAGGGAGAGAGAATCCTAAGCAGCTCCACACTCAGCATGGAGTCTTACATGGGACTTGATCCCACAACCCTGGGATCATGACCCGAGCCGAAATCAAGAGTCAGACACTCAAATGATTGAACCACCCAGGCGTGCGCTCCTACCACGAGAAAATTAAATTAGAGAACAAAAACAGAAAAACTCTTGGGGCACCTGAGTGGCTCAGTCAGTTAAGGATCCAACCTCAGCTCAGGTCATGATCTCATGGTTCGTGAGTTCCAGCCCTGCATCCAGCTCTGTGCTGACAGTTCAGAGCCTGGAGCCTGATTCAGATTCTGTGTCTCCCTCTCTCTCTGCCCCTCCCCTGCTCATGCTCTGTCTCTCTCGGTCACAAAAATAAATAAAAACATTAAAAAAAATTTAAAAAAAAAAAGACCTAATGGTAAAGAAAAAAAAAAAAATCACAAGGGAAATTAGGAAATATTTTGAACTGAATAAAAACAGAAACAACATATCAAAATTTACGGGCTGTAGTTTCAGCAGTGCCTAAAGGGAATGTAACTTTAAACAAGTATACCAGGAAAACAAGTCTCAAATGCGTAAACTAAACTTTGACTACCAAAAAATGAAAGACAAATTACTGAATCACCAAAATGAGCAATGAAAAAGAGATCACTATGAAACCACAGAAATACGATAAGGACATAAATTTCTGAAGCTGAGTCAAGAAATGGAAAAATTTGGAAAAAAAAAATCTTTAACAGCTAACTGTATCAGTAAATAAAAATCTTCTCACAATGAAAAGGCCAAGTCCAGATGGCTTCAGCAGTGATTCTACCAAATATGTTAAGATTAAGGATACCAAATTTTCATGAACTCTTCCAGAAAGTACAGGAGAACATTTTTCAATCCATTCTGAGGCCAATGTTAACTACAAAGTGAGACAAAAATGTCACAAGTAACTATAGACTAATATCCCATGAATATAGACCCATAAGTCCTCAACAAAATAGTAGCCACACTGCGATACACAGGAAAGATTATACAACAGGACAAAGTAGGACTTATCCTAGGAAAGCAAGGTTGGTATACTATCTAAAAGTTAACTTACATAATAAATCATATTAATAGGTAAGAAACGAAAATCAGACAACCAACTTAAAAGATAAAAAATATGAGACAAAACGGGGCACGCCTGGGTGGCTCAGTTGGTTAAGCATCCGACTTCAGCTCAGATCATGATCTCACAGTTCGTGAGTTTGAGCCCCCCATAAGGCTCTGTGCTGACAGCTCATAACCTCACAGTTCCTGGGGTTAAGCATTGCTTTGGACTCTGCTGCTCGGGATTCTCTCTCTCCCTTTCTCTCAGCCCCACCTCTGGTCACGTGCACGCCCACGGTCTCTCTCAAACTAAATAAACTTTAAAAAAAAAAAAAAAAAAAAAAATCCCCTGGGTGCCCGGGTGGCTCAGTTGGTTAAACGTCTGACTCTTAGTTTCAGCTCAGGTCATGATCTCACAGCTTCATGGTTGAGCCCTGCATCAGGCTCTACGCTGGCAGTGTGGAGCCTGCTTGGGCTTCTCTCTCCCTTTCTCTCTGTTACTCCTCCACTTGTGCTGTCTCTGTCTCTCTTATAATAAATAAACAAACTTAAAAAATCCAGGATAATTTTATTAAAAAAAAAAAAAACCAAAAAACTAGCCAGCATTTTTGTAGTAACTGATGAGCTGACCCTAAAATTTATATAGGAACCTGAAGGATCTAGAATAGACAATCAAAGTCACAAAAGTGAAGGAATAACTTACTATAAGCTACAATTATCAAGGTAAAGTGGTAGTCACACAAAGACATGAAGATTGATAGAAAAGAAATGAGAGGCAGAAAAACCCTTAATTTATCTTCAACTGATTTCCCACAGACTAACCAAAGAAAAAAAGAGTGGTCTTTTCATCAAATGGTGCTAGATAAGATGGATATCCATACGCAAAAAAAAAAAAATCTTAGACCTGTATCTCAGACCACAGGTGGCAGTCAATTCAACCATGACCTTAAATGTAAGAGCCTCAATTACAAAACTTTTAGAAGAAAACATAGAAGAAAAGTCTTTGTGACTTCAGAGAGTTCTTAGATGTAACACCAAAAGACCAATGCATGAACAAAAAAATTTGATAAACTGGGTTTCATTAAAATTAAACATTTTTGCATCTGAAGAAACACTACTGGGGGTGGGGGGAGGCAAACTGGAGTGTCTGGGTGGCCCAGTCTTGGTTAAGCATTTCAATCTTGGTTTTGGCTCAGGTCATGATCTCACAGTTTGTGAGTTTGAGCCCGCCCACATCAGGCTCTACGCAGACAGTAGATTCTTCCTCTCCTGTCTCTCTGCCCGTACCCTGCTCACGCTCTGTCTCTCTCAAAACAAATAAACTTAAAAAAAAAAAAAAAAAAAAAAGGCAAACTGACTAGGGAACTGGCAGAAGATATTGTAAATTACATATTTGATAAGGAACATGTACCAAGAATATATAAAGAATTCTTGTAAAGAATTCAACTCAATGATGAGACAACAAACAACAAATTAATAACGGGCAAGAAATGTGAATAGATGTTCAACCAAAAAAGATACATGAATGGTGCATAAACATATGAAAAAAATGCTCAACGTTATTAGTTACTAGGAAAATGCAAATTAAGGCCACAGTGAGATACTGCTATACACACCCACCAGGATGGATATAATCAAAAGGACAGATAACACCAATTGTGGACGAGAATATGGAGAACCTGGAACCGGTGAAATGGTATAACCACTTCAGAAAACAGTTTGGCAGTTTCTTAGAAAGGCAAACATAAACTTACCGTAAGACCCAGCAATCCCACTCCCAGGTATCTACCCAAGAGAAATGAAACCATATGTCCACACAAAGACACGTATGGAAACATATGAAGTGTTTATAACAACATTACTCATAACAGCAAAAAACGGAAACAACACAAATGCTCATCAGTTGGTGAGTGGATAAAGCGGGGTTCACCATACAATGGAACAGAATTCAGGAATAAATAGCAATGACCTCTTGATAGACAAACAACGTGGATGAGCCTCAAAAACATTTTAGCTGAAAGAAGCCAGACACAAAATGCTACATGTTACTGGACTCCATTTATATGAAATATGCAGAAAAGGCAACATCTACAGAGACAGAAAGTCAATCAGCAGTTTCCTAGAGCTGTAGGAAGTAGTGAGAACAAACTGTAAACCAGGAGGAAGGGAATTTTGTGGATTATAGGACATTCTAAGATTGGTGTGTGGTAGTGAATACACAAGTCTATAAATTTACTACAAATCACTGAATCGCAGCATTCCTCTTAAGGGTAGGGAGGGAGCGCCGTCCCAGACCCTACACACAATAAACCCCGGATACCTCAAGTGGCAAGAAGGAGAGTAAAAACAGGACAAAACAAAAGATTATAGGTGAATACTATGTGGATTTCAGGTTGGGGGAAATATTTGAAGAGCGCTTTAAAAATCAGTAAAAAAGGGGCGCCTGGGTGGCGCAGTCGGTTAAGCGTCCGACTTCAGCCAGGTCACGATCTCGCGGTCCGTGAGTTCGAGCCCCGCGTCGGGCTCTGGGCTGATGGCTCAGAGCCTGGAGCCTGTTTCCGATTCTGTGTCTCCCTCTCTCTCTGCCCCTCCCCCGTTCATGCTCTGTCTCTCTCTCTCCCACAAATAAATAAACGTTGAAAAAAAAATTAAAAAAAAAAAAATCAGTAAAAAAAAAAAACACTCGTAACTGATTAGAAATGGGCAAACGATGCAAAACATTCACAGAAAAAATCAGAACGGTTAGTTAACTTGAACAAAATGCTCCACTGTAACAGCAAAGAAATGCCTGTGAAAAGGTGGCAAAGCTTTTTAAGGCCCTGAAAAAAGCCTTTTTTTTTTTTTTTTCAACGTTTATTTATTTTTGGGACAGAGAGACAGAGCATGAACGGGGGAGGGGCAGAGAGAGAGGGAGACACAGAATCGGAAACAGGCTCCAGGCTCTGAGCCATCAGCCCAGAGCCTGACGCGGGGCTCGAACTCCCGGACCGCGAGATCGTGACCTGGCTGAAGTCGGACGCTTAACCGACTGCGCCACCCAGGCGCCCCGAAAAAAGCCTTTTAAGACACTTTAAGCCACAAGTGAAGGGGGAGTGACAGAGAGCCCTCATCTGGATGCTAATGATGGAGACGCCCCCTTATGAAACCGTTCCCTGAGTTATCCTTCCCAAGGAGGCAATCTGGAACGGAGAGGAATGAGGCTCTCCGTTTACAGCTTTGGCAACCAAGGAAATATCACCTCAACATGGCATAATTAAATGACTCAGAGAATTTACACAATAAATGCAACCATTTATGTTTCCAAAGAAGGAATTATAATGGGCGATAACGTACACGATCTAATGACCACAACTTCGCACGGATCTTTCTGGAGGGCGGAGCTTCAAATGTTGAGCACTTGAAAGGCGGCTGGTACAGTTGAGGATGGGGAGTTTTAAATTCTATTTAATTTGATTAATTTAAGATTGAAAGAGTCACATGTGGCTAGGGGCTACCCTACTAGAAAGTGCAGCTCTAAAGCCCCAAATTTCAGCCAAGACTGGGGCCTCAGCTGCCCTGGGCCTGCTTCCTGCCCCACGCAGTGCCCACCCAGAGTAGGAAAGAATCACAATGCAAAGGGGTGACAGATGCCCAAGGAAGTTACCACAACAAAGCACCGAGAGCCACGACGGCCAGGAAATGGACTCTTACCTCCTCCTCTTCTTCTGAGCCACTTTCTTCACTATCAGATCTTGGAGCTACTTCATACCTAGAAAAAACAGTCATGATTTAATATACATCTCCCTAGAACCCATAGGATTTACTTTCCTCAACAAGCTGGCTTGTTTCTAAAGGAAAGCAAAACCACCCCCCAGCTGCCAGTGCCCCTGGAACGAGGCCAGCTCAGCATCTGAAAGTGAGGCCCCACTCACCCGGGGTTCATCTCAAGCCAGGCCTCTAGCTGCCCTGCTTTGGGGGCATCTGTGCCCGTGAGGATCTTCCCGCTCTCGACGTGGATAACTTTCACCGGGAGGTCACTCATTTGGCTGGTCTCATCCAGAGGCTGAAAAAGAGTCACACGTGTAACCGGAGATTCTGTGGTATCCGTACCTCAGGCTTCTGCCAACTAGGGCCAACTGGGGAAGCGCCCTCCCAACTCCATGCCCCCCAAAATGGCACCAAACATGGCCACTGGTTGTGAAAATGGATTAATGACATATTAATAATCCAGTAATAACACAGAATCACCGGATGACTGCTGCTTCCTCACGGTATTTCATTTTCAGATACATAATACATTCACGTAGTTCAAAATCCACAAGGGTACGATGTGTGGACCCGCCCCCGCCCCCGCCCCCATTCTCCCCCCCAGGCCCCATCTGACAGCTCTCTGCACAGGTGCCTACTGGTGTCTGTTTCTCATGCACCCTTACAGACCGATTCCATGCAGAAGACACAACGATTCATTTCTTTCCCTTTATACACAAGTGACTACATTATTCGCATTCTTCTGGCCCTTGATTCTTTCAACTGATACCACCTTTGTAGACCTCCTCAAACATCCTCATCCTTTTCTGTTAAACAGCTAACTAGAATATTTGAAAAACAAAACAACTACCTTCCTCTTACCAACAAATACGGAATTTCTCAGTTTCTCATTTTGAGATGTCAACATTGGAAGAACGTTTCCCCCCTCCATTTGCTCCTTCGAATTTCCTGGAGAAAACCTCCAGGAGGAGGAGGAGGTTCTTGTTTAAACTTTTGTTTGCATCTTCCAGGAACTGATCCCCGCCCCCCTCGGCCCCTCTAAGTGTCACACTCACCGTCAACATGGTCCACACTCTAGGTAGAGATGAGCTTTCTAGGTAGAGACTGTGACCAATCTCCCTCTCAAAGCTGCCCGCCATGGAAGGTGACAGTAACCACCTGTCACATGAATAGGCTCTGTGGACTGCCTGCATCAGTCCCAATCAGTGACTTTCACCCCCCAAATGCTCCCCAAGAGTGGCTAACAGGGCTGACGCCTGCACTTCTCCCTACCCCCAAATTCTGATTCAACTGCTCTGGGCCTTTTTAAAAAGCTCCCAGGCAATTCATATGTGCCGAGGCTGAGAACCACTGGCTGAGATCAAGCACAAGTCACGGTCACCACTGAGTGATGCTACTGTAAACAAATAGGAGGCGCGGCTACAGGTTACCCAACAGAACTCACTTTACTGCACTCTTCTGCCCTAGGACTTTTTCCCCTGAATGCCCCACATGGCCTTACGAAGGCTTTCTGCCATAGTAAAATGCCAGCCCACATTCTCAAAATTTCAATATAACATTTAAGATAAAATCTCATGAAGTAAATACGTATCTGAGTTCATTGCCAGTCACTCCCATCAGGAATCTGGCCTACAGGAAAAAGTATGCATCTGCTATGGACTGAATGGTGTCCCCCCCACCTTGCCCCCAAGAATTCGAATGCTGAAGCCCCAACTTTCCAGTGTGGCTCTACATGGAGATGTGGCCTTTGGGGGGTAATGAGGGTTCACTGAGGTCACAAGGGTGGGACCTTCAGGATGGGACAGTGCCCCCGTAAAAGACAGCAAAGCTTGCTCTCTCGCCTCATATGGGGACACAGCAAGAAGGCAGCCATCTATAAGCCAGGAAGAGAGCCCCACCAGGAACCGACCTTGCTGCACTTTGATCTTGGATTTACCGCCTCTAGAACCGTGAGAACATAAGTCTGCTATTTAAGCCAGCCAGGCCATGGTGTTTTGTTAAGGGCAGGCCAAGCTGCCCAGGAGAGAGCATCAGAAGGTACCGTACAAGAAGGCTCTTCACAACAGCGTGTGCCACAGGAGTAAGGGAACATGGGAAAGAGCCACCAGTAGGGAAGGAGCAGGGGGTGGTACATCAGGACCAAGCAGTGCAGGACCTTCCAGACAGCTACGAATAGGAAGCGAATTAAACTACCAGTCTGGAAGCTGAATGAGATTCCAATTCATCGAAATGATAAAATTAAAACAGAATTGATGGCCTGATATGGACAGTGGCCCAAGACACTCTGCTAAATGGAAAGAGTCTAGCTTAATGTCCAGATTGCCCCAAGTGGTCTTACAACAACCCAAAAAAGGACACAGGCATAAAGATTCCAGGAAGTGCCGGGAAGACCAACCAGGGCTCAACATGCAGGCTCGTGAGAGCAGGTGCCACAGGGACTTCTGCTTCTCATCAAACCATTTAGATATTTTCTGCAAGAAATACTACGTTTCGGCAACACCGCAAAGAATGAGAGCGTGTGTGAGCTAATGTGGGAAGACGTCAGAGACAGAATGCAAAGCTGGAAAAAAAAAACCATCTGGTGGCTCACATACAGAAAAGGCCCCAGAGCCAACACCCCAATGCTTACTCACACTTTTCCTCTGGGAGGTGGGAGTGAGGAGGGCGTGGGGGCGGGCGGCGGGAAAGGAAACGCCTCTTATTTACGTCTGTCCCTTTTAAACGTCTGTCCCTTTTAAACGTCCTTCTCCCTGTGCTCGCTTCGGCAGCACATATACTAAACGTCCTTCTCCCAAATGAGAGTACTGAGTGAGAATGGCTGCTTTTGGGAGGCGGGTAGGAATGTGGTAGAAAAAACGGTGCATGGGGACAGCAGCCCCTCCCTGAGTGGGCCACTTTGCACAGTTCTGACTTTTAGAAGCAGGCTAGTCACGTTTCACATACGAAATAAATGATGAGTAAATAAGTAAAACCAACAAGGATGGGGGAACCCACACTAATGGGAGCACAGAGAAAAACTAATCCAAGTAACTTTCGGGGTGGGGTGGCGCAGAGCAGGAGAGAGAGGGAGAAAGGAGGAGAGAGGGAGGGAGAGAATCTCAAGCAGGCTCCAAGACCAATGCGGAGCCCAACGTGGGGCTTGATCGCATGACCCTGGGATCATGACCTGAGCCGATATCGAGTTTGATGCTCAAATGACCAAGCCACTCAGACGCCCCCTCCAAGTAACTCTCAAATGCAGTATTTGAAGCACACAATTTCAGGCTGAATAGCTCCAAACACAAACTAAAGTAGCCAGGAGGCTTCCTTTGCAGAAGGGTGCAAGTTAGCAATTCTGAATTACTTCCTGTATGTTCTGAGACTGAGCAAATAAGGAAATATAGCATGGCTAATGGAAGCCAGGTTTCAGGCTGTTACGGTATGGAAAGAGAGAAGGATTGCACACAGAAGTATCCATGTGAACTGAAGGCTCTGAATATATAGAACTAGTGATGCAGATATAAACTGATTTCCTAGATCTTTTTGCTAAGAGGGCCTAGAAGCAATGACAACCTGTACCGATAATCACATCTAAAGAGAGATCTTGATGGCCGCCTAGCTGGCTCAGTTAGTAGAGCATGCGACTCTTGATCTCAGGATCATGAGTTCAAGCCACACTTGGGTATAGAGCTTGCCAACTTACCTTACTTACGTATATAATAGACAGAAATAGAGACAGAGAAAGAAAGAGAGATCTTGTTTTTTCACATATTCTTCTCTGGTAAAAAGAACCAAGGCACCGTGGAGAAATGACTGACTTCCAGGGTTTGGGCAAAGAAAGCAGAAGATGAACTTGGGCCATTTCAGTGTGCAAGAAGTAAGGAAGCCCTCAAAAGATACGTGAGCCAATCTGAAGGGGCTCCTACTGGCCCAAATTCAAACAATTTGAACTTCAAGATAATGACCGTAAGGATTAAACTAAAACAGAATCCTATGAGTTGGTACAAGGGGTTGGCAAACTGTTCCAAGAGCCACAGAGGAAAGAAGACAAAAAGCTTTTCCTTCCTGTAGAAAGTCATCTACAAAATGCAGAAGAAATCAGGGTGGAGGGGGGGAGCAGGAAATCACCATAACGTAACCATCATGGCAAAAACAGATACAGGCGGAGGTCATTAATGGATATAGAAGCTAGTGGGTAGAAGTTTGAGGAGTTAAAATATGTTTAAAGAGCCTCCAGTACCTCCCCAGAAGGTACTTAATAATCACAAAATGAGAAACAGTAACTTTTCAGCAGAGATGCCCTGGCAGACACCAAGGGATCAAGGTCAATGTCACCAGTGACTGAAGAAGTCTACGCCAGGCACTCTCGACGTGACGCACGGAGAAGAACACAGCGTCACTTCTGGGTCTTGTTGCCAAGAACACATAACCTGAATCTAACCAAAAGGGAAATAGCAAGTCAAACCCAAATTAAAAGCCATTATAGGAAATACTTGGCTTGTTCTCTTCAGAAATGCCAAGGTCAGAAAAGGCTAAGAAGTGAGGAGCTGTTCAAGATCAAAGGAGACCAGACAGACCGTCACTGAATGAGACGCTCGGCCACGGAGCCGCAGTGAAGGACACTAAAGGGACAGCTGGCCAAACCTTAACAAGAGCTGTGGATCTGATCATAGTATTATTGCATCCATGGAAAAGACAGACCTTGTTTTCAGGAAATATAGTGGGGGGTAAAGGGCTGTCCCGTCTGCATCTCCCAAACGGTTTCGGAAAAAGCGGTGTGTGGAAACGGGGAACCCAGGTGAGGACTAGGCAGGAATCCTATGGCCTGTAATTATGAGAGAGTGAAAACTGAAAAACAATGGCATGTGCAAAAGAAAAAAGTCTGGAAGCAAACACACCCAGGAGTTAACCACGTACCCTCCTGGGGGTGGGGTTGAGGAGGGGTGGGACGTGGCGGGGGACAGATGTGGATTCTTACCACTGTCACATAGAGCTCTGGTGAGCTTTAAACAGCTATAAAAATGTAAAGGAGGAAATAGATCGAAGCTCCCAGGGCTGGGCTGGCATTTCCAGGAAGCCCCTGATTCCTCACCTCGCCATCAGGTCCGATTGCAGGCGTCTGTCCTTCTGCGTTTTCTGCCTTCTGGAAGTAAAGAGAGAGACACGGTCACTCCCTGCCTGGGGAGGCAGCGGCACCCGCACCAAGACGGCTGCTCGGGTCCCATCAGGAGGGCAGGCACGGGGCGGGGTCCCCGCGCACCTTCTTTTTCTTTTTCTTCTTTTTCTCCTTGGCGACCTGGGCAGCCTTGTGCTGCCGCACCAGCTCTGTGAGGTTCGCCACGTACTCGTCCGTCTGCTGCAAGAGGTAGGCCAGGCGTTTGTCCTTTTTCTGGTCGATGAGCTTGCGGTAGCCCTCCTCATCTTCAGCCTGCAGAACAGCAAGGTTATGGCGTTTGCTTGCAAGAGACACATGCTCGTCCATTAGCGCCCATGGCAGGGAACCCGGGGTCAAGAAGGCCACTGGGGGTTGCTAACCGGCAACCAGCCCGCACTAAGGGAGTGCTGGGCCTCCACCACGGCCGTGCTGCATACACACCCTCCACGTAGCTATCGACTCTCCCTTCAGTATTTCCTCAACCTCTACCCAGAGCGGACCCTGAGGGGGCCTGCTAAACAGACATGCTTCTGCCAGAGGTCATCTGAAAAGGCCAACAGCAAGTCTTGGCCCCTGTGTCCACAGATACACCCCAAATCCAACACTCTCTCTGGTCTGGGCCATTTTACCGTCACAGACGCGTGCAGCAAGCCCCTCCTGGCTTTCTGATAATAAACCTGATCATGTCACCCCCAGTTTATAGCCTCCTGTGGCTCCCACTCACACTCAGAATTAAATCTAAAGCCTTCCTCATGGCCTACAAGGCCCAACAGGACTGCCCTAGGGACTCTGGCATCACTCATGCCCTCACCACGCTATTCTAAGGGCTGCCTGCCGTGCCTCGCACTTGGCTTTCTGCCACTTCAAAGCTCTTAACCTTGGTTCCTCTATCCCTGGGAGGCACTTCATCCAGGGAGTCATGCCCACCCTCCCAGAACACCCCATAAACCCCCACTCCCTCATCCTGCCTCTTTCTTGTCAGTGTACTTCACACCATCCAAAATGATCTAGTTGGTTCCGCCTGGGCACCTGCCTCTCTAGGGCCAGTGGGGGCAGCCGTGAGGGTAGGGACTGCATGCTTCTTACTCCTGTGGCCATGTACCTAGAGCAGTGCCTGCCAATATCTGCCCAGCTGGAGAATCGCCTCTGAATAGCCAGACACAAAGGGTGGGACGGAGGACAGGGATCACATCGGTCACTCTCGAACCTGGAGTCGGTGCCCCCTCCCTTTTCTGGGGAGAACACAGAGCCACCAGCTAACCAGCCTAAGGTCTTCTGATCACTGGTGGAATGAAGAGGCAAAGGTCTCAGACCAGGTCTCTTGGACGCCCAAATCCAAGCCCGTTCTTTCTCTCTGTCCCAGCGCTAACTCGACCAGTCAACCGCCTCAGCAGAACACAGGGTCTTCGATCCCTGGTGTCTGTCACACCCAAAGCACACACAAAGGGACACAAGGTCACGAAGGCAGGACTTTACCATGAGCCTCCGCATTCTCTCTTTCTCAATCCTTTCGTTTTCCTTCTTCTGTTCCCTCTCCGTGTTGGCGTGGTACGTGGCCACAGCCTTCGTGAGTTTCTGGATTTTGCCTGTGACCGATCTGTGATATTCTTTGAAATCCTTGGCATGCTGCAGAATGCTGTTGAGGTATTCCTGCAGGAACACACACAGAAAACAGGACTGGCTATTCCACAGGCTCACTACAGTGTTGCCCCAGCCAAGACAAAACTTTAAAGGCAGTTGGTTTAAAACCAAGAGGACGTAACCAAAACAGTACCAGGACACCGTCTGCCTATGCGGTTCGGCGTTCTCTGGACAAGGAAACACTCCATGCCGGTGACCGGTGGGAAGGGCCCTCCCTCGTGTACAACAGGGCAAGCCGCCTTGCTGGAGCCACCTGGCACTGAACGTAACCACTTCGAAACGCTCTGACCCTCCAACCAATTATTCCACTGCCAGGAATTTACTTTAAGGAAAACAAGCAGATATTGGCCAAAAGAATTAAAATACAAGAATGCCCAGTTTAGCGTTCTCTTTAACACTGGAAGGTTGAGAACATGCTACCTGTGCCCGAACAGGAAAATGGTTGCATAAATTACTGGATGCTGGATACACTAAGGAACACAACATACGTGTTAAAAATCATGCTTCCACAATACTTAGAACAACGTGTGTACGTATTTGTTTACAGGTGGCTACTTAACTTCTGATTATTCTGTGCACACACAAGAAAGCTACCTGGAATGATATATACCAAAAACCCTTGCTAACAGTGGTTACCAGTGTTACATAGGGAGTAAAGAGCTTTAGAAAATGTAAATGAGCAAATGGGGCGCCTGGGTGGCTCATTCGGTTAAGCATCCGACTCCTGATTTCAGCTCAGGTCATGACCTTGTGGTTTGTGAGTTCAGGCCCTGCGTTGCACTCTGCGCTGGCAGTATGGAGCCTGCTTGGGATTCTCTCTCCTTCTCTGCCCCTCCCCCACCCTCTCTCTCACTCTCTCTCAAAATAAAATTTAAAAAACTTACCAAAAAAAAACCACAATGGAAATGAGCAAACAAACAGAATCATCCCCACATCCTACTCCACACAGATTTGGTCTTCCTGACTGATCTTGTGAAAGTAAAGTCAGATCACGGCCTCCTCTGCTCAGGACCCTCCATGGCTCCCCCCTCACTCAGAGCAAAGGCCCAAGTTGTGCCCTCGGTCCATAAGCTCTCCCGTCACCTCCCCATCCTCCCCATCTCCCCACCCTGGGATCCCTGCTGGCCAGAGAACACAGGGCACATTCCAGCCCCAGGGCCTTTGCATCTTCCCCTGGATCTGCAAAGTTGCTTGCCCACATGTCCCTGTGGCTACCCTCCCTCAGGTCTCCACTCAGATCCACACTGTGTAAACAGCCCCTCCGTCACCCTCCATCCACCCCTGCTTTACGCCTCTTCATACTCCACCACCTCCCAACGTGGTATATGTGATTACGGCCCGTCCTCCCACTGCCGTTTGGTTTTGTCCACGGACATACTCTCGGTGCCCAGAATACCGTTACGGCAAACAGAAAAGACAAACAGGCAGCACGCTCAGACACAAACCAAACGAGACTCCACAGCGTGCAAGCTCAGCCGAGCCTCGCGCTGGGTGGGGACCCCGCACCTGGTGCTTCTGCCGGCGCTTGCGCTCCTGCTCGATCTTCTGCTGCTTCTCCAGCTTCTCGGTGATACGGGCCTCGCGCAGGGACTGCCGCTTGCTGCGCTTGTAGGCCTTGGCATTGAGGGCCGTCTCGAGGGCGGTGTCCCTCCTCATGCACACCACCACCTCCTGTCGCAGCTTGAGGAAGACAAGACGCGCACAACTCCGTCAGGTCCACGAGTAACTACACATCCCAAGCTAGACAGAACGCTGCTCTGGATTTCCGGAAGGATCCTTGCTAAATGCCGTCTGGAGGGGGCCCATGGGTAGCGCAAGCACAGGTCAGGAGACAACTGCTTTTGGACACCCAGAAGGTTCTCTCACACCTTCAGAGGTCTCCAGCTTCGCTTATCGTCAATCCCACAGAAAATACTTCTTACGGGTCATTCAAAATTAAAGCACCCTCAGAAACAGGCCCGTTTTTAAGTCTACTGTTTCAAAACGCGATGTGATGTCTTAGGGAAGACGCACAACTACTCATCCCAAGAACGGCTACTGTCCCACCGCTGTGCGCGACACGAGAGGAGAGATGCGCAGCCAGCTAATGAGGACGCAAGGACACTGCTGCTCTCAACGTCAAGGCGCATTTAATAACTGCCTGGCAAGTAGGAGAAAAGGCCCTTTTCCTCAAGCAGCGGGCCTGCACCTGTGCCCACCTGCCTCTGGAAGTTCAGCAGCCTGAGGGCCTTGAGCTCAATGGTCGCTTTGGTTCGCAAATCCCCGGCCAGGGACCCGGGAAGGTTTTCAAGTTCCTGAATTCGGTGTGCGATTCGAGCCTGCAGCCTGGGATACAGAGACGGAAGAAAAGAGCAGTGATGAGAGATCTTGTCTATTCACGGGAGCTCCTCTGTTCCCTGTCTTTAAAGGTGGAGCTTCAGGAGAACCTATCTCTCAAGGAAGGCAGATCCCAGTGATGAGACAAGAAATAGCTCAATAAAGGACGCCAGCCACAGCGCACAACACATAAAGAGGAGGACAGGCACAGAAACCAGAACCCGACAGGGCACACCTGCCTTCTGACATCCCAGCAGTGTGAGCGGCTTATGGAGGCAGACCAGCGTCTCTACCCCAGCCCTGGGTCTCTAATTCGCCTAGGGAGAATGCGCAGAGCAACCCTACAGGCTTCGTCTTAAAGTTCAAATGCGATAATCCCCCTTCTCAGTGTTTCGCATATTTATTAAGCACCTACTGTGTGCCAGGGACTGACCCAGGTGTTAGACCTTAGCACTAAACAAGACTAACAGGGATATTTGTTATTCTCACAGAGCTCACAAGCTTATCAACAAGACAGGCCATAAAGCAGTTAAAAATGTTTACACTAATTCCAGAGAGTACCACGTACTCTGAGAAGGGAGCTGGAAGTGAGGGAGGTGGACAGGGCCACTTTGGGCAGGTGACCTCAGCAATTAGGCCTAAATTAGCCAAAGAACCAAGCCCGGCTTCTGTAAAGGCCCTGGA
Organism: Herpailurus yagouaroundi; assembly: GCF_014898765.1. Taxonomy (NCBI): domain Eukaryota; kingdom Metazoa; phylum Chordata; class Mammalia; order Carnivora; family Felidae; genus Herpailurus; species Herpailurus yagouaroundi. Next base: position 3,259,420 of record NW_024412431.1, on the reverse strand, counting down.
GCAGTAATGAGTCTAACTTACTCAACAGAAAGAGGAACAGGGAGAGTGGAATAGGCAAGGACAAAGCCTCGGGCAGGGACTAAAAACAAAAAGGCGCTTCCTGGATGGGCAATGGGACACTAATGGCAGATTTGAACCTGGGGAAGAGATCTAAAGCAATCACTTAGAAGAGACTTCACACTGCCGTGTGGCAAACAGGCTGCACTACTGAGGGTGTATAGGTGGGGCAGACCAGGTGGCTGCGTCCACAGTGTGAAGAAGGCCACCAGTTCCTGGGACGGAGGAGGAAAGCTGAGATGAGGACACGGAGGGTGAGGGAGGGCGAGCGATAGTCAAGGGGCTGCAGGGTCTGGCCCAATGAGCTGCTGCCGGGTGCATGGAACGGAGACTGGAAGGAAACGGTGGGGGGAAGGACAGGAGGACATCCGGAAAGGCCACGTTTAAGCTGTCTAAATGCAGCTGGAGGGGAGGTGCCTAGGTACAGGGGTGGGAGCTCCGGAGCACATCACAGCTGGGGAGGCATTCTGGAGACTGTTATTGGGCAAAGATTTCCTGATACATCTGGGGATTACGGCGAATGAGGCCCAGCCCTCCCTCATGGAGCTTACATTCGTCAAGGGAGGCCAGCCCTGAATAAGTTAGCAATGCAATGGAAAAAAGGGAGAGGGAGGTACAGGGTGCTCAGGAGGCAAATCTGAGGTGCCCCAGCAGTATGGGATAGAGTGATTCAGACCTGCCGTGTGCCTGGCACCGCAGCCAGCCCCTGGCACCCAGAAGGCCTTGGCAAAGCAGCCAACAACTAGTGATGTTTGGGAAGGGCCCACCACAAAGCTTGACCGGTTGCTTGTGGAGTGTTCATGAGCCGAACATCAGCAAGGAGAAACGGGCACTTCCATTCCCACACCTACTGGGACAGCCTCTGCAGAGGGCCATTTTCCAGACTCTCGGAAAACTTCCCTGCATGTGTTCCCCCATACCCAAGCAATGGCAGTTTTATGGATTTATTCTGACACATGTGCATATAGTACTGTTTCAACAAAAGATTGGGGGTGGGGATTCAAAACAACCTGACATCCCTTATTACGGCTGAATAAATTATGGTATAGCCCCCAGGTAGATACCATGCATGCAAAAAAGGAAACCTCACTGGGGCACCTGGGAGGCTCAGTCGGCTAAGTGTCTGACCCTTGATTTTGGCTCAGGTCATGATCTCACAGTTCATGAGTTCAAGCCCCACATCAAGCTCTGCAATGACAGTGTGGGGCCTGCTTGGGACTCTCTCTCCCTCTCTCTCTGCCACCCACCCCCCACAAAGCACACACTCACTCTCTCTCAAAATAAATAAACTTAAAAAGAGAGAAAGAGGGGCGCCTGGGTGGTGCAGTCGGTTAAGCGTCTGACTTCAGCCAGGTCACGATCTCACGGTCTGTGAGTTCGAGCCCCGCGTCAGGCTCTGGGCTGATGGCTCAGAGTCTGGAGCCTGTTTCCAATTCTGTGTCTCCCTCTCTCTCTGCCCCTCCCCTGTTCATGCTCTGTCTCTCTGTCTCAAAAATAAATAAACGTTGAAAAAAAAAATTAAAAAAAAAAAAAAGAGAAAGAAAGAAAAGCTCACTTTGTACAAACAATGATCTAAGCTATGCTCCCACGGACGAACGGCGTGCACGCCATGTAGTATCTGGGACCACAGGGCTGCCCAGGCATTCACCGGATTTCTCTGGAAGGATATGTACTTATACAGAGAACCAGGCAGCTGGTGACAGCTCTCTGGTCACATACCTCACTGGCTTTCAGAACAGTGAGCCAAACCGACACGCATCAGGGCCGCCCCGAGTGAGGGGCCCCAGGCAGCCGCTCCCTCACCTGTACTCCCGCTCCTGCAGGATCTCCACAGGGTCCAGGCCCCGAGGCTTCTGGATGGGGGTGATGCGGCTCTGCTTCTGGTGCAAAGGCACCATGGGGGCAGGCTGGGCAGGCTGCCCCGGCGACTGTGTCTGGGGCGGCATCACCGGGGAGGCGGCGGGCGGGACGGCAGGGGGCGCTGGTGAGGGGCGGCCCGTGGGCTGTGGGGGGATCAGCTTCTGAGGTGTGCTCGTGGGGGCAGCAGCATTCGCCATGGGTCCTGGGGGCGGTGGGGGAAAGAGGGGTCAAGCGGCGAAGACAGAGCTTTGAATTCTGGCTCGGTTCCAGGGGTAAATGAAGAGCCTGCCGGGCACTCCCTGCCCCGGCAACAAGCTCGTCCCCGCGGCTGACTAAGCCCGTGCAGGCTGCCATGCTGCTTCCTGCTCAGGGGTCTCACTCCCTCCTGCTTCCTCTAGATCTCACCGTAGGTGCCCCTTCCCAAAGGCACGCCTGCTCAAGCACCGCTCACAGGTTTGGTCTTGCCACGTATGGCCCCCTAGGACCAGAAGTTTCCGGACTGTCATCCAGTGCCAAAGGAAGCCTACTGAGGCAATTAGCTCTTCAGTGCCCATCACTAAACCTCGTCCTTCGAGAGGACGAGGAATGAGTCCGTTTTGCCCATGCTTCATCCCAACAGATGCGCCTCTCCAATACTTAAGACCACGTTTTACACAGAACACAGAGACTGCGCACAGAAGAAATGGAACCCTGAGCCACCCTGTCACCCTGCCTGCCTCCCACAGCACTGGGGGATATTCTCAGGAGGCCAGGGGATCACACGTGGCCTCCAGGCTCGGAGGCCCAAATTCTGACGGCTGGTATTCATGGCTACAGCAATGCCGCCCCACAGCCTCGCTGCAGTCATACAATGGACCCGCTCATCAGTACCCTTCTCTTCTTGGTAAAGACAGCCCAGGATCACCATGACCCACAGGACAAGGTGGGGTGGGAATCATGCAGCGGAACCAAACTTAAACCTCTGGGAACGGACCCGGGACGGATAGACCCAAGAAGGCAGAAAGAAGCAAGGACTTGGGGCGCCTGGGTGGCTCAGTGAGTTAAGTGTTTGACTTCAGCTCAGGTCATGATCTCCTGGTTTGTGAGTTTGAGCCCCACATACTGTCAGCATGGAGCTGGCTTGGGATTCTCTCTTTCTCCCTCTCTCTCTGTCCCTCCCCCACTCATGCTCGCTCCCTCTCAAAATAAATAAATAAACTATAAAAAAATGTATATTTAAAACAAAGAAAACTAAAAGGCAAGGACTTGTCCTCAGCCCCCTCTCGGGTTCTGCATGGCGCAAGCTCGTGAAGAGCAGGGAACAGGCATGCCACCAAGACAGAGGAGACTTACCTTCAGGCCAAGGCTTGGGAGGCCCTCCGGGGGGCTGACCTGGCATCCCAGGGGGCACACCTGAGGGTCCGGGGGGGGGCATGTTGGGCCCTCCCATACCTGCACACGGGGAGAAACAAGAGAATAAAAGGCATCCTGTGTTTATGCCCGCATCCACCCCCACGGGCAGTCCTGGCTCCAGGGGACACAGCCAACAACAGCCCCTCAGTGTGGACGAGAGGTCAGGGTGGGGGGGGAGGAGAGCGGAGAGGCGGTGGGAGGAACTTGCATCGCGCTGGCAGCCCCGCCTGCCCGAGCGCCGAGTGCTGACGCCGCGCTGTCTCTGGGGGGACGCATGCGGGCAGCACGGCCCAGGTCGGCTGACACTGCTGCCCCATCCCGGTCGGTTCGCCCAGTCCCCTCCCTACCCCGAGCGCTGTGGACGGTGGGTCTTACCGTGAGGCCGGCTGTAATTTGGAGGTGCTGGTCCTGGACCTGGCCCGGGGCCGGGGCCGGGGCCGGGTCCCGTGGCGGACACAGAGGGTGGAGGTAGCGTTGGCATCTGCTGCTGCATCCCAGGCATCGGCCGCTTCCCCTGCACCGCCATCTGCAGGTGGTCGGGGAGGGGCTGGCCCCTGGCCAGCATCTTGTAGGCCATGATCTGGGCTCTGAGCTGATGCAGCTGGTTCTGGTTAAACGGAGTCGGGCCCCGGTTCTGCTGTCCCAAAGCCTGGGGATCGGCGCCGTCCAGCGGGGCCCCTCCTGGCCCAGACGACATCTGTGGGCCTGAGGATGGGCCGCTGGCTGGAACCGGACTGGAGGCGTGCTCGGAGCCACCCAGAGGGGAGGGGTAACCTGTGGGGCCACGTGGATCCAAGTGGTCACTCGGCAACACACATTCTAGGACGTCTAAGGCAAAGACGGCAACCTTTCGGCTGCGCTGACACCAGCTCCTGTCTCGAGACGGGGGTGGCCAAGGGACTCTACTCCTGTGATTCAAATGACAAGTGCCCAGAGAGAGGACACGCTCTGGCAGCCTAACCAGCAGCTGGCACAACTGGTTTGGTGTTGGCTCAGCTTTCAGCAAGTTGCCAAGGGTCAATGCTGGGATGTTACACAGATCCAGGCCTCCCTCAGGCCTGCCCCCTGCCCCCCAGCTAGGACAGAATGCTCCTCTGACCCCCATGTAGAGCCCCTGGGCGCAATGAGCTTCCCACCGATAAGAGGAAATCATATACTCCATCAATTCTCAAGCTGCCCTGTTCAGAAAAACCACCTGGAAGGCTTGTTAAAACAGAGCCCCACCCCCACCCCAAGATTCTGTCGCAGAAGCTAAAGTGGGGCCCGGGAAGGTGTATCCTTAATATGCTCCTGGGTAGCTTGGGAGCTGCCAGCCCGAGGCGCCCACTCTGCTCAGCCCCCATCTAACCTCCAGTGCTTCACATGGATCCACCCCTTTGGCGTCCCCACTCCCGGGGCTGCTCAAAGACAGACTGGCCTGAGACGGGCACCAGCCAAGCCCAACCCCAAGCCCAACAGTCTCCCAAGGGCTGAAGTGTCCTGAGTCTACCCTGTATGTGCCTACGGGAGACCCAACTAGAAAAATGACCTCAGGGCACCCAGGGGGACAACACATACAAGGAAAGAAGAGTAATCAAACGGTACCTTGGGAGTGCTGGTCCATGGGGCTTGGCGGGGGCCCCATCCCTGCGTGGGCCCCCGACCGCATCCCCATTCCCTTCATCTGGTTGTAGCGGGGATCATCCGACATGCCCTTCTCGTGCATGGACTCCATTGGCTGTAAGAGGGGATGATGAAAAGGCAAGATCAGCAAGAGGGAACAGGAAGAGGCAGGAGGCAAAGGGCCACCCGAGAGAAGTTCACTGCCACTGAAAATGTCCACCCAAGGTCGCCATGGTATATATTGAATCGCCAATGTGACCAAGCAGCTTAGGTCCAAGCTACGGTCCTGATACCTACACTAAGTGTCAAGTAGATGCATGAAGCAATGTCACACAGCGATGGCTGACCACCTAGGCGGCTAGAGATCTGGAGGCGAAGGGACAGATGGATCAGGAAGCCAGGAGACAGTTTCAGATGGCCAAAATCCCATGAGGAAAGGACATGAGCTCCTGGTGAGGAGCTGTTTATGACTGGGACACCAAGCTCGCCATTAATTGTCAGAAGGAGACCTGGTGACAAGTCTTTGGATCAGGAATCCTCTTCCTTGGGAGACTGTAAGTCAGAGGGACAAACAGAAATTTCTGCCTGTAAGTATGGTTACACTACACTAGGTGTCCTCGCTGATCTGAGATCAGCCTCCAGCCTACTAGTTGGGAGGAAAGCTGTCTGTGGCATGGTTCCATCCCTCCTGAGAGCGATGACACCCATTTTCCCTCAGCACTAAGTACTTCCCCTATTGCAATAGCTGGTGAAGGGGACATCTTCCGGGACCCTTCCAGGACACTGCTAGGCCCTGACTGGCCCAAATATCCCGGTCCCCGGGGACAGTCTAATGGGTGGCCCAGCTGACTACAACTCAGTGTGTGCCACAAGAGAAGGAAGATGGGAGGAAGAGAGGGTGCTTGGCTGGGACCACGAGGAGCAGCTTCATACGCAGGAAGAGGGTGCAGCCCTCGGGAAGGGAACTTCTCCGCAGACGAGGAGTGTCCCGCTACCCCTGGGCCCTGGCTCCTAACACTGTGCAGGACAAATGGTAGGTGTGGGGTGTGTGCCAGTGATAAGAGAAAAAAAAACCAAAATGTGCAGAGAGGGAAAGAGGAGGCTGTGCTGGAGAAGCCAGACTAAATCAGCGAGGGGAGGGAGGGGGCTGGTTCACTAACTGCTTCCCAGGAAGTGACAAGAAAGATACTGTTGCCAGAAATGTGTGGGAGGGGCACCTGGGTGGCTCAGTAGGTTGAGCGTCCGACTTTGGCTCAGGTCATGATCTTGGGGTTCGTGAGTTCGAGCCCCATGTCGGGCTCTATGCTGACATCTCAGAGCCTGGAATTGCTACGGATTCTATGCCTCCCTCTCTCCCTGCCCCTCCCCTGCTCACACTGTCTCTTTCTCTCAAAATAAATAAACATTAAAAAAAATAAAAATACAAAACGTGTAGGAGATGGGGAAGGCAGGGAGGACCCAGAGGCACAAGATGGCTCTGCCATGGACACAGTGAGGGACCATTTCTCTGAGAGCCTACTTCCTCATCTGTAAAATGGGCACAATAACCACCTACACCTAATGGGTGGGGCAGCGGGGGGGGTGGGGTGGGGAGGGGAGATTAAGTGGAATGGGGTACAAACACATGGATGGCCCTGGTAGGGAGGCTATGGGGGTCAACACAGAACCCTGACCTCCAGGCCACACAATCTGCATATTCTGCGAGGGTCTCCTGTGGTTTCTGAGACTTGAACACATCACCTTTTCCTTTAGATGCTCATACATATAAGAGGATGTTTCCTCGCTTCCCCAACCACCACCCAGGAACACAGGGAGAAAGAAAAATTATTTGTGTTGGGAGGCTTTTTTTACACCCCATTGGCAAAAAACATCCCTGATCAGTTCAAGTAAGTCGTTATGACAGTGAGTGGCGCCCAAGCGCAGGATCAAGTAGGGATAAGGGGCACCCACTGCTCTGCTTCGTAAGTTACACAGGTGAGTGTGGGAAACCAAGTGACACAGCTACTTTTTAAGGAGCTGGGCACTTTTTATTCATTAACGAAAGACAACCCTGGAGCAGTGTTAGCGCGTTTCCCACGTGGAATGCTGGGTGTGGGAGACACACGGTGGAAAGGCTGCTGGCTGGCAGCAGAAGCCAGGATGCACGGCTGATCACGCAGACCCAGCCAATCGGTCAGTGGGCCCGGGCTCCCTACCTTGTGCATCTGATGCATGTTGTCCTGAGGGTACCCTCCAGGCCCCTGGGTCGGGATGGGGTGTCCTGCTGAGGGAGGCCCCGGACTGGGCCCCATCATGCTGTGGGCAGAGCCCGGCGAGGGGCCTGGGCTAGGGCCCAACATGGCTCCAGGGGAGGGGCCCGGGCCCGGGGAAGGGCCTGGCCGAGGAGTTCCGCCCAGCGGTGGGTCTGGAGTGGACATCTTCACAGGAGCAGCAGACAGTGGTCTCCTGCTAGAAAGAAGTCTTGGTCAGTCTGGGGTCGTAGCCACCACCAGGGAGAGTCAGAGCTGGCAAGGGAGGGCCACACGTAGTATTGTAAGCAGCACCAATCTGACAGGGTGCTGTCACCTTTGACGGGCAACCCCCACCACCCAGACCTTTCTCCTCCCTTCTTCTCAGAGGAGATAATACATCGGGCATACAAAATCAGATCACAGTCTCCCCCGAGGAATGGGACTCCGGAGGTGGAGGTATACAGCCACTGTCCCACCTGGGGATTCACTTCCCTTGCTGTTATTCTGATCACAGCAAAGAGAACGTCTCAGGGTGGTGCCCATACACCCTTCACGCCTAACACCTGCCATCTTCCGATTTGACAAAAAGGGAGAGCAAGACTAAGACTCAAAGCCTTTGCTGGCAACAGAATCCACCTGGGCCTTGGGACACTCAACAGAACCAAATATTCATGGCAAGTGATGCCGGTTTCCCATTTAAGGCGGTGAGACCAAGTCCCTTTTAAATTAAATGAATACAAGTTTAACATGTAGGTTCATTTAAAGTATTACACAAATAAAGGCGCTCGATATCTCAGATACTTCCACAGTGATATTCACGTGTCTAAAGTCCAATGAAAGTTTCCATAATCTGAAAACTGATGTTCAGAACTACGACCCAGAGCCACGACGAGATCCAAACATATGCTAAGGGGGAAAAAAAAGTCGAATGATGGTGGCAAGGTGATTAATTATGCTTGCTAAGACAGGGCCACGAGCTGGTAAATTTCATCCAGTTTTCTACAGTAAGGATTCTAGGTTCAGGTAACCCTTCATCTGTTGCATAGTTACATATAGCCTTAAATACAATTCTCTTCAATTTAAGAACTTCTTTCATGATGATGGAGGAATACATCTTCAGGGCTGAAAGGTAGAAAACACAAGATCACAAGAACTTAAAATCTCCCAGCACCACACCAGACACACAGAGGTGAAGTGCTTACCAGCCCTGCAGGGAGCAACGAGCAACCAAGCCCTCCTTATCCGAGCCAGGCAGGGTGACGGGGGTGGGGGTGGGAAGAAGGGGCTGGGGGTTTCCTCAGAGACGTGGGCCACCACCAGAGCCATAAGGATGGAGCTGAGCCGGCCAAGGCAGAGAGCTGCCCTCATATGGCTGCCGGGACTCCCACCACACTTCACTGCCTCCCTTCTAGACTGTTCCACACGCAGGCACACACATCCTCAACAGTATTACTCAGCACATGCTAGGCAAGCTTCTCTTCACAGAATTCTACCCAGGACCACCTTTAACATGTAATAGTCTTCAAAAGAGGATTTCTAGTGGATTTCTGCTGTGTTCTCTCATTCTGCCACATACCGAGTTATTTAAAAGCCCCTCTCTTGTTGGCATGTCTCAAATGTGGGCTTTGTTTCTGTAGACTTTTCTGGTGTTGGGAGAGACTCTCTTTGTCCTGAAACTTTACTGGGCTCTTCTGGTTCTAAGGATAAATTTTGTCAAGAAGTCTAAGAACATTTTTAATTCTCTTGATTAAAACAAAGTAAAGTTTTCATTTGAAAGATGGGCATATTTTCCTGGATAATCGATCAAAAGCCAAAACGTCTTTGTCCCAGTTTCATGGCTAAATAATCAGAGCAGAGAGAATCAGAAACTTTGGCAGGGCATGGACCAGTGACCAGTGCACCAGCCTGACTAGGAACAGACCCAATTGCTCAAAAAAGTGCTCACAATCCCTTCCTCACAAATCCAAAATCCCATAAGCCCAGAGACGGGGAGAATCAAACTTTCAAAAAACAGAGACAAATGTGGAGCGCCTGGGTGACTCAGTCAGTTAAGAATCCGACTTCGGCTCAGGTCATGATCTCAAGGTCAGTGAGTTCGAGCCCCACGTTGGGCACTGTGCTGACAGCTCAGAGCCTGGAGCCTGCTTCGGATTCTGTCTCCCTCTCTCTCTGCACCTGGCCTGCTCACGCTCTGTTCTGTCTCACAAAAATGAATAAACGTTAAAAAAAAAAATTTTTTTTTTTTAAATAGAGGCAAATTCATTTAGAAGCAAAATCAGACCTGATTCAGACATGTGTGAACAGTCCTACCTTCTGCTACAGAACTAGGATCCTGTTACCTCCAGACGCCGCTCCAGGCTCTGCCACGTGGGTGACCTGTATCCCAATCGTTTTCTAAAATGCTGATTCTCAAGTCTGAAACCTCCAGCCCAGGGTTTGTCTAGGGCAAGACGCACCTGCAGTCATACTTCACAGGTGGACACCTGAGTGACATGAACATAGCCACGGCCGGGGCCAAGGAAGATGGCTCCTCAGGGCGCCCCTCTGGACCCTTTGCGCCCACAGGGCCTCTCAGGCCCAGAGAGACTGCAGCGAGGTGACAAGAGAGACAGCGGCCCCCAAAATACTCAAAGGAGTCCCATGGCATCTGGGAGCTCACGGATGCTTTCTCAACTGAAGGTCTCTATTCTTTTTTTTTTTAATGTTTTTGAGACAGAGAGAGACAGAGCATGAACGGGGGAGGAGCAGAGAGAGAGAGGGAGACACAGAATCTGAAGCAGGCTCCAGGCTCTGAGCTGTCAGCACAGAGCCCGATGCGGGGCTCGAACTCATGGACCGTGAGATCGTGACCTGAGCCGAAGTCAGACGCTTAACCGACTGAGCCACCCAGGGGCCCCTGAAGGTCTCTATTCTAAGTCAAGCCCACTGAAACCAATAGCAAAATAAAATCTAGGGAACGTCATCTAGGGATGATGTCATCTCCTTACCTAAAGGCAGATGTGCCAAAGAGCAAACACTGGGGAGTGTCTTTGGAATGATGGTTCTTCTAAAAGTAGTTGATACTTAGTGTCAGACCTTCTTCCCATCAAAATGCGGGGTACCTCTAGAAATTAATTACCTCCACCCACAGCAGCACTAACTTCATCAGCAGACACATGAAGTTTGCTGAAGATGCTGGAGGGCATCAGATAATAATTTTGTGCCAAAATAAGGCAACATCTACCTTTGAGAAGTACAGGGTTTCAGAAGAAACTTTTTTTAAATGCATCTGTTTTTTTAAGTTTCTGTCTTTGAGAGAGAGAGAGAGAGAGAGAGAGAGAGAGAGAGAGAGAAAGCACAAGCAAGGGAGGGTCAGAGAGAGGAGGAGGAGGAGGAGGAGGAGGAGGAGGAGAGAGAGAGAATCCTAAGCAGGCTCCTCACCAAGAGTGCAGAGCCCGATGTGGGGCCAATCCCACGAACCGTGAGATCATGACCTAAGTCAAAGTTGGACACTCAACTGACCAAGCCACTCAGGTGCCCCTGTATTTTTTCATTCCTAAAAAAAAAATTTTTTTAGGGACACCTGGGTGGCTCAATCGGTTAAGCGTCCGACTTCAGCTCAAGTCATGAACTCGCAGTTTGTGAGTTCAAGCCCCGCATCGTGCTGTGCTGACAGCTCAGAGCCTGGAGCCTGCTTCGGATTCTGTCTCCCTCTCTCTCTGTTCCTCCCCTGTTCGCACTCTGTCTCTGTCTCTCAAAATTAAATACAGATTAAAAAAATTTTTTTGTTTTTAGTTTTTAAGTTTATTTATTTATTTATTATTTTTTTTATTATTTAAAAAAAATTTTTTTTTTCAACGTTTATTTATTTTTGGGACAGAGAGAGACAGAGCATGAACGGGGGAGGGGCAGAGAGAGGAAGACACAGAATCGGAAACAGGCTCCAGGCTCTGAGCCATCAGCCCAGAGCCTGATGTGGGGCTCGAACTCACGGACCGCGAGATCGTGACCTGGCTGAAGTCGGACGCTTAACCGACTGCGCCACCCAGGTGCCCCTAAGTTTATTTATTTGTGGGGGGAGAGGCAGAGAGACAATCCCAAGCAGGCTCCGCGCTGTCAGCACAGAGCCCAATGCGGGACTCAAACCCACGAACCATAAGACTATAACCTGAGCCGAAATCAAGAGTCAGACACTTCACCAGCTGAGAAACCCAGGAGCCCCCACAACAGGCTTTTAAAAATGGCATTTGCAGGGCGCCTGGGTGGTTCAGTCAACCGGTTAAGTGTCCAACTTCCGCTCAGGTCACGATCTCACGGTTACAGTTTGTGAGTCTGAGCTCCACGTCAGCTCTGTGCTGACAGCTTGGAGCCTGGAGCTTGCTTCAGATTCTGTGTCTCCCCCTCTCTCTCTGCCCCTCCCCTGCTCATACTCTCTCTCTTTCTCAAAAACAAATAAAACATTAAAAAAATAAAGTAGGGCACCTGGGTGGCTCAATCGGTTAAGAGTCTGAGTCTTTTATTCGGCTCAGGTCATGCAGTCATGCTTTGTGAGATCAATTTCCGAGTCCAGCTCTGTCCTGACAGCGTGGAGCCTGTTTGGGATTCTCTCTTTTCTCTGCCTGTCTCCCACATGTGTGTACGCATGCACGCGCTCTCTCTCAAAATAAATGATCCTTAATAAATAAATAAAGTAATAAAAATAATACAAATGGCATTTGCTTCAGAAGCTGTCACCTCTGAACTGTCAGGTTGCGATGAGGCAGGTAAGTGCACGGAGCCACCGGCAGCAAACTCATTTCTGGACTGAAAGCTCAGACACACGTGGGGAGTGACAGTAAAAGGAACCCAAAAAGTACAGACACAATGCAAAACCTTCCTGAGCAGCGCAGTGGGGTGGGCTCCCCCAAACCCTGATGCGCCCCATCAGGGTGCTGGCGTCTGCACGCAGACACACACTGGCAGGCCCCCAGCATCATGATGGAGAGGACAGGAAAGTGGAACGGGAGCAGCTCTCTGGTCCCGGGTGTGAAGAGGGAGCATCGGATTCACTCGCACGGAGTGTCAGCACACCTAGGCGTACAGCTGGATGAATCCCAGATCAGACCGAACACTTCCAACATTCTTGAAGGCATCTGGGCCCCTCCCATGAAGACCACCCCCCCAGAGGGAAACACTGCTCTGCCTCTACCACTCCTCGGTTTCACCCGGTACTGAACTGCATCTGGAAAAAAAAACAAAAGAAAAACCCACAGTGGTATCCTCTGGCTCTTCTGCAAGGGGCCCCCACATTGCTGGGACGGTGGTCATTCGTTCTTCTTCATCTGCCCACTCTCCTATTCGCAGACCCTGTGCGGCCAGGTTTGGGCTGTCGCGACTAAAGCTGCTACCAACGTCATCTGGCAGACGCACGCATTCATTTTCCTTGGGGACCCAGGAGTGGAACCGTTAGTCAGAGGAAGGCATAAATTTGGCTCTGGTAAGCATCGCCAGCTTTCCAAATCAGGACCACAGTCCCACACACCGCCATCCCCGCAGCAGAGGGTAATGCATTCCAGCTCCTCTCTGTCAACGCTGGCGCTCGGCACTGTCGGTCCCTGTAACTTGTAACTGTTCCAGTTGAGTGTATAATCGTATCTTATAATTTTCTTTGGCACTTCCCTTGCAACCAATGGCATCGAATCCCTTTCTGTATGCTGACTGGCCACTGAGATACTCACTTCTGCAGAGGCCCTGTTCTCACTAATGCTTCACTTGGGGATATGTGGTTCCTCTCCGAGTCTGGGGCTCACCCTTGCATTCTCCTAAGGGTGTCTCGGGATGTAGAGAAGTTCTTATTTTGTTTATTTTCTGCCTTTTCCTCTTTTATTTATTTTAATATAATTTGTTGTCAAGTTGGCTAACATACAGCGTATACAGTGTGTTCTTGGTTTGGGGGGTAGATTCCCAAGATTCATCACTTACATACAACACCCAGTGCCCAGAGAAGTTCTTATTTTAATGGTGTCTTATTTACCAGGTTTGTCCTTACATGGTTAATGGTTTTGGCGTCCTGTTCAAGAAAATTTTTTTCTCCCTGAGATCGTGAGAAACATGTATTTGGTTTCTGCCTTCAGTTTTGGACTAAAACCCTTGTAATTTCCTCAGGGATAGGAGGGTCTTTTATTCTAACGAAGGGACTCTTGGTGGGCTCCTGGATAGCTTCAGGATGGGGGCTGGTTGCCAGAAAGACCAAACCATGACTAGAAGCTTCAGCCCCATCCTCCAAAGAGGGGAGAGGAATTGGAAAGTGAATTAATACACGTCTACATAATAAAGCATCCATAAAAACTCTAAGAGGCTAGGAGAGCTTTATGGGTTGGTGAGCACATCCATGTGCTAGGAGGATGGTGCATTCCTACTCCATGGGGACAGAAGTTCCTGGGATCAGGATCCTTCTAGACCTCAGTTTATTTACTTCTTCATACGGCTATTCATCCCTATCCTTTACAATGTCCTTTATAATAAACTGGCAAACATAGGTAAATGTCTCCTCAAGGTTGGTGAGCTATTATATCAAATAATTAAACCTGAGAAGGGGGTCATGGGAACCCCATTTGTAACCAAGTTGGACAGAAGTGCGGGTAACCTGGGGACCTATTCCTTGTGACCGGTGCCTGCAGTGGGGGGGCCGTCTTGTGGGACTGAGCCCCTAACCTCTGAGGTCTGCACTAACTTTGGGTAATCAGTGTCAGAGCTGAAGTGTAGGACACTCAACTGGTATCTGCAGAAACTTGCTCGGTGTGGAAAACCTGTACATTTGGTGTTAGAGTGCTGTGAGCAGAGGAAATCGGTTTTCCTTTACTATCTCAAGGTCACGGAGATAGAGGAAGGAAAGGGATATTTTCAACTCCAGAGAGACTGTGACTCACTCCGCTCCCTAGGGATTTACAACTGCTGAGGATGTTACCAGTCACAAAGAAGCCACAGGGAAGATGACCCAGCCAGAGCGGGGAGGCAGGGCTGCGGGCCCATTTGGTGGCAAGGACCCAGATGTACTCACCGAGTGCACACCGCTACACTTCCCAGAGGGACTATCAAGGGCTCACGGACAGAGGGCTCCCTGAGGCTCAGGCCACCGTGTGACTCGCTGCGGTGCGGCACGGACTCTGAGTGTGGACTTTACCACTTGCCAACCACATGATCCTAGGTGGGCGACTTACCTCCACCAACCCGTTTCCTCCTCCGTAGGCTGGTGCGGAGGCCAATCCCCCCCTCAGGGGTCACAGCCAGCATCCCGCGAGTGAACGCATGCAAGGCTCGTAAGGGCAGAAAGTAATGCCGCACCGCAGGCGAAATCCAGGGCCTCCACATTCACCGAGCGGTCGCTTACTGCTTGTCACTACTGACCCAGAAGCAGCGGCCTCCTCTTCTCATAAAAACATGAGTAAACCGGGGCGCCTGGGTGGCTCAGTCGGTTGAGCGGCCGACTTCGGCTCAGGTCATGATCTCACGGTCTGTGAGTTCGAGCCCCACGTCAGGCTCTGTGCTGACAGCTCGGAGCCTGGAGCCTGTTTCGGATTCTGTGTCTCCCTCTCTCCGACCCTCCCCCGTTCATGCTCTGTCTCTCTCTGTCTCAAAAATAAATAAACGTTAAAAAAAAATATTTAAAAAAAAAGCACGAGTAAACCAAGCCACGGAGTAAGTAACTGCTCTGGAGAATGTGCTTCCTAAACTTAGCCTCCCCCGCAGGACAAACCTCAAAGGATGCTCCTGTCCAGAAGTGCTCAGGAACAAACCCAGGAAGTAGAGGTTGCACAAGGCAGCTTTGCGGAACCGGAGGAGGAACAGTGGCTGCCTGAAGGCCGCACGGCCCCGTGCAAAGACCGGCTGCCCCAAGTGATGAGGTCCGCCCTGGCAATCGACGGGCAAGATCCAAGCTGCTGCAAATTCTCCCTTGCCCTCTCGGATCCCGCTGACACAAATGCGGTGTTGTTACCCACCATCAAGCCCCTTTTGGCCAGCCAACCCTTCTTAAAGGGCAGGGGTGGGCCTGGCCCTCGAGAGAACTGCGTATGATATGGGACAGGGCACTACTGCGATCCAGCGTGGTGCCCGCTCAGGAGGGCCTGAAAGCTCGGCCAGAAATTTCAGAAGGGAGGTGGATCTGAGGGCAAGGACCAGCCCAGCCCTCTCCCCACCCCTTCTTCCCTCATCACCAAACACCTCCACCTTTCCTATACAGTAAACTGAGGATTTGGCATTTTCAGCAAATTCCCTGGATCCCCAAGGTTGTCCTATGGTCCTAGGGTTTCAGGTGGCTTCCATCATTCAGACCAGACTCCTGCAAGTCTCCCTGTGATGAGTCACTTGGTGTCTGGGCTGGAAAAAAGAAGGTAATTAAACACAAACACTGAAATCCATCTCAGACCAGTCAGCCACACCTAAGCAGTAGAGAAAAGTGAAGCACAAGGGGACAAACAGTACCACCACTAGCACGTATTTCTGGGAGCCTAAGTGTGTGGCCTGTGGGTTAAGTGCGTCTGGGGGCTCCATGAGAAGGGAACAGAACCTGGGAATCTGGGTAGGCAGCCCAAAGGAATGTGATGGCAGATAAAACTACTCTGGGGTTGGGGCGCCTGGGTGGCGCAGTCAGTTAAGCGTCCGACTTCAGCCAGGTCACGATCTCGCGGTCCGTGAGTTCGAGCCCCGCGTCGGGCTCTGGGCTGATGGCTCAGAGCCTGGAGCCTGTTTCCGATTCTGTGTCTCCCTCTCTCTCTGCCCCTCCTCCGTTCATGCTCTGTCTCTCTCTGTCCCAAAGATAAATAAACGTTGGAAAAAAAAA
>NW_024412431.1:3211037-3243078 GCF_014898765.1 Herpailurus yagouaroundi | reverse complement strand
TCTCTCTGCCCCTCCTCCGTTCATGCTCTGTCTCTCTCTGTCCCAAAGATAAATAAACGTTGGAAAAAAAAAAAAAAAAAAAAACTACTCTGGGGCAAGAATCAAAACCCTGAAAGCTAAGACATTCGATAGGTTACAGGATGAAAAAAAAAAAAATGGGTTCCCAGGGCCAACGGGTCTAGAAGTGACGCGGTTTTATCACCTTGATTTCTCTGAGCACCCCAAGTGAACAATCAGAACCCCCACACTATCCACGCCCCAGAAGCAAGATGCTATCAAACATGAATGAAGTAGTTTCGTGCACACAGATGTGGAGGAAGGTCCACGATGAAGCAGAGGAAAGAAGGGGGCACCAACGTAAGGTGTGCTTGGCCCGAGCCCCACTCTGCTGAGAGGAAGAACGTACGCGAGCTCATCTGCACGTAGAGACCGGTCCCGAGAAAACGTGCCAAACTGTGGTTGGCAGCGGCCGGCAGCTCTCTCAGGAGGCGTATGATGGGGAACTGACACTTTCCACATCACAGAGCTCTGGTGTTTTTTGTGTCGGTGTGCTGTTGTTTTTTTACAATAACCTTCTACTACTTTTGCAATCCTATGTGTTCTTTTTAAAAAACACCAAAACCAACCAACCAACCAACCTACCTAGATCAGGAAAAGACCTGGGAAATAAATACCCAGAAGAAGATGGCCAGGGGGGTGCCTTTGTGGAAACAAAAGAGATGAAAGGATTTGAGGACTGCATTCTTTTCTACTTTCAACTTCATCAAAATCATCATTTAAAATAGAAACCTATATTGACGTTCAAATGCGGAACCAGACTGCTTGAGAAGTAGGTCTTCTTCTTTCATGCCCCCCTTCGCTTTGCTCTTATAAAAAAGACCCATGGTTGCAACAACATGGATGGATCTAGAGAGTATAATGCTAAGTGAAGTCAGTCAGATAAAGACCATAGGATTGCACTCGTATGTGAAATTTAAGACACGAAACAAATGAACAAAGAGAAAAAGAGACAAACCAAAAAACAGACTCGTTAACTATAGGGAACAAAGTGGTGGTTACCGAGGGGAGGGGGGGTGGGGGGATGGGTGGGACAGGTGAAGGAGATTAATATACTTGCCCTGATGAACACTGAGTAATTTGTAATTGTTTTTTTTAAGTTTATTTATTTTGAGAGAGAGAGACAGAGAACGCACGAGTTGGGAAGAGGCAGAGAGAGATTCTCAAGCAGGCTCTGCACTGCCAGCACAGAGCCCGATGCAGGGCTCAAACCCACGAACTGTGACAGTATGACCTGAGCCAAAGAGCCGGATGCTTAACGGACAGAGCCACCCAGGCACCCCACTTCAACCACTACGTCATACACCTGAAACTAATATAACACTGTGTGTTAACTATACTGCAATTAAAATTGAAAAAAGAAAATTAGTAAAAAGAATGGTGGTGGCCACCCACTGCAGCAAGACAGACGGTGGCTAACAGGCGATAAGGACCCTCTAAACTCTGCTTGCTGGGATTATGGTGTGTGGGTTTTCTTCTCCCATCTTGCCTGGAAATCAGCACTGTACTTAAGTTTGGCCCCAGGAAAGCTGCTACTTTGCTTTTTGGGCACAGAGAAATTTGTTCCCTTACATGTCTCATCAGCAGACACACTGTAGTCAAGCCATGGCAGGGTTCTCAGACTGATCAAGGAGGCTGGGCAGGATGCCTTTCAGCAAAAGCAGCTTTATTTTGTTACATTAAAACTACAAAATGAGGTTTCGCCCCATACTCTAAGAAAAGCGTCCACACCCGACCGGATGGTGTGGGGCGCACTGGTCTGTGAACCTGAAAGGACCCATGGGACGAGGCATCTGCTGTCTCAGGGAACATATGGATAGCTTATTCCTGAGACGGTGCTTCCTCAACATTGGCTGTTCCACAGCTGGCTGTTGGGCATTTTCTTTGCAATATAATTAAGTAGCAAAACCTTGCCCTACATTTAAAAAGGAATATAGTTCAGAAACAAACAAAAACCTCTGTCATGGTAATTAATTACAATGTCTTATCAGTTCTACCTAAAACGTAGACACACCAAGTCTGTATGTTACTAAGTACAGTAAGTAGTTCCTCTCCTCAAACCCCCCCATCCAGGTTTCACTTTCCAGTTTCAGTTACCCAGGGTCAACCGTGGTCTGCAAGCAGATGATCCCTGCACCACCCCCCCTCCGCCGACCCCGCCGGGCTGGGTTTTGCCAGAAAATCAATTGTAGCTTAACAGTACATCACAACGCCTACATTGCTCACCTCACTTCATCTCATCACACAGGCATTTTATCACCTCGCATGGTCACAAGAACAGTAAGTACAGTATGATAAGGTGTTTTGAGAAAGAACACATTGACACACTTTTATCACAGTACATTGTCATAATTGCTCCATTTTATTATCGGTTGTTGTTGTTTACCTTAAAAATAAAACTGTCAGTTAATTTCCCAGCAAAAACGGGTTTATTTGGGAGTGGCAGGGAATTGCAATCCGGACAAGCAAATTATGGCAAAACCATAAGCAAGTCTAGGGAACAAAGAAGAACGCTCTTTTATGGAAGGAATCGGGGCATCAGGAGGGCTGGTATAAACAAGAAGTAAAGGGGCAGGTAGAAGTGTAGTGGTCTTTCATTGGCTGAGTTGTGACAGTCTCTCATTGGCTGGGCTGTTGCTGGGGCAGAAGAGAAACCTTTCTTCCTCAGCTGGGGTAGTCAAGTACTGTGACGTGCAAGCTTTGACTTGCAGGGAGGTGTGTTCCTGTTGGGTCTGCAACCAATGACAAGCGTTGGGGTTTGAGAGCTCCACCTTCTGTCTCCCCCATTCACTTTAAATGAGGTTTCCTGTCATTAATTTTCACGTTGCTAATCACTTACAGTGCCTCAACTGTAAATTAAGCTTTACCATAAGTATACATGTATAAGAAGACACAGTACAGATAGGGTTCAGTACTATCCATGGTTTCAGGCAACCACTGGGGGCGGGGTGTCTTGGAACGTAAGCCTCATGGATATGGGAGTCTACTGTACTATTTTTAACGCTAGGAATTATGTATCATTTTATTCATTGGAATCCACACCTCCTGCCCTTTAAAAAATTTTTCATTCAGGGGCACCTGTGTGGCTCAGTCGGTTGAGCATCTTGACTCCTGATTTTGGCTCAGGTCATGATCTCAGGGTCTTGAGACCCAGCCCCGAGTGGGGCTCTGTGCTGAGCGTGGAGCCTGCTTAGGATTCTCTCTCTCTGCCTCTCCCCGTACATGTACTCTCTCTCAAAAATAAATAAACATTAAAAAAACTTTGTTTTCATTCACTTGAAAAACCACTGAAGAGCACCTCCTCATCTAAAACACACCAGAAGAGGGGCGCCTGGGTGGCTCAGTCAGTTCAGCATCTGACTTTGGCTCCGGTCATGATCTCACGGTCCGTGAGTTCGAGCCCCACGTCGGGCTCTGTGCTGACAGCTCAGAGCCTGGAGCCTGCTTTGGAGTCTGTGTCTCCCTCTCTCCCTGCCCCTCCCCTGCTCATGCTCTGTCTCTCTCTCTGTCTCAAAAATAAATAAAAACATTGAAAAAAAATTTTTTTAAATAAAACACACCAGAAGATGTGAAGACATGATGACAACCTGACCGGTTCTCTGCCCTTGTGGAGTTCATGCTCTAATCCAGCAGGAAGATGCAGTGTCTCCACTGAGAGAACACAAACACTTTCCGATCTATCCACTAGACGGGCATTTGTCAAACTCTTTTGACCACGATCGTCGGTCACGACATGACCCAGCAAACACACATCAAGTAAATCCAACCCGTTTTACAAATCTGTCCTGACCGCGTTCCCTGTGAAACATGGATAGACTCTCTCCTTTTTCTCTTTTTAAGGCTGATCAAGTCACACTGGGTGGATGTCATGACCTGCTGCTGGGTCTCTTGTGGTACCTGCTGTATATAGTCAACACAAAGCACAACACACAACTTGTGGAGAGGGCAGGACAGAAGTCCCCCCCAATAACAGCGGCACACAAAATGCAAGAATGGCCAGGGAGGCATGGTGGCCATACCTGTGGAGTTTCACCTGTGACAGACCCTGCCAGGCACCTCAAATATCGACTGAGAACCAACTCTGTGCTGAACAAAGTACCAGGTACTGGGCATCCAGCAGCCAACAAAATCCCTGCCCCGTTGGAACTGACGGTTCCTGGTGGAACTGACAATAGAGTGACAGAGGCAAGCACACAAATAAGTATGACACGATGTTACGGGGGGGGGGGGGGGGCGGGTGGAAGTGGTATGAACTTCCACTGTGAAAAAAATAAGCAGGGTTAACCATCAAGCTGGCAGGAATCACTCTTTCAATCATAGTGGCCAGGGACGGGCTCAGTGAGGGGATACATCTAAGCAGACACCTGAAGCGGAAAGGGAGCCCAACCATCCAGTGGATGGGCAAGGGACCACCAACAAGTACAAAGACCCCGGGACGGGACTGTGCTGGATTAGAGCAGAGGAGGGATGCGGCAGGAGACAAAGTCAGAGATGAGTGGGGAGAGCAGATTGCAGGCCTTAAGGGCAGCAGTGAGGAGGTAAGAGTCTATTCTAGGTTCAAGGGAAACCCTCTGGAATGTTCTGGGCAGGGCAGTTACACGGTCTGATGATGGTTTTAGAAGATTTCTCTGGACACAGTGATGGAACAGATGTAAGGGTAAAAGAATGAAAGGAGTCAGTGGTGACCAAGGTAACCAACAGGGTCTCAGCACATATCTTTTGAAATATAAAAGGCGTTCCGCACCCCCCCCCCCCCCCCGCCTGCCCCTGCCTTGAGCCAGGTTTGGCAAAGCCCAGCCAGGCTGGATTTCACCTCACATCCTTTGGTTCGGTACTGGTGACTGGAGGTGCCAACTGGGGAGGCTATGGGAGGACCGGGGGTTTTCTGCTCAGAGAGGTTAAGTCATTGGTCCAACATCACACAGGAAGTAGAGTCCTGCCTCAAGTCTGTCTGAATCCAAAGCCTGAGTAACGAATTTAGTCTAAGTATCAAAAGGCAGGACAGCCCAGAAGGGTGCAAAGTGCAGGCAAATGGAAGCACTCTGACAGGCAGGAATATCCACAGCGTGTTCCCAGGAGGTGGGCATGGGCATTCGGCACAACAGCAGACCAGGCTGTGACCAAAAGCACACCCGGCAGTCATCAGGGCCAGATGTAGCTCTCAGGGCCCAACACGCAGACCCCTGTGCTTCATTGTCACCTTTAAGACAATGACACCACCCACCGTGCCCCTTTACTGGGACTTTTGGTGCAAATCAAGGTGGCACACGTCAAATCCCGTCCCCTCTGTAACAGGTAAGGCAGCAACTGCCATGCAGCCACCTGCTTCCTGAGCCAGTGGGGCATGACTTACCAGCGAAAGGAGAACTTAAACCATCCCAAGGAGCCATTTTAAAGCCCACTGCTACTAAAAATGGGGTCCGTCCTCCTTTATCTCACACACTGAGCAAAACCCAGCCAGTAACAAGTATCCACAGGCGAAAATGAAGACATGCTTCATTTAACAAAGTAACAGTCCCCAGGCAAAGCTCTGGAGACCAGTCTAGCTGCAAAGGCATCGAAGGGGCCTGGGCTGGTTTATGCCCTGCTAACAGTTACCTCTTTTCTAAAGAAAGCCCCTTCTCTGAGGGAACTGTAAGGAAATGGATGCATCCCTTCCGTTCTTCCTGCCCTGTGCAATCCAACCGCTCAGCAAACCCAGCTGGGTACCCGGCACTACCCTCAAGGCCCATTCCCTTACATGAAGATGATTCGAGGTCAAATTTCTCACACCCATCAAATCCACGTCCTGAAAAATTAGTATCATCAGCATGCAGTTAACAAAAAACTCCAACTAAGATACTACCAATCATATTAATGAGCCTTATACTTCTTAGGGATGATCTCCATAAGGGTGACAGCAATGGCAACTCCATTTAGCCTCAGACCTGATTCTGATGTGCTCCCCCTCAGGCATCTCCCCCCAATATTCTGGCAGCTGTTACCTCCCCTTTATTGGAGGTTTTGCACATCCCTTTGATTTGATTTGATTTTTTTTAACTTCAATTCTCTCTTAAGTGTTCCAATCAATGTTACAAGTCATGAGGAAATATGTGAGATGGGCAACAAACACTTGATATCTTCCAAAACCAAGGCCACCGAACACACTCCTCTCTTTCCAACGCATTATGGTGAAATCACAAGCTTACAATTTTTCAATGATGGAAGACAAAACAGAAGAGTTGATTCCTCTGAATCACTTTGAAAACATACAGAACTCTCACAACAAGGTAAAAATGTATTCTGGATCCTAACACGTGACAGGGCGTTGTAGGAATCCTAACACGTGACAATAGCTACCAACTATTTAGCACTATGTGCCAGGCACTGTTCTGAGCACTATACAGTTGTCGTTGTTTAGTCCTTGCAACAATCCTAGTAGCTGGGTACCATTACTGTCTCCCTTTGCAAATAAGGAGATAGATATGACTGAATGAGAACAGGGCCCTTGTCTGCCTGTTCCTGGCTGAATCCCCAGCCTCCGTCAGGGCCTGGCTTGTGGCAGGCTGTCAAAGCCCACTTGTTCGAATGGGGAATGTGAGGCTGGGGAACTTCTCGCACAACTCCAGGGGGCGCCATTCATGTTGTGTTCTGTCTATGGTGGGTGTGAATGGGTCCCTCTGTGCGACGGCAGCCTTAATAACTGAGGCCAAAATTGGCTGGCACATCTGAGGATTCACTAAGTGCTGGGAACTGTCACCTCCGTTTCTCTGAGGCACCAAGAGGGAAAGTGGCAAAGCCAGGAGTCAAACCCACAAGGCTGACTAGAGCCCTTGGTGAAGAAATATCCCTAAATGTCAGTTGCTTCACCGGCAGAATGCTGTTCTCACCCAACACACCTCATCCCATAACAGAGAAGACAAGGGGCTGGTCTAGGGCTACCTCTCAGTGTTTTGAGGGTCCATAAGGTGTGACAAAGGTATGTGGCACAGAGAGGAGCATTTATGATCGCCATAAGTATGTATACACCAATTTTAAAGAAATTACTATATATATATATATATATTAAAGAAATTACTATATATATATATATATATATATATAACCAGCTCATCAAACCTGGGCTTCTTGGGATATAGAATGATTCTAAATTATGTTGCTCATTTTTTAGATAGTTAACATATATATGTCTACATATATATAAACACGGACACACAACAAACAACATTACCTCCAATAAAGTGAGTGTTCATTACAGTGACTGCAGTGTGTAAAGCAGCTCCCCATGTCATGTTCTCAACCCTTACAACTGTTTGAGGCAGCACTGCTGTCACACCTGTTTCACAAGTGGGGGCACCTACTGGTAAATGCCTTGCTCGAGGTCAAACTAGGATTTAGAAAGCTAGGTGTGAATCCAGGAGGTCTGATTCCAGAACTAGCAGTCCTGACCACCACCCCACACCCTCATTCCCTGGCGACAATGGCCTGTTAAACCAACACGAGCAATGAACACTTACTGCTTACAACCCACCCCCAGTCCTGCGCCAAGCATTTCACACATAAATCCACTCCATCCTCCCCAGGGGCTCTCCTCATTCATTCCACAAATGTTCCCTAAGGACCTACTATGTGCCAGACCCGGGGGACACTGTGGGAAACCAAGCAGACATGATCCCTGCTCTGATGGCCCTCAGAGAAGAATGAATGTGTAATTACAAACTGGGGTAACTGCTACACAAGAAAGGATCAAGGTGATGTGCGAGTGTAGCACTGCACAGCAACGACCGGTCCAAGTGCTCAAATGCACTGGCCCTGATTCTGAGTAAAGGCCCCCTCTTCCACACAATCTCGCTGATCTCTGGCCCCCATCGCGCCCCCCTGCATCTACTGTGTTCCTCGCACAGGAAGGGTAGTGAGGATTCCATGACAGGCCACAGGGAGCTGTTCCCACCTTTACCATCTGTTCCCCTACAAGACTGGAGAGGCTCCTCAGGGCATCCAATCACCAACAATCTAACACCCAGTAGGGACTCAACAAATATTTGCTCAACAATGAAGGAGGAGGGGGTGCCTGGGTTGGCTCAGTCCGTTAAGCATCTCAGCTGAGGTTGAGACCAACCCCCTCTCCCCACCTTCAGGCTCTGCAGAGCCAGCTTGGGATTCTCCTTCTCTCTCCCCTTCCCCACTCACGCTTTTTCTCTCTTAAAATAAACAAACATGGAAAAAAAAAATGAAGGAGATTGGGCCTGACAATTAACAACAGCACTTCCCACTTATCAGAAACCATTTTACAGGTTTTCACCAACTCCATTTGTGGCATTATCCCCATTTCACAAATGAGGAAACTAAAAGGTTCAGAGAGATTAAGCTATTTATCTCAGATCACACAGCTAAGTGACCGACAGCGACCATAAACAAACTCCAATCCGGTCTGTCAATTCAAATCGAAAACTTCTTCCAAATTCCTAGGAAGTGACTTTTGCACGTATTCCCTACTTTTCCCCCAAGGATTCACTGGGGGCAAAAAAAACCCCAAGACTCGTGTCTTCAACACCAGCACAAAACACTCTCCGAAAGGCCCACGTTTTAAATAAAAGTCTTAATCTGGAAAATCAATTGGGAGGAAGGCGAAAGGATGCAAAACAAAAACAATGCTTTCAAGAGCGAACAGTTCTACCCGTCCTCCCTCACTTGCTCTAGACTCCCCACTTTAGGGCAAACATTTTTGAAGTCGCCGCTTGCAAGAGGTGGGGGGAGTTCTTTACTTTTCCTTGAAAAATCTAGACTACGTGATTTTCTTAAATAAAATTTTAGGTCGGCTAACCCAAAGGGGCTGCTAATGCTAATGCTCGTTTCCAGGCGACACTAGACTCATTTGGGGTTTTTCCTACTGAGCCCCGGCCGCCACCTCCCCCAAAAGACATTTGGGTCGGACCCGCTACAACGTAGCCAGAGAAGCCCCAACGCCATGCTATTGTTGCTGCCGCGACGGATACGGCGACTGGGGGCCGGGACACCGGCCCGCCGAGGAGGCGGAGAGCTTTGTCCGGCGACCCCGGCGAGAGCGCGCGCGCGGCCTCCACGCGGCCCGGGCCCCCACCCCACGGCCCGCGGATGCTGTAGCCGCCGCGGCCTCGCTACACTGTGGCCTTCTCCGCGCGCGCGGTGCCGGCCAGCCTTCTTGACCCTCGGGCGCCGCCGTACCCCAGCCCCGCTGTGGGCGCCGGCGGCCCCCTCCCCCCTCGGCGCCCCGGCTCCATTCAAACCGTCCTCCCAAGCCCCGCGCCACGCTCCCCCCGCGGCCCGCGTTCCTTACCGAGAGCCGCCGGCGCCGTCGCCTTCCCGGCGCCGCCCCCGCCCCTCCGCGCGGGGCCGGGGGCAGAGTGGGCGTCTCGCCTCTCCTCACGAAACAAAGAAGCCGCCGCCGCCACCGCCGCCGAGAGAGGGTAAGTCTCGCGCGCGCGCCCGCTCGCCTCGGCCGCCCCCCCACGCCGCCCGCGCCCCCGCTGCGCGCGCACTCGCCAGCTCCCCTCCCCCCTACGGTCGGCTTCTCTCGCTTCCGCCGCCCGCCCGGCCTCGTGCGCGCGCCCGTCCGCCCTTCCGCTCCCAGCGCGCGTGCGCGTCCGCTCGGGGCCTAGCGGAGGTAGGCGGGACCAGAGAAAGCTGGCGCTCCAGATGTTCCCCCCCGACTCAATCCGGGAAGGTCTTGCTCATGCGCACCGGCGTCTTCGTCCTCACGCTGCGTCCCCACGCTGCCGAGCATGCGCAGAGCGGGCGCCACTGCGGCGGTGGCTGCGTTGGTTCCCGCGGCTGCGGCGGGGGGTTGGGGGATGGGATGGGATGGAATGGCGGCGGGGTCTGCAGGGAAGGGTTGGCGGAGGGGCTTTGAGACCCGCAGATGAAGACCCGAGGCCGTGCGTAAGGGCGGGAGGTGGGCAGGCTAGACTGGGGCCAAGGGCGGGTCTGGGAGCTGCTTTTTTTTTTTATTTCTGGTTGGGGGATGGCGGGGTCTGTTCAGCAAAGCCAGGTGGCCTTCGATCGTGGCCTTCTTTTTTTTTTTTTTTTTTTTTTTTTTTTTAGAACTTACCTAGCACTGTTGGTTTGGCAAATAATTTTTGACCTACTACCGAGTCCTAGACGCAAGTGCTGTGGCACCGCACAGACGATCTCAACCGTTGTGGAACTAGGAAGGCAAGCGAGAGGCGAGAGAAATAAGTAAAATACATTGTGTTGGGACGGAAACGTGGAGAGTCGTGGAAATTTTAAATGGAGCAGCCAGAGAAGGCGTCACTGGGAAGATGTTGGAGTCAAAACATGAAAGAGCCTTGTTCTTAGTGTGAAGGACCTGAGCCTCTAGGCCTCTTCTCTGTGTTTTGAAAGGGTCTCCAGCTGTTTTAGTTCTCTGAGTGGACAAGTGCTCCCCTAAGTCAGGGCCCACAGCCTGTCCTTGTTCCTGCCTCCCTCAAGCCTGCTCTTAATCTTCAGGTCTCAGCCGACAAAATCACCTCAAGCCTCACCTCCTTTTCATCACTGCCTCCTTTTTCTTTCCTTCATGTTTGAGTGCCCTTTTTATTGTCTGCCTTCTTACCCTCAATTTAAATGGCAAAGATGTGGGGCACCTGGATGGCTCAGTCACCTATGCGTGCGACTCTTGACTTCAGCTCAGGTCATTATCTCACGGTGTGTGGATTCGAGCCCCGCATCCGGCTCTGTGCTGACAGCTCAGAACCTGGAGCCTGCTTGCTTCACATTCTGTGTGTCTCCCTCTCTCTGCCCCTACCCTGGTTGTGCTTTGCCTGTCTGTCTCTCTCTCAAAGATAAACATTTAAAATAAAAATAAAATAAATGGTAAAGATGTTACCAATTTAGTCACTATTGAATACCTAGTATTTACATCTACATACAGATAAATCATTGTGGTGTTCCGGCCGCCCCCTATGTGATACTTTAATTTGAAAAAGTTTTTTTTAATGTTTATTTTTGATAGAGATAGAGCATGAGCTTGGGAGGGGCAGAGAGAGGGGGAGACACAATCTGAAGCAGGCTTCAGGCTCTGAGCTGTCAGCATAGAGCTCAACACAGGGCTCAAAACTCATGAGTCAGGAGATCCGGAGATCATGACATGAGTCGAAGTCAGACACTCAACCGACTAAGCCACACGGGTGCCCCTAAATTTTTTAATTGAAAGAATAATGCAGATGGATTGCCAATTAAGTGTGTATCATGGCTGCATTAGCTCATTGCTGCTTTTTTTTTTTTTTTTTTTTTGGTACGCTTTTCCAATTTATTTAGAAAAATAGACTCTGAATTCACGTTCACCCCTGGGGCTACGTGGGATGACAGTAAGGAGATACCTGAAATGAGGAACATTAAGCACTAGTATCTGAAGGCTGGGAGCAGAAGCTAGGGACCTGGTCCCTCTAGTTCAGAGTGGGGACCCGGCTCCCCTCTCATCCTCCCCGTTCAGTGATCTTCAGCCATGGCCAGTAGGACAAGGCTGGTCCAGCCCTGGCAACGGGGGCAGCCCATACCCCACCCATCCCGGTCACCATACTGCTCCCCACGCCACTTGCAATATTGGGTAGACCGTGAGATCTCAATGCTGGAGTCAGAAAAGACCTGGACCCAAAACCTGACTCCACTGGTAGTAGCTGGGTGTTGCCAGAAACATTTACTGGACTCTTCTGCACTTTCCTTTCTTCACCTGTACGATGGAAACAATAACAACACTCCCCTCCACAGATTCCTTATGAGGAATCTGTGGAAGCAGGCCACCTGGGAGTTTTCTGAACCTTAGCTCATGATGTTGAATAATGCACATCAAATGGGCAAGTGGGGTCTGAATTTCAGTCTCGTTCCCTCAGGTGGTGTTTCTTAAACGTCCTTGACATGCTAAACACTAAGCTGGTCCCTGGCCTCCAGTGGTACACTGAGCAGACAGTGTCCTGGTCGTGATGTGGACAATCTGTGAGTTCAGGTGACCGTCTCCCATATTGATCAGCTAATACATGATAGGAAAATGTTAACTGCAACGGAAGAAAGGCCCACAGCACAGAAATCATAACAGGGGACCCTCCTGGAGTTGAGCAGTCAAATCAGCTAGACCTCTCGGAGAAAGACGCGCTTATGCCAAGTCGCAAAAGATGAGCAAGGGCCGGGAAGAGGAGGGCACTAGGTAGAGGGAACAAGATGTACCAGGCCCCCGAGGAGGAAGAGAGCATTGGAACAGAAGAAGACCCGTTTGGCTGAGGAGGGCAGATCAGCGACAGCTACGCTGGGCGGGGCCTCGTAGCCTGCGGTGAGGCTCTTTAGCTTTTCCCTGACCACGTTGGGGAAGTATTCGAAAGGCTTTAATCAAGAGATTCCCATAGTTACTCATGCTGCAGGGTGGAGTCTGGGCTGAAGGGGAAGAAGGACAGGAGGTGATGAGTCCCTTTAGGCCATTGCCACGGCCCAGGGTAGAAAGGATGGTGGCCCAAGGTAGGGTGAGGGTGGTAGACGTGGAGAGAGGTGGAGGAAATTGGAGGTAGAATGGGTAGAAGCTGAAGGAATAGACCTGAGAGGTGAAAGTGTGAGCAGCTTTCTCTGCAGGGGAGACCGTGAGGACATGAGAATGGCGGCAAGGAAGGAGCTGGAGTCCTGCTTTAAGGGCAAGATGTCTATCGGGAACAGTTTCATAGACCAGTGCTTCGTGGCTGTACGTTGGGATCCCAGTGTAAATAAAACTGGTGCCTTTAACGCTCAGGTCTGTGATACGTGTTAAGTTCATTTTTATGTGTGGCGTGAGGTATAATCGAAGTTCATTGTTTTCTGGAGGGATATCTAATTGTCCCAGCCCCAGTCCTGGAATGTCTGCTCCCACATTGAATTACTGTGGCACTTTTGTAAAAATCGATTCACTGTTTAAGCATGAGTCTGATTCTGGATTCCCATGTTTTGTTATTGATCGATAGGTCTACGTTATGCTAAGACCACACTGTCTTGATAAGTGTAGCTTTATAATAAGTCTTGAAATCAGGTACTCCTCCGAATTTGCCCTTTTTAAAAATTGTTTTGGTTACTCTAGGTCCTTGCATTTCTGTGTAAATTTTAGAATCAGCCTGTCAATTTCTACCAAAAACTGCTGGGATTTTGAGTGGGATTGCATTGAACCTGTAGGCCAATTTGGGGAGAATTGTTACCTTAATATTAAATCCTCTGATCCATGAACATGGTATATCTGTTTATTTAGGTCTTCTCTAACTTCTATTAAATTTGCTCTTTTCAGGCCTTTCCTATTCCACTGGAATGACTCTTCAAGGTCACAGGCACCTGCCTGTTGCTAAATGCAGGAGTCAATTCTCATCTTCACTTTCCCTGACCTGGCAACAGTTGACACGTTACCTCCTTAGAACATTCTATTCATGGGGCGCCTGGGTGGGTGGCTCAGTCGGTTGAGCGTCTGACTTCAACTCAGACCATGATCTAGTGGTTCACGAGTTCAAGCCCCGCGTCGGGCTCTGTGCTAACAGCTCAGAACCTGGAGCCTGCTTTGGATTCTCTCTCTCTCTCTCTCTCTCTCTCTCAAAACTAAATAAACATTAAAAATTAAAAAAAAAAAAAAAAGACATTGTATTCACTTGGCTTCCAACGCACCACACACTTCATACACTTCTGGGTTTCTTCCCATGCCAATAGCTGCTCTTTCCCAGGCTCCCTTGTAGCTTCCTCTTCTTCCCACTCACCTCTTGATAACAAACTACCCCAGGACTTGGTCCCCTATCTGTATTCACACCCTTAGCTTCCAGTCTTGTGACCTTAAGAAACCATCTCCATTCTAGGTATCTAACCCAAAGGAATAGAAAATAGGTACTTGAACAAATACTTGAAAACAAATATTTATTGCTGTGCCACTACTCACCAAAGCTAAAAGTTGGAAACAGTCCAAGTATCTGTTAACAGATGAATGGATGGACTGTGGTGCACACATTCAATGGAATGTTCATCCACAAAAAGAAATGAAGTTCTAATACATGCTATGACGTGGGTGAACCTTGAAACCGTGCTAAATAAAAGAAATCAGACGGTCTGTTGCAAATGCCCAGAATAGGCAAATCCATACAGACAGAAAGCAGATTGCCCAGGGTCTTGGGAGAAGGGGGAGGGAATACCTGCTTGATTGGTTCAGGGTTTTATTTGGGGTTGATGAAAATATTTTGGAACTAGATAGACGCAGAGCTTACACATTGTGAATGCACTAGATACCACTGAATTGCTCATTTTCTTTTTATTTTATTTTATTTTTTTGTTTATTTTGAGAGAGAGAGAGAGAGCGAATGGAAGAAGGGCAGAGAGAGAGAGAATCCCCAGCAGGCTCCATACCACCAGTGCAGAGCCTGATGCAGGGCTCAACTCATGAACCATGAGATCATGACCTGAGCCGAAATCAAGAGTCCAACAGTTGTCCAATTAGCCAACTGAGGTACCCAGGCACCCCTGAATTGTTCATTTTAAAATGTCTAATTCTGTAGGGCGCCTGGGTGGCTCAGTCGGTTAAGCATCCGACTTCAGCTCAGGTCACAATCTCACGGTCCGTGAGTTCGAGCCCCACGTCTGGCTCTGGGCTGACAGCTCGGAGCCTGGAGTCTGCTTTGGATTCTGTGGCTCCCTCTCTCTCTGCCCCTCCCCCACTTGCACACGTGCTCTCTCTCTCTCTCTCTCTCTCTCTCTCTCTCAAAAACAAAAAACAATTAAAAAAAAAATGAACAACCCAACTAAAAAATGGATAAGCCTGGACAGACACCTCACCAAAGATCTACAGATGGTAAATAAGCATATGAAAATATGTTCAGGGTAT
Organism: Herpailurus yagouaroundi; assembly: GCF_014898765.1. NCBI lineage: Eukaryota > Metazoa > Chordata > Mammalia > Carnivora > Felidae > Herpailurus > Herpailurus yagouaroundi. The sequence goes on along the minus strand of NW_024412431.1, from coordinate 3,228,206 downwards.
TGCAAATTAAAGCAACAGTGACATACGACTGTGCACTTATTAGAATAGTGTAAGTCCAACTTGGAAAACACCAGATGCTGGTGAGGATGTGGAGCAACAGGAACTCTGTTTCACTGTTCGTATAAATGGAAAAGAGCGCAGACACTTGGGGAGACGGTTTGGCAGTTTCTTATAAAACTAAACATAGTCTTCCATATGACCCAGCATTTGCATACCTTGATAATTACTCCAAGGAGCTGAGAACTTAGGTCCACATGAAAACCTGCATATAAATGTTTATAGTGACTTTATTCATAGCTATCAAAATTTAGAAGCAACCGGGACACCTGGGTGCCTCAGTCAGTTAAGTGTCCGACTTCATCTCAGGTCACGATCTCCTGGTTAGTGGGTTCGAGCCCCGCGTCGGGCTCTGTGCTGACAGCTCGGAGCCTGGAGCCTGCTTCGGATTCTGTGGCTCCCTCTCTCTCTGCCCCTCCCTCGCTCATTCATTCTCTCTCTCTCTCTCTCTCTCTCTCTTTCTCAAACATTTAAAAGTTAAAAAAACAAACAAACTTGGAAGCAGCCAAGATGTCTTTTACCAGATAAATAAACTGTGGAACATCCAGACAATAGGATAATAGCATTAAAAAGAAATGTACTCAGGCTATGAGAAGACATGGAGGGACCACAAATGCATATTCTAAAATTAAAGAAGTCAATTTGAAAAGCCTACATACTGTATGATTCCAACTCTGTGACATTCTGGAAAAGGAAAAACTGGAAACAGTGAAAAGGTCATTGGATCTGAGGGATTACAGGGGAAGGAGGGACGAATAGGAGGGCACAGAGGATTTTTAGGGCAGTGGAACTACTTTGTATGATACTATAGTGGTGGATAACATGTCATTATACGTTTGCCCAAACCCATGAAACCTACAACACCAAAAGTTGTTCTCAGGTTGTGGGTTTGAGCCTCATGTTGGGCCTAGAGATTACTTAAAAATAAAATCTTTGGGGGTGCCTGGGTGGCTCAGTCGGTTGAGCGTCCATCTTCGGCTCGGGTCATGGTATCACAGTTCGTGAGTTCAAGCCCCACATCGGTCTCAATGCTGTCAGCCTGTCAGCACAGAGCCCTCTTTGAATCCTCTGACCCCCTCTCTCCCCCTGCCCAGTTATGCTCCCCGAAAAATAAATATTACAAAATGAAGATAAAATATTTTTTAAAATAGATTTAAAAAAAAGGGGGGGGCGGGGCACCAGGGTTGGCTCAGTCAGTTTTGCATCCAACTCTGGATCTCAGCTGAGATCTTGATCTCAGGGTCATGAATTCAAGCCCCACATTGGGCTCCGCGCTGGGCGTGAATCCTACTTAAATAAACAATAATAAAATGGAACTTAAAAAAAAAGAATGACAAAATGTTTGCAACATCACTCCCTGTATGGCAAAAATAAAATCCCCAGTGGGTTTTAGCAACCTTGGAGTCTGCATGGTCACGTCTACATTTTTATGAATCTGTCGTTTATTAGGCGGGAGTTTTTCACGTGCCTCTGCAGATATGTTAGAGTTTTCCAGAGGTGAGGATAGTACATATACATGTATATATGTACATATATATTTGTTCTCTTGCTTTTGTTATGTACACAGACAGGCATACCTCATTTTATTGCACTTTGTAAATACTTCGTTTTTATAAATTGACGGCTTGTGGCAACCCTGCATTGAACAAGTCCATCAGCATAATTTTTCCCACAGCATTTGCTCACTTCCTGTCTCTATGTTATATATTTCGGTAATCACAATATTTCAAACTTTTTCGTTATTTTTATATTTGTTCTGTGGTCAGTGATTATGATTCACTGAAAGCTCAGATGATAGCATTTTCAAGCAATAAAGCATTTATTTATTTATTTATTTATTTATTTATTTATTTATTTATTTTAATGTTTATTTACTTTTGAGAGAGCATGAGTAGGGGAGGGGCAGAGAGAGAGCGAGACACGGAATCTGAAGCAGGCTCCAGGCTCCGAGCTGTCAGCACAGAGCCTGACACGGGGCTCGAGCTCGCAAACCTCGAGATCATGACCTGAGCCGAAGTCAGACACTTAACCAACTAAGCCACTACAATAAAGTATTTATTAGTTAAGGTACGTACATTGTACATTGTTTTTGGGTTTTTTTGGACATGATGCTGTTACACACTTAACAGACCACACTATAGTGTAAACATACTTTTATATGTACGAGGAGAACCCAGGATTCTTTTGACTTTCTTTACTGTGATATTCACCTTATAATGGACTGGAACTGAACCCACAACATCTCCAAGGTATGCCTGTGTGTGTGTGTGTGTGTGTGTGTGTGTGTGTGTGTATAAAAAAGAGACAGAGAAAGGGGGTAAGAAATATTTGGAGGATTTGGTCCACATAAATGTAGGGGCTGACAAGTCAAAATCTACTCTATTGTGTATACATCACATTACCCATCTGTTGATGGGCACTTGGGTTGCTTCCACATCTTGTCTGTTGTAAGTAATACTGCTATAAACATGGGTGTGCAAATATCTTTTTAAGTCCCCAATGATAATCTTTCGCAAAATTATAGTATATGATTTTATGGTAGCGTAATGTATGCATATACCTATATACACATATACGTACATATGTGGCTAACAAGTCAAATTGAGGGAGGAGTAGATGTTGCGGTCTTGAGTCAGAATTCTATAGGGCATCACGCTAGAAATTCAAGGAGGGTTTCTGTACAACAGTCTCGAAGAGAATTTCTTCTTGGGGAAACCTCAATCTTTACTCTTAAGACCTTCAACTGATTGGCTGAGGCCCATCTACATTGTCTGGGGTCACAGCCACTTTACTCAAAGTTGACTGATTTAAATGTTAATTACAACCAAAATAATACCTCCACAGCAACATCTAGGCTAGTGTTTTACCAAACAACTAGAAGGCATGGCCTGCCAAGTTGATACATAAAATTAACCGTTGCCAAGAAAACTGGACCTCCCTCTTGTAGGACTTGAACTACAAAGCTTACCAAAGTCCAGCGTGTGAAAATGTAAAATGCATCTCCTTCAGTTGCAATTGTAAAGTGAATAATTTTTCAGTAACCTCTTCAGACCTCCCTTGGAACATGAAATTGCTTTTTTTTTTTTTTTTTAGTTTTTTCACATTTATTTTTGAGAGACAGAGATAGAGCATGAGCTGGGGAGGAGCAGAGAGAGAGGGAGACAGAATCCGAAGTAGGCTCCAGGCTCTGAGCTGTCAGCACAAAGCCCGATGCGGGGCTCGAACTCACGGACCGCGAGATCGTGACCTGAGCCGAAGTCGGCCGTGTAACCGACTAAGCCACCCAGGCGCCCCTGAAATTGTTTATTTATTAAAGAAACATATTTATTCCTCAAGCATATCCTACTGCCCTGAAAAATAAGCCTCACAAGAAAGCAATTTCCCCAGATCAAGCAGTGAGATGTGTAGTATAGAAAACAGGAAACAGTCCTTCCAAATACAAACCCAGGGCAATAGATTTCTTTTAGCAGGCAGCCCAGGTTTTAACTGAACTTAGGAAATAACCAGCATGGCACTAACAGTGGATACCTAACTACCCACATTTGTCATAATTTTATTTTTTTTTAATGTTTTATTTATTTTTGAGAGAGAAAGAGAGCACAGGTGAGGGGGGCAGAGAGAGACAGGACAGAGGATCTGATGCGGGCTCTGAGCTGGCAGCAGCGAGCCCGATGTGGGGCTTGAACTCACAAACCATGAGATCATGACCCGAGCCAAAGTCGAACCCTCAACCGACTGAGCCACCCAGATGCCCCTATTGGTGTTTTATTCTAGCTATAGTATGTTTTATTTTAGGTTGACTTTGTTAAACTTTTTTGAATTATTTCAGTTCAGGCCTCCATCAAGAGTTTTACATATGTGTTTTACATATGAGTTTTACAGTTTTACATATGTGTACACATGATAGGTGTGTGTGTGGTGTGTGTATGTGTGTGTGTGTGTGTATATATATATATAACATAAAATTTGAGCTACGTTTGAATTATTTATAGACATTTCACCATAGAGGATATACAGATGGCAAATAAACACGTGAAAAGATGTTTAGTTAATATCATTACCCGTTAAGGAAATGTGAATTAAAACCACAGTGAGAAATCACTACCCGCTATCAGAATGGCTAAAATGAAAATTACTAACAACACCAAATGCTGGCGAGGACATGGAAGAACTGGAATACATTCAAAAACACGTGGAACATACACGTGGCTGATACGTCTTCTGCAGGCAGGCGTGTGAGATGGTGCAGCCTTTCCGGAAAACAATTTGGCAGCTTCAGAAAGAAGGACACAGACAACTATCACATGACCCGGTTAATTGCACTCCTGGCGTTTATCCTAAAGCAATGAAAACATGTTCACACAGAAACCTGTGGGTGAGAGGGTGAATGTTCATAGTAGCTTTGTATGGAACAGACAAAACCTGGAACCAGCCCAGGTGTCCTTCACACAGGTGAATGATTGACAGACCTTGATCAATCCATACTATAGAATACTACTCAGCAATAAAAGGGAGTGAACTATTTTAATTTTTTAATTTTATTTATTTATTTGGAGAGAGAGAGGGCGCACTAGAGTGAGGGGCAGAAAGGAGAGACAGAATCCCAAGCAGCCTCCAGCCGTCAGTGCAGAGCCCATTGTGGGGCTCGAACTCACAAACTGTGAGATCGTGACCTGAGCCGAGATTAAGAGTCAGACACTTAACCGACTGTGCCACCCAGGCACCCCTGAACTTTTTTTTTTTTTTTTAATTTGAGACAGAGGGAGAGAGAGAATCTTAAGCAGGTTCCACACTCAGTGTAGAGTCCAAAACAGGGCTCAATCCCATGACCCTAGGTTTGACCTGAGCCCAAACCAAGGGTTGGATGCTCAACCAACTGAACCATCCAGGCACCTTGGGAGTGAACTATCGATTCCTGCAACAACCAGAATGAATGAGTCTCCGGGAAATTATGCTGAGTACCAAAATCAAATCAAATCAAAATCAATTTCAAAAGGTTACAATATATCTGATTCTTATATAACATTTTTGAAATGGCAACATTTTTTCAAGATTGGGGGAAGAAGAGCAGTTGGAAGAAGGAGGGAGGGGGGTTCTAAAAGGGCAGTACTGGCGATGGTGGCGGTGTTGGAACAGTTTGTATCTTGACTGTGGTGGTGGAGATGGAAACCCACACCCGTGATAAAATTGTATGGAACTTAATACATGCATACAAACAAATGAATACAGGTAAACCCGAAGAAATCGGAGTAAAACTAATGAATTGTATCAATGTCAATATCTTGGCCGATAGGTCTCAGGACCCTAACCGATGTTTGCACATCGATGTTCCTAGCAGCATTACTTCCAACAGAGAAGATCTGAAAGCAGCCTAAGTGTCCGTCAACAGATGACTGGAGAATGAGATGAATACATACATTATTCAGCCTTAAAACGGAAGGAAATTCTGACCCCTACTACAACACGGGTGAACCTTGAGGACATTATGCTGAGTGAAATAAACCAGGCGCAAAAGGACAAGTGTTAATATGATTCCACTTCCATGAAGTACCAAGACTAAGTAAATTAATAGAGGCAGAAAGTAGAATGGAGGTTTCTAGGGGCTAGAGGATGGAAGCTGGGAAGTTGATACTGAACGGTGACAGAGTTTCAGTTGAGGAAAATGAAAAAGCTCCGGAGATGGTTAGTGGTGACGTTTGCACAACAGCATAGATACAATTAATGCTACTAAATTGTACACTTAAACATTTTTTTAATGTCTATTTATTTTTGAGAGAGAGAGACACAGAATCTGAAACAGGCTCCAGGCTCTGTGCTGTCAGCACAGAGCTGGACACAGGGCTCAAACCCACAAATTGTGAGATCATGACCTGAGCCAAAGTCAGACACTCAACAGACTGAGCCACCCGGGCGCCCCAATTGTACACTTTAAAATGGTAAATTTTAGGGGCAGCTGGGTGGCGCAGTCAGTCATCCGACTCTCGATTTTGGCTCAACTCACGATCTCACAGTTTGTGGGTTCGAGCCCCACGCTGGGCTCTGCACTGACTGCCTGGAGCCTGCTTGCGACCCTCTCTCTCTCCCTCTCTTTCGCTCTCTCTCTGCCCCTCCCCTTATGCGCTCTCTCTCTCAAAATAAATAAACTTGAAAGTGATAATTTTATGTTACATGTTGGGTGTGTTCCGTCTCTCCTGTGCTTGTGAGTGAGCGTGCATGCGTGAAATCACACTTCTTGTGTGGCCTTTCTGGGTCTTCTCCCCCGAAGACGCCGCAGAGCGGCATTGGGATCTGGCCAGCACACCCATCCTCCCAACTTCCCCTCCCTCCCAGCCTGTCCAGGATGAGGGAACACTTGAATCTCTGGTTCTGTCACACTCCCTCAAGGTCTGGAGGAACAATGCACAGCATTCTGCGGTCTGTAGAACTCACTGCCCAGCTTTTATACCACACGAGCTGTGTATAATGTCTGCTTGGTTAACCTCACCTGGCCTGTCAGTGCTTATGTGAATTGGGGCCAATGAATAGACCAGTAGGTGCATCTGCTTATCAAATGATCTCGTAAGACATGCTGGCTCCCTTCTCAGTCATAATCCTACCCCGATTGCTAGAAGAAAATGAAAAAGGAAAGAGGTCCTCTCCTCTGGAAGCTGCAGTCACATTGGGCAGCAAGACAATTTAAATTAGGGGCGCCTGGGTGGCTCAGTCGGTTAAGTGTCCGACTTTGACTTGGGTCATGATCTCAAAGTTCATGAGCCCACGTGGGGCTCTGCACTGACAGCTCAGAGACTGCTTGGGATCCTGTCTCCCTCTGCCCCTCCCCTGCTTGCGCGCTCTCTCTCTCTCTCTCTCAAAATAAATAAAAATAAACTTTAAAACAAAAAGACAATTCAACCAAAATGACTTGATTTAGTCCTATGTATTGCGCGACTCCTCTGCCCTGACGGAGGTGGTGTTCTAGAGAAATCAACAGAGAACATTAGCCTGTGCATGCTTCCCACCTTCGCCAAGAAGGCACACTGGCAAAGGGGGCTTGTTCAAAACACAAGCCTGGAGAATCTCCTGGAGGCTGAGACCCTCTCAGGTGGAGCTCTGGAATTTTTTTTTTTTTTTTTTTTAATAAAAAGTACCCAAGATAGGGGTGCCTGGGTGGCTCATGATTTCAGTGCAAATACACAAACTCCCCAACCTACCCTGCAGGCTCGCCAAATCTCAGAGAAAGACAGCAGACCTCCAAGGAGGGGTTCCCAGTTAGTGTGGCCACGTGATTAAAATTATTATTTTGGGGGCGCCTGGGTGGCGCAGTCGGTTGGGCGTCCGACTTCAGCCAGGTCACGATCTCGCGGTCCGTGAGTTCGAGCCCCGCGTTGGGCTCTGGGCTGATGGCTCAGAGCCTGGAGCCTGTTTCCGATTCTGTGTCTCCCTCTCTCTCTGCCCCTCCCCCGTTCATGCTCTGTCTCTCTCTGTCCCAAAAATAAATTTTAAAAAGTTGAAAAAAAATTTAAAAAAAATTATCATTTTGGGGGCCACCTGGGTGGCTCAGTCAGTTAAGCGTCCAGCTTCGGCTCAGGTCATGATCTCATGGTTCATGAGTTGAAGCCCCACGTCGGGCTCTATGCTGACAGCTCAGAGGCTGGAGCCTGTTTGGATTCTGTGTCTCCCTCTCTCTCTGCCCCTCCCCGACTCATGCTGTCTCTATCTCTCGTGAATAAATTAAAAAAAAAATTTTTTTTAAAGAAGAGATGAACTTGCTAAAACTGATTCTCTCTCTGCCCCTACCCCACGTGCATGCACGCTGTCTCTCAAAAATAAATAGAACATCAAAATATGTATACATATATATATATATATATATGTATATATATATATAAAGTCTATTCATTTGAAAGCCATATGTCTGAGGGGATGTGGGTGGCTCAGTCGGGTAAGCATCTGATTCTTGGTTTCTGCTCAGGTCCTGATCTCTCGGTTTTGTGGGTCCAAGCCTCGAATTAGGGTCTACACTGGCAGCACAGAGCCTGCTTGGGATTCTCTGTCTCCCTTTCTCTCTCTCTACCCCTCCCCCATTCACTCTGTCTCTGTCTCTCTCAAAAAAATAAATAAACTTAAAGAAATAAAAATAGGGGCACCTGGGTGGCATAGTCGGTTAGGCGTCCAACTTTGGCTCAGGGTCATGATCTCACGACTCATGGGTTCGGGCCTCACGTCAGGCTCTGTGCTGACAGCTCAGAGCCCGGAGCCTGCTTCAGATCCTCTGTTCCCCTCTCTCTCTGCCCCTGCCCCTCTCTCTCTCTCTCTCTCTCTCTCTCTCTCTCTCAAAAATAAAATAAACTTAAAAAAATAAATAAATAAAACGTAGGATTTCTCCCCCTTCTGTTTGGGTACAGTTTAGCAGGCTGTATATGTAAGATGATCTAAAGCAGGGGTTCTCTGCCTCAGCGTCACTAATGTTTTGGATCCAGTAGTCCTCTGATTGGGGGGCCGTCCTGTGACTGTAGGGTGTCGGGCAGCAACACTAGCCTCATCCGGCACTGAGGACTGCAGCCTGGACCCTCTCCTGGGGGACACGTTGGAGCTCGGGCCTTTATCCAGCCTTTCCTGTGGAGGCCCCCCTTGTGGCAGAGAGCGCAGTGTTCTGGGTCTCTGCTCTTCCTCTTTCGGTCCTTCACCGACACTGAGCACCACGTGACTGACCATCCCACCGCTGGTGGCCGCTCACGTGATGGCTGGCTTGGTGCATACTGGCGAAGGAGAGATAAAGTTGGGGTGGCATCCCTCTCCTCTGTGTCCTCTCTCCAACATGTCTACCCTCTAGAACTACCCGGGTCTCTGCCACCAGGACCTGGTCATTTATTTATTTGTTTGTTTATTAAAGTTTATTTATTTATTTCAAGGTAGGGGAGAGGGGCAGAGAGAGACGGAGAGAATCCCAAGCAGGCTCCGCACTGTCAGTGCGGAGCCCGATGTGGGGCTCGAACTCAGGAACCATGAGATCGTGACCTGAGCTGAAACCAAGAGTAGGACGCTTAACCCACTGATCCACCCAGCCTCCCAACCCTCGGGTTTTTTTGTTTTTTTGTTTGTTTGTTTTTTTTTAAAGCCAACGATGAGAATAGTATTCAACCACGAAAAAGAAAGAAAGAGATGCCATTTGCCACAACAGGGGTGGACCTTGAGGGCATTGTACCAAGTGAAATAAGTCGGATAGAGAAAGACAAATACCAAATGATCTCAATTATATGTGGAATCAAAAAAAAAAAAAAAAAAAAAAAGACTAAACTAATCTAAAGCAAAACCAAGCTCATAGATACAGAGACCTGATTGGTAGTTGCCAGAGATGGGGGTGGGGGCAGGTGGACAGGGTAAAGGAGGTCAAAAGATACAAATTTTCAGTTACAACGTATATGTTACAGGGATGTAATAGTCACTATAGTTAATACTGTATCGCATATTTGAAACAGTAAACCTTAAACGTTTTTATCATAAGGAAAAAAATGGTGGTTTTATTTATTTTTTAATGTTTATTGGTTTTTGAGAGAGAGACAGAGTGCGAGCAGGGGAGGGGCAGAGAGAGAGGGAGACACAGAATCCAAAGCAGGCTCCAGGGTCTGAGCTGTCAGCACAGAGCCCGACGGGGGGCTCGAACTCACGGACCGAGAGATCACGACCTGAGCCAAAGTCGGGTGCTTAACTGACTGAGCCACCCAGCCGCCCCTATATCTCAATTTTTTAAAAAGGAAAATACTCCTACAGAGAAACAAAACAAATAAACAAGGATGAGAAGGGGTGGCCACAGGCTCGCTACGAGCAAGTCCCTTCAGCCTCCCTGGGGGCCAGTGTCAGGGACGACCCTTCAGAAGCGTCCCCTACCCTGTCTCCCCCCTTCCCGTGGGCACAGATTCTAGGCTATGAAGCCCCTACCACTTGTGGATGTCTGTACACCGACGTCGGGGCAGAGACGGGGCCAAGTGAGGGTGGGACTCGCTCTACATATTGGACGTTCAGAACCTTCAGTCCATAAGACAAATTGAGTCACCACCCTTCCATGACTAGTATCTAACCTTGATCTACAACTATAAAGTGTTCTGTATTTATGTGACGTCAGAGGCTTTTCTGCAAAACAGACACCCTCCCTGCAGTGTCTAACATCCAACTCCAACCCCAAGGGTGGAGCAGATTTTCCTATTTCTTTGTTCTGTAGGCCTACACGTCCAGGATCCTGTTTAAGGTTTTAGAATGCCTTCAATACTTGCCAAAATAAAAATAACTCCCCCCAAGGTGCCTGAGTGGCTCAGTCGGGTAAGAGTCGGGACTCTTGATTTCAGCTCAGATCATGATCTCACGGTCATGAGATCCAGCCCTGGGCAGGCCTCTGCTCTGGGCATAGAGCCTGCTTAGGATTCTCCCTCTCCCTCTGCTCCTCCCCAGCGCGCGCGCTCTCTCTCTCTCTCATATAATAATAATAATAATAATAATAATAATAATAATAATTAGTTCCCATAGGGAGGCCTGGCTGGCTCCTTCAGAAGGCTGTGCAACTCTTGATCTTGGGGTTGTGAGTTCAAGCCCTATGTTGGGTGTAGAGATTACTTAAGTAAATAAAACTTAAATAATAATGGCCATGAAAAAGAAATTCCCACTGCTTTCCATCCCCAGGGTTCTGACAACACAAAAATGTCTCCAAACACAGCAGGTACCCTTTGGGGGACAAAATGGTCCCCCTTGAGAAGCATTGATTTAAAGTAGCCTCTAACCATCCTTTCTCCTTTACTAGTTCCTGGAGAGCCATAGCAGGAATGACTGGTTAGCCCAGCCCTGGAGTTTGTACAGACACACACTCGTGTGGCCAGAGGACCATGCGGCAGGGGGAGGGTATGCCACAACCAATTGCCTGTCCCACCCGGCCCCTTTCCGTCCACCTGCTCGTTGCCTCTCCTGTGCATTCCCCTCCCCGTCTGTCTTTCACTGACCTCATTCTGCAGTGCAGGTCGGGCCTGGGAGTGGCATCCGTGAGATTGTGGCAGAACAGGTTGTCCAACCCTGAACTGGAGAAAGGAGAACCTGTCTCTGCCCACACCGGTGTTCCCAGAATATCACCTGCACATGTGCTCACAGGGTGACCTTGGGAAAGGAACAGGGGGTGGGGCCTCAGGAGCTCTGATTCTCCCAGGAGAAGGGTTCCACTGTCGTGGGTTTATCTGGCTGTTACTTCTCCTTGGGGCTGCTCACTTTTTAATCTTTCATCTAATTACTTTTTTTTTTTTTAAAGTGTTTATTCATTTTTGTGAGAGAGAGACAGTGAGGGCCAGGGAGGGGCAGAGAGAGAGAGAGAGAGGGAGACAGAATCCAAAGCAGGCTCCAGGCCCTGAGCTGTCAGCACAGAGCCTGACGTGGGGCTCAAACTCATGAACCATGAGATCATGACCTGAGCCAAAGTCGGACGCTCAACCGAGTGAGCCACCCAGGCACCCCAAATGACTTTTTTTTTTAATGTTTATTTATTTTTGAGAGAGAGAGAGACAGAGCCTGAACAGGGGAGGGGCAGAGAGAGGGAGACACAGAATCTGAAGCAAGCTCCAGGCCCTGAGCTGTCAGCACAGAGCCTGACATGGGGCTCAAATTCATGAACCATGAGATCATGACCTGAGCCTAATAAAATAGACACTTAACCGACTGAGCCACCCAGGCACCTCGTATCGAACGACTTTATTAACCCAAGACAGTTCTATGAAGACAGAAGCAGCCTCTTAACACTTGAAAGTGACAACCACCCAACACCCCTTAGAATGGCTGCTATCTAGAAAACCGAAAACAGGGGCGCCTGGGCAGCTCAGTCCATTGAGCGTGTGACCCTTTTATTCGGCTCAGGTCATGCTGTCATGGTTTGTGAGATCGATTTCCGAGTCCAGCTCTGTGCTGACAGCGTGGAGCCTGTTTGGGATTCTCAACCTCTCTCTCTCTCTCTCTCTCTCTCTCTCTCTCAAAATAAATAAGTAAACATTAAAAAAATAAATAACAAGTGCTGGCGAGGATGTGGAAAAATCCGAGCCCTCGTACCCTGTTGGTGGGAATGTAAAACCTGCCGTTGCTGTGGGATACAGTGTGGCAGTTCCTTGGAAAATTAGAAACAGAGTTACCATATGATGCAGCAATTCCCCTTTGGGGTGTAGAACCAAAAAAACTGAAAGCAGGATCTCAGAGATGTTGGTACATCCACGTTCAAAGCACCAGTATTCATCATAATAGCCGAATAGTGGAAACAACCCCGGTGCCCACCAACAGATGAATAAATACCAAATGTGGGTAATATTCAGACTGAAAAAGGAAGGACATTCTCACACATGCTACGATGTAGCTGGACCTTGAGGACATTATGTTAACATTATGTTAAGTGCAAGAAGCCAGACACAAAAGGACAGATATTGTATGATTCCTTTTAGATGAGGTCCCTGGAAGAAGCAAATGGATAGAGATGGGCAGGAAAAAGGTGGGAGCCAGGAGCTGGGGGAGGGGAATGAGGATTTAGTGTTTCATGGGGACAGAGTTTCAGTTTTGCAAGACAGAAAGTTCTGGAGATGGGTGGCGGTGATGGCCGCACGACAGTGTGAATGTGCATAATGCCACTGAGGTAGACACTTAAAAACAAAGTTTGTGGGGCACCTGGGTGGCTCAGTCGCTTGGGTGTCCGACTTTGGCTCAGGTCATGATCTCGTGGTCCGTGAGTTCGAGCCCCGCGTGGGGCTCTGTACTGACAGCTCGAAGCCTAAAGCCTGTTTTGCATCTGTGTCTCCCTCTCTCTCTGACCCTCCCCCGTTCATGCTCTGTCTCTCTGCCTCAAAAATAAATAAACATTAAAAAAAATTTTTTTAAGTGGTAAATTGTATGGTTTGCATACTTTGCCTCAATTTGGAATAATCCTCATAAGCAGTAATAAATCCGTGCCCCCCAGCTGACCTCCCCCAAGCCCGCCCGGGGTCCTCACGACCAACCGCAGGAGCTGGCTGGCAGATGGGAAGATGCTCCCAATGAGAAGCATCAGGCCTGGCTGGTCACCCCCGGGGAAAACCCGAAGGCTGCTTCCTCCGGGCAGGATCACGACAGCTGTATTTATGGAGGGGGCGTGGAGGTCCTCGTCGCGAAGCTGTCTGTCGTCCTCGGCCCTCCTGAGATCAATCGCTCAGCCCACATGGCAGGATGGAATTAGAAGGGCCCTGAGTCAGTGTGCACAGGCAGTAGTTCCTGCCCAGAGCCTCGCTTGGCCCACAGGGGAGGAAGAGAAAAGCCACCCTCGCAGCGGCTGGACGCCTGGCGCTCCCTTGAACGAGCATCCGCTGGCCCTTTTGCTCTGGTGTTAATCAAATCTAGCAGAATGGCCTGCCGTGCTACCAGACACTGCTAGATGCCTGGATTTGGATTTGTTTCCCTTCATCTTTAAAATTCCCCCCCAAAAATGGGGCGCCTGGGTGGCTCAGTCGGTTAGGCGTCCGACTTCAGCTCAGGTCACGATCTCGCGGTCCGTGAGTTCGAGCCCCGCATCGGGCTCTGAGTTGACGGCCCAGAGCCTGGAGCCTGCTTCCGATTCTGTGTCTCCCTCTCTCTCTGCCCCTCCCCCGTTAATGCTCTGTCTCTCTCTGTCTCAAAAATAAATAAACGTTAAAAAAAATAAAAAATAAAAAATAAAATTTCCAAAAAAAAAAAAAAATAGGAGAGGCCAGGGATTATGTTTCTTTTCTTTTTTTTTTTTTTTAATGTTTATTTTTGAGCGCGAGAGAGAAACAGAGCATGAGCAGGGGAGGGGCAGACAAAGCGAGGGAGACACAGGATCTGAGGCTGGCTCCAGGCTCCGAGCTGTCAGCGCAGAACCGACTCGGGGCTCGAACCCACGAACTGTGGGATTATCACCTAAGCTGAAGTCAGACACTCAACCCAACCGACTAAACTACCCGGGAGCCCCAGGCCAGGGATTGTGTTTCTAATGCAAGATGAAGATAGCATTTCTTCTGAAATCAGCCTCTAGAATCTTCTTAAGCTAGAAGGACCGGACCAGTGGCTGCACTGACCTAAGCTGAAGTCCTTACCATGCCCCCACAAGACCCCTGCCCTCACCTCTGCAAGTCCCCACTCATTGGCTCACGCCAGCCACAGCGGCCTCCTCACTGTCCTAACAGCCTGCCAGGCACATCTGTGCCACAGGGCCTTTGCTCCTGCTGTCTTTCTGCCTGGAGCATTCTTTCCCCCATCCCTCCGCTCCCTCAGACTTTTACTCGAATCCCAACTTCTGTAGTGACTCTGTTTTATATTACAGCGGCTCCCTCAGCACCCAGCTCTCCCAGCACCCTTTCCACTTTTCCATTTCTCTAGGGCATGCTTTCCTTTTATCGCGGTCTCTGGTTTACTTATGTGCCATGCTGGCCATCTGTCCCCCATGGCCCTCACGTGCCTTTCCCATTAGCGTTAGAGCTCGGTGGGAATGTGGGGTCTTCTTTTTGTTCCTTAGTGTGTCCCATGTGTCTGTAATAGTGCCTGGTGTATAGTGTGTGCTCAGTAAACATAGTCAAATAAACGAATTCACTTGTGCCGCCAGTATGACACCGTGTATTAGAATTTGCACAGTATTCAGTGGCCGGGAAGGATTCCCAGACTGTGAGTGATTTGTAATTATTTTTAAGCTAGCATATACTATATTTAAAAAAAATTGTGGCAAACGTGTGCGTCGGTCAGCAGCAGCTCCGTCCCTCCAGGGGCTCGAGGCCAGTGTCTTTCACATCCAGCTTCGCTGTTAGTTTCTAATGGTTCTGTTCTGTGATGTCGTGATTTATAAGAAATATATATTTGGCTTTGTCCCATTTCTGGCACAGAGCTCCTAAAACCCTTGGGATGTCACAAGCGGTAAGAGGGATAGAGGTGTTGGGATGCCTGGCTGGCTCAGTCAGAAGGGCATGCAACTCTTGGCCTCAGGGTTCTGAGTTCGAGCCCCACGTTGGGTAGAGATTGCTTAAAATCTTACCAAAAAAAAAAATGATAAAAGTGTCTTGATATTAATCATAAGCACACCTGAATTTATATTAATGAGGTGAGTTTTGGGGCACCTGGGTGGCTGAGTGGGTTAAGCTTTGGTTCAGGTCATGATCTCGCAGTCTGTGAGTTCGAGCCCCACGTCAGGCTCTGTGCTGACAGCTCAGAGCCTGGAGCCTGCTTCCGGTTCTGTGTCTCCCTCTCTCTCTGCCCCTCCCCTGCTCACACGCTGTCTTTCTGTCTCTGTCTCTCTCTCTCTCTCTCTCAAAAATAAATAAAATTTAAAAAAATTGTTTTTAAATGAGGTGACTTTTGGAAAGCACGGGAGGAGGGGGGCTGGTTGTCCAGGGAACCAGTGCTGTGATTGGAGAGCTGGCACATTCAGTCCCTCCCCACACCAGCCTCCGGGGACAGTCGAGGGACTGGAGAGTGAATCTACGGCCAGCGGTCAGTGATTTCATCAAACAATGCCTATGTCATGAAGCCTCCATAAAAACGCAAAAGGATGGGGTTCAGAGAGCTTCCAGGTTGGTGAACCGGATGCACTTGCATGCTGAGCCCCAAACTCTGCAGGGACAGATGCTCCCGGGTCTGGGACCTCACCCTACGTATCTCTGCATCTGGCTGTTGATTTGTATCCTTTCTTATCCTTTGGTGTAAACGGCTAATCTAGGAATTACACTGATTCTCTGAGTCCTGTGATCTGCCCCAGCAAACTGCTCAGACCTGGGGAGACGGTTATGGGAACCTGTGATTTAAAGCCAGTCCATCGGAAGCACAGGTGACAAGCTGGATTTGTGACTGGTGACAAAGGGGCAAGGAGGCAGTCTTGTGGGACTGAGCCCTTAACCTGTGGGATCTGATGCCATCTGTAGGTGGGGTGTGGGGAGTAAATGGATCTCGTTCTCAGAGAACTGTGGTTGTCCGTTTTGACCTGCCTTCCGTCCCCACCCCCACCAAGGGCTTGCTGTCACGTCACCTCCCTCAGAGTTGTCCCAGGGCTGGAGCAACTTCCCCGGGCGGCATCTGCCAAAAGCTGGGACGACATCTGCTACCCTCAGCCATCTGGGGCGAGGGGTGGCAGAGGGGACAATCAACAGAGAGACCGAAAAGCCTGGTGAAAGGAAATGACGATGGCCTCCAGATGGGACACGAGGAAAAAGTCAGTCGAACACAAAAGAAAGCAGTAACAGAGGACTTAGGAGCAAAACAGATCCAAGATGTACAGGAAAAAGTAGTCCTGTGTCTCTCAGCAAACGTTTCTTCGACCTTGACCATGGCCAGACACTGGAGATTTAACATCCAGCAGCTTTCATTGACCCCGGGGAAGCATTTTCCTCCCAGCACATCGATGTGTGACCATATATACAGATTATTGCTGACCAGGGAAGCGCACCCAAGTTACAGGGTTTTTCCCGGGATTTCATTAGGTAGGCGTGACTGACTGGATCATTGGCCACGTGGATCGATCAAAAGCTCATCCCCTCCCCTCCCTAGAGGTTGGGGTGATAGCACAGAGCTCAGCTCCCGCCATCTGATCACGCAGTTGGTCTTTCTGGCGTGGTCAGCCCCCACCCCAAGTCATCTCCTAGCGTAAATGATCCGGGGCCGACCATGAGTCATCAGGTTGGCGTAAGTTACCAAGTGGCCTGAGGTTCCCACCATGAGTAACCAACAAGATCCTATCGGGGAAGTCCCGACGGTTTAGACGTGACCTCCGGAGAGCCAGGACGGACACCAGGCCTCTCTTTGGGTACTTCTTCACCATACGGTCTTATACCTCAATTTAAAATTTATCAAAATAGGGGGGCCTGGCTGGCTCAGTCGGTTAAGAGTCAGACTCTTCATTTTGGCTCAGGTCATGATCTTGGAGCTCATGGGTTCCAGCCCTTCACTGGGCTCTGTGCTGACAACGCACAGCCTGCTTGGGATTCTCTGTCTCCCTCTCTCTCTGCCCTTCCTTCGCTCATGCTCTCTCTCTCTCTCTCTCTCTGTCTCAAAAAGAAATAAATACACATAAAAAAATAAATTTTATCAAAATAATAACTCCACATGTAGGCCAA
Organism: Herpailurus yagouaroundi; assembly: GCF_014898765.1. Lineage (NCBI taxonomy): Eukaryota > Metazoa > Chordata > Mammalia > Carnivora > Felidae > Herpailurus > Herpailurus yagouaroundi. The sequence continues at coordinate 3,211,074 of NW_024412431.1, read as the reverse complement.
TTGTAATAAAACCTAGTCATCAGAGAGAGAGAGAGAG
>NW_024412431.1:3185063-3210637 GCF_014898765.1 Herpailurus yagouaroundi | reverse complement strand
GCGCCAGGTCACGATCTCGCGGTCCGTGAGTTCGAGCCCCGCGTCGGGCTCTGGGCTGATGGCTCAGAGCCTGGAGCCTGTTTCCGATTCTGTGTCTCCCTCTCTCTCTGCCCCTCCCCCGTTCATGCTCTGTCTCTCTCTGTCCCAAAAATAAATAAACGTTGAAAAAAAAATTAAAAAAAAAAAACAAAAAACAAAAAAAACAAGAGGCAACTTAGCACCGAAAACCATTTTCAAGATAGAGCGAAAGGAAGACGTTTCAGGCAAATAAAAACTAAGAGTTTGCCACCAGCAAACCCACGTCAAAAGAAGTTCTAAAGGATGTTGTTCAAGCAGAACAGAAGAGAAGTGATCCCAAGAGGGAGAGGGCTGAGAGCCAAGAAGGAAGGCTGAGCGAAAAAAGTGATAAATGGGCGTAAATCCAAATGAAGGTCGAATTTGAAATACTCATAATAACGCAATGTATTGAGGTTGATACATGAACGGTTTAGAACTCGCTTTCTTTTTTTTTTTAATTTTTTAATGTTTCTTTATTTTTGAGAGAGGCAGAGACAGAGCACGAGGGGGGGGAAGGGCAGAGAGCGAGGGAGACACAGAATCCAAAGCGGGCTCCAGGCTCTGAGCTGTCAGCCTAGCTTGGGGCTCGAACCCACGAACCGTGAGATCATGACCTGACCCGCAGTCGGACGCTTAACCGACTGAGCCACCAGGCTCCCCTAGAACTCATTTTCTTAAAAAGCAGTATGGTGGCCAGAGTTCAGCACATGTTTCTCGAGCATAGAAGGCAGCAGCCCAGATCCCAATGTGTCCGGATGTGATGCGAGAAACATAAATGCAGTGATCACTGTACGATCTCCGAGCGGCAAGTGCCCAGGACGCAGGGTGTGGGTCGGGAAGCTAGACCCCGCAGGGCACACGCTGCAGGAGCCCCAGAGAGGGGAAAGGCCGGCGGCCTCCCAGCACAGCTGGTTTCTGTGAAACCAGCTTCCGAGGTCACCGGTCAGAAGCGATGGGGCAGCTGGCCATGTGACCTTCCCCAGCCGATGACCTCGTGAGGCTGGGTGCCCTGGGCCGGCTCTGTTTGCACACGGAGAGCCCAGCCCAGGTGTGTGGTGCTCCCATGTCCGCTGCCAGTGTGTGCAGGGAAGTGTGCCTTTTTTTTTTTTTTTTTTTTTTTTTAAAGAAAAAGGCCTATTTCAGCGCAGAAGGTGGGTAAGAACCAACCTGAGTATCACTGTCACCTCGGGACATAACGCGTGGCTGTGTGTTACCTAATTTTGGATGCTTCTCGCTAGCCTCAAAATAATTCCTAGGTTAAAAATATTTTCTTGGCGGGGCGCCTGGGTGGCTCAGTCGGTTAAGCGGCCGACTTCGGCTCAGGTCATGATCTCGCGGTCCGTGAGTTCGAGCCCCGCGTCGGGCTCTGTGCTGACAGCTCGGAGCCTGGAGCCTGTTTCAGATTCTGTGTCTCCCTCTCTCTGACCCTCCCCCATTCATGCTCTGTCTCTCTCTGTCTCAAAAATAAATAAACTTTAAAAAATAAAAATAAATTTTTTCTTGGGGCGCCTGGGTGGCTCAGTTGGTGGAGCGTCCGATTTTGGCTCAGGTCATGACTTCACAGTCCGTGGGTTCGAGTTCCGCATCGGGCTCTATGCTGACAGCTCAGAGCCTGGAGCCTGCTTTGGAGTTTGTGTCTCCCTCTCTCTCTCTCTGCCCCTCCCCTGCTCACACTATCTCTCTCTCTCTCAAATATAAATAAACATAAATAAATAAATAAATAAATAAATAAATAAATAAATAAATAAAATATTTTCTCAGTAACGCTAATCATTAGGGAAATGCAAATAAAAGCCACAATGAGATACCCCTTCACGTACATTAGGATGTCTATTATATAAAAACAAAACAAAGAAAATCACAAGTGTTGTGAGGTCCTAGAGAAAAGGGAGCCATCTCGGGGGCCTGGGCGGCTCAGTTCGGTTGAGCATCCGACTCGACTCTTGGTTTCGGCTCAGGTCACGATCTCACGGTTCCTGAGTTCGAGCCCCAAATTGGGCTCTGTGCTGACAATGCAGAGCCTGCTTGGGATTCGTTCTCCCTGTCTCTCTGCCCCTCCTGCACTAGAACTCTCTTTCTCTCTCTCTCTCGAAATAAAAAAATAAACGTTAAAAAAGAAAAAAAAGCAGAAAAAGAAAAGGGAGCCATCCTGCACTGCTGATGGAAATGTGAAGTGGGGCAGCCACCGTGGAAGACAGTTGTCACACATTGTAGCAGGTGGCAGAATTTCCTTCCTTTTTTAAAAAAAATTTTTTTTCAATGTTTCTTTATTTTTGAGAGAGAGAAAGACAGAGTGTGAGAGGGGGAGGGGCCGAGAGAGAGAAGGAGAGAGAGAATCCCAAGCGGGCTCCACAGCCGGTGCAGAGCCTGACGAGGGACTCGATCTCACGACTGTGAGATCGTGGCTGGTGCCGAAATCAAGAGTCTGACGCTCAAGCAACTGAGCGCCCCCCCCCCCCAGGAGCCCCCGATGCTGTTGTTTTTATACCAGCCAGTGATACCTGATCGTTCTGCAAGCATTTCAACTCCGCAGCAGCTTTTATAAGACTCCTGCAGGGTTGGGTTTAGGGGATTATTTCAAAAGCCGACAGCCAGCCGCTAACTGTTTTCAGGAGGAAGAGAGACTTTTCAGAGAGCACCGCCGGGTCAGCAAAGCCACGGATCAGCACACCAGCGGAGATAAAACAGAGCCGCAGACCCGGCACGCACCTCGACAAAGAGCAGTGCGACCCTGCAGGGAAGGATGGTGCAGTTTGAGCCAACCTACCGTAATTGCTCAAGCCGTAACCGGTCAGGGCTTGGCCGGACTCGAAAAAGGTTATTTATTTTGAGAGAGGAGGGCGAGCAGGGGAAGGGCAGGGAGAGAGAGGGAGGGAGAGAATCGCAAGCGGGCTCTGCCCTGTCAGCGCGGAGTCTGACATCGGGCTCGAACCCCTGAGCCGTGAGATCTTGCCCTGAGCTGAAATCAAGAGAGGGACACCCAACCGACTGAGCCACCCCCAGGCGGCCCTGCCCTCACTCGTGATGTCAGCTGCAAGTTCAGGCTTTCTCAACACCACCTTTGGCTTTGACAACTCACTGGAAAGACAGAACTGACCGGAAGCTGTTACACCCGCAGCCACGGTTTATTACGGGGAAAGGATGCTACAGATTGAGATCAGCCAAGAGGGAGGCACCCAGGCCGTGTCTGGGACAAGCGCCACACGTGCGGCTTCTCTTGTCCTCTCCCTGCGGGGACAGGACAGATTTGCCCTCCCAGCATCGGTGTGTGATATGTCCAGAAGACTTGAGCATCACCAGCCAGGGAAGCTCACCCAAGCACAGGGGCTGAGGTCTGCTGGGAGCCCTAGTACGTGGGGACATTTGACCAATTAGTCGATTGCCCACAAGGTTGATCTCAGTCTCCAGATGCACCGATGCCACGTGACCCCCCAAGCCCCCACGCAGACCCCATTGTGGGTCTTTCCGGCCCCCACCCTAAGTCATACCATTGGACTAGCCAGTGGGACCCAAGGCCTCCCGGCAAACCAAAGACCCTCCTCTCCGGCATGACATCTCAGAGATGGCCTCCCAGAAGTGGGGGGACCACACGAAACCCTACTACACAGTCTCCCGATCCGTTTCCTCCAGGAAATGGTAAAGTGTGGGAGGGCAGAGACTAGAACCATCTTTTGTCTCCAGGGACCAGGGATGTTGTCGGATGCAAAGAGTGGGGACTACTGAAAAGTACAATTCTTCCAGTATGGAAGTATTGGCGTCATCCTCGAAGGAGAGGGCGTGAATTTGCCACCGAGGAAGGTCTGAGCGCTCGGCCTCGGGGCTGCTTCTGAGCCGTTGTTCATAGAGAAGCCTCGTCCTCTCAACATGACCGTCACTGCAGTGGAATGAATGTCGATGCCCCCTGCACTCACCCCTGTGTTGAAATCCTGAGCCCCCCACCAGCGGCTGGACCGGAATCACCTTTCCCGGACCAGGGGGCACATGTCGCTGGTGGCACAGGAGACACTTAGAAGGTATCGGTGCTGTGAGGGCTCTGCGCCCTTCGGAGTTGGGGCTGTGTTCCTTATCACCTGGCCCCCTGGCTGGTGTCCCCGTCTAATGAGGTCATGGCAGGGCTCAGGCACAGCAGCCTCAGTGGGTAATAGGGTCCAGCTAAGATGCATCTCAATGCTGGTTTTTTTAAAAATATTTTTAGTGTTTATTTTTGAGAGAGTGAGAGACAAAAAGACAGAGTGGGGGGGGGGCCAGAGAGAGAGGGAGACACAGAATCCGAAGCAGGCTCCAGGCTCCGAGCCATCAGCACAGAGCCTGATGCGGGGCTCAAACCCACGGACCGTGAGATCGTGACCTGAGCTGAGGTCAGGCACTTAACCGACTGAGCCTCCCAGGCGCCCCACGTTGCTGATTTTGAAAAGTAATTTTTAGAAATCATGGTTAAGGGGCGCCTGGGTGGCTCCATCGGTGGAGCGTCTGACTCTTGGTATCGCCTCAGGTCGTGATCTCAGGGTTCATGAGTTCAAGCCCCATGTCGGGCTCTGCGCTGACAGCACAGAGCCTGCTTGGGATTCTCTGTCTCCCTCTCTTCCTCTTTCTCTCTCTCTCTCTCTCTCTCTCTCAAAAATAAACAAATAAACATTTCTTAAAAATCAAGGGCGCCTGGGTAGCTTAGTCAGTTAAGCGTCCAACTCTCGATATCAGCTCAGGTCATGCTCTCACGGTCGTGAGATCGAGCCCCACGTTGGGCTCTGCGCTGGGCACGGACTCTACTTAAGATTCTCTCTCACGCCTCTGCCCCTCCCCCTCCTCACACAATTCAGAGTTAACATAAAATTTACCATCTTACCCGTCTTTAAGTGTCCTGTTCAGTGGCATTAAGCACATTCACACTGGTGCACGGCCATGCCCACCGTCCATCTCCAGAACTTTTCCATCTTCTGAAACTGAACCTCTGTCCCCATTAAAACTAACCCTCCTTCCCCTCCCCCAGCCACCATCTACTTCCTGTTTCTATGAATGTGCCTATTCTACATACTTCACAGAAGTGGAATCACAGTATTTTTCCTTTTGTGACTGGCGTATTTCACTCAGCATAATGTCCTCAGGATTCATCCATGTTGTGTCAGAATGTCCTTTTTTTTAAGTTATTTATTAAAAAAAATTTTTTTAGGTGTATTTATTCACTTAGAGAGCGTGCAAGTGGGGGAGGGGCAGAGAGAGAGAGAAAATCCCAAGCAGGCTCTGCACCGTCAGCACAAAGCCCAATGCGGGGCTCGAACCCACGAACTGTGAGATCATGACCTGAACCAAAATGGATGCTCAACCGACCGACCCACCCAGGGGCCCCTTATTTACTTATTTTTGAGGCAGACAGAGAGAGAGAGTGACAGCAAGCACAAACGGGGGAGGGGCAGAGACAGAGAAGGAGACCCAGAATCTGAAGCAAACTCCAGGCTCTGAGCCGTCAGCACAGAGCCCGACGCGGGGCTCGAACCCACAAACTGTGAGATCATGACCTGAACCAGGGTCAGACGCCTAACCCGCTGCGCCGCCCAGGCACCCCAGAATGTCCTTCTTTTTCAAGTCTGAATCACATTCCATTGTATGGATGGACCACATTTTGTTCATTCATTCATCCGTTGGTGGACACTAGGGCTGCCTACACCTTTGGGCTACTGGGGACCCCGGTGCTGTGACCATGGGTGTGTGGTTATCTCTTGGGGACCTTTCTTTCCCCTCTTCTGGGGAAGAACCCAGCTGTTTTGAATTCTTCCAGGAACCGCCATACTGTTTTCCACGGTGGCCATTATCACATGTGTTTTTACTGTCCTTTAGAGCAAGTGGCCCCGGCTGCCCCGTATGATAATAGTAGAACATTTCTTTCATTAGATGAAACAGGCCACTGAAATAAATCTCAAAGTCCGCTACGATATCTGGGTGCCGAGGCCTACCCCCAGCTGCTCCGACTCGGCTTCAGGCTTGTAGGCTGGATTTTCGAGGTGAGCTTTTCTTGTCCTTTGCTTGCTTGCTTGCTTTTTTTCCCTTCGCTAATGGCACCAACACCTCTCCTTTCTCTTGCTATTAGTCTGGCACAAACCTTCAACAGGGGGGCGGACTGCCAGGTTTCTCTGACGTCTCGTTCTGATGATCCTGCATTTACCATCTTCACGGTGCTTCCAGGGGCCCTTTGCCCGTCCGTCCCTAAACACACAAACTGACCCGGACCCTGTAGGAGTCACGTGTCCCGGGCTGCTGGCGTGTTAATTTCTTCACACCCTTTTTGCAGGGATAACGGCTAGCAAGGCTGCAGCTAATAGAGCTGGTCCCAGCTGTCTCCATGGTAACGTTGTACCGTATCAATGTCACCTTCATCCTGCCAAGAACATGGTTCATAGGACCAAGCCCAGTCGTCTCCATGGTAACATTGTCCCCTATCGACATCACCTTCATCCCTCCAAGAACATGGTTGCACAGAGACCAAGGTAGAGCGGGTTTGTGTGTGTGTGTGTGTGTGTGTGTGTGTGTGTGTGTGTGTGTAAGATATTGGTGTCTTTTTAATCTCCGCTTAAACAATTTTCATCTCTGTACATCAAGTTAACAATGTTTTAGAGCCAGAAGGCTCATGATGGGCTTTGACTGTATAAGGCAGCGTTTGAAAGCAGAGTATCACAGAGCAATGGCCTCACACTGTACGGGCAGAGGGACCTTCCCCCAACCACATGACGAAGTAGAACAGAATTCAAGTATGGTCTCAAGCATAGAGGCTATTAGAAATCATACTCTTTGAAAAAAAAAAAAGTAGCATAGGGGTGTCTGGGTGGCTCAGTGGGTTAAGCATCCAACTTCGGCTCGGGCCATGGTCTCGCGATTCATGGGTTCGAGCCCCGCATGGGGCTCTGTGCTGACAGCTGGGAGCCTGGAGCCCACTTGGGGTTCTGTGTCTCCCTCTCTCTGCCCCCTCCTCCACTCACGCTCTGTCTCTCTCTCAAAAATAAATAAGCATTAAAAATTAAAAAAAAAAAGTAGCGCTATGATGGCAAGAAATCTAAATATAAGCTATGGCCACCAGCATCTAATGGCTGGGGTCCAGTGAGTACCGGTCGTGACTGAGTGAACGGGCAGGACTTCGCATTTGCAGCCACCCAGGCTGTCATTTGAGGTCACCTCAAAGCCCTCTCTACAGAACATAAGGTGCAGGACGTAAAGTCATTCATTAATTAATGACGATCGTAGCCTACTCAGCCTGCTGTAACCAGATACCATAGACTGGACGGCTTATAAACAGCAGAGATTTCTCTGCAGGTTCTGCAGGCTGGGAAATAGAAGACTGAGACGGCTGCACATTTGATTCCCGATGAGGGTGCGTTTCCTTGCTTGCACAAGTATTATGGTGTCCTCACCTGGTGGAGAAAGAGCCAAGAGAGAGAGAGCTCCCTGGGGTCAAAAATCCCGTTCGTGGGGCGCCTGGGTGGCACAGTTGGTTAAGCGTCCGACTTCAGCCAGGTCACGATCTCGCAGTCCGTGAGTTCGAGCCCCGCGTCGGGCTCTGGGCTGATGGCTCAGAGCCTGGAGCCTGTTTCCGATTCTGTGTCTCCCTCTCTCTCTGCCCCTCGCCCGTTCATGCTCTGTCTCCCTCTGTCCCAAAAATAAATAAACGTTGAAAAAAAAATTATAAAAAAAAAAAAAATCCCGTTCGTGAGGGCTCTCGCCTCGAGATCTGACCGCCTTCCAAGAGCCCGACCTCCCTAATACCGTCACCGGAGGGGTTAGGATCTCAACGTGGGAATTTTGAAGGGACACAGACATCCAGCTCGTAACCTTGACTGAGTGTGTGCTACGTATCAGGCACTGGAGAAGGGGTAGTGAACAAGAGAGACAGATCCCGGCTTCTTCTGACCTTCGTTCAGCGTGGGGGATGGGCAGAGAAGAGACCAGCGAGAAGAACCTGGAAGAAAGGCAAAGTGGGGCTTGGGGCTACAGAGTGATCCCAGACAGAGTAGTCAGGGAACACTCTTTTAAACAGGTGACCCTTGGGCGCCTGGGTGGCTCAGTCGGTTGAGCGTCTGACTTCGGCTCACGTCATGACCTTGTGGTTTGTGGGTTCGAGCCACATCAGGCTCTGCGTTGACAGCTCAGAGCCTGGAGCCTGCTTCGGATTCTGTTCTCTCTCTCTCTCTCTCTCTCTCTCTCTCTCTGCCTCTCCCCGGCTCGTGCTGTCTCTCTGTCTCTCAAAGATAAATAAACTTTACAAAAATAATAAAAATAAAAATAAAAAGGTGACGCTAAGCAGAGCCCAGAATGAAGGGATGGAATCAGTCAGGTATATGGAGGGGAAGGAGCTTTCAGGAAGAAGAAACAGCAAGCGCAAAGGTCCTGAGGTATGACCGTGTTTGGTGTGCTTATGTTCAAGAAAAGCTTTGAACTCCATGACCAAGTTGGGGGACAAGCAGAAGACAATCCAAGGGGAGTTTTTAGGACACGGTGAATACCTAGGTGGCTATTGGATAATCTGTGCTGCCTTCATGGGCATCTATCTGGAAAGCATGTGGCACGTTTGAGGGCTGAAGAAAAGGTCACCTTGATTCCCTTCTCCAAGGTGTTATGTGCTGAAGCTTAGTGTCCTTAAATGCTTTTGAATGTGACAGAGACAGGTTTTTGTTGTATTTTTTGCTGTTTTGTTTTGTTCTTAGGCTAAGGCACATGGTCTCACTTAACTCGTGGTACCTAACGGTCTCTTGCCTCCTGGCCCCTGTATCCTCTTACGTAACTAACCCAGCAGTCCCAGGGTGACCTGCTCCACAGAGGTGAACTATGTAGAAGCCATTGCCAAGGAGAATCAGTGGATAAGACCTCAGGTTGAACCAGGCTGCTTGCGCCTGAGTTCAGGTCCTGCCACTTGCATGTAAGATGGGAACAAGGGAACAGGAACCGTATCTGTATGAACACAATGGAAATATTAATAAAGAGAAAACATAGGGGCGCCTGGGTGGCTCAGTCAGTTGAGTGTCTGGCTCTTGATTTCAGCTCAAGTCGTGATCCCATGGTTACGAGTTCAAGCCCTACGTCAGGCTCAGTGCTGACAGCACAGAGCCTGCTTGGGATTCTCTCTCTCCCTCTTTCTCTGCTCCTCCCCCTCGCTCTTGTGTGTACTCTCTCTCAAAATGAATAAATACACCTTTTTTTAAGGAGTTAGAAAACCTAAAAGCAAAGAAAAAAAAAACAACCTCAAATGCAGATTTGAGCAGCCAGACGAAAGAATCAGCACAAACGAAGATAGGGACGATAGTATTTATTGAGTCTGAGGAACAGAAAGAAAAAAGAACGAAGAAAAGTAAACAGAGCCTTGGGGACTTGTGGGAAACCATCACGCAGACCAACATACTCCTCGTGGGAGTTCCAGAAGGAAAAGAATGAGACAAAGGGGCAGACGCGGAGCTTGAAATGATGGTTGCAGACTTCCCAAATTTGGCGGAACGAACGTGAAGCGCAATGAACTCTGACAGAGCGAACTCAAAGAGACCCACACCAGGACGCGTTCTTACCAAACTGCTGACAGCCAGCGACGATGCGAATCTTGAAAGGGGCAAGAGGGAAGCAACTCATCACACGAAGGGTCCTCCAGATCGCGAGTAGATTTCTCATCAGAAACTTTGGAGGCCAGAGGCAGTGGCCTGATATGTTCTAAGTACAAAACAAAGAGAAGCGTCAAATAGCCTACATCTGGCAAAACTGTCCTTCGAAAGCGAGAGAGAGGGGCGCCTGGGTGGCTCAGTCAGTTGAGCGTCCGACTTCGGCTCAGGTCACGATCTCGCGGTTTGTGAGTTCGAGCCCCGCATTGGGCTCTGTGCCGTCAGCATAGAGCCCACTTCGGATCCTCTGTCTTCTTCTCTCTCTGCCCTTCCCCCGCTCATGTTCTCCCTCCCTCCCTCCCTCCCTCTCTCTCTCTCTTCCACCCTCCTTCCCTCTCTCAAAAGTAAACAATGAGAAATTTTTTTAAGTTTATTTATTTTTGAGAGGGAGCAAGAGAGAGCATGTGGGGGAGGAGCACAGGGAGCAAGAGAATCCCAAGCAGGCTGCCACCCAGGCGACCCTGTTTATGCTTTTGGACACCCGATGTATGACGATGTGATTTGGGGACCCCGACAACCGAAAGAAGTGCGAAGAAACAGCTCCTGTAAAGGAGCTTTTGTTCGTTATCGTTATTAAGCTGGTATGAATCCAAATTAGTGTTCTAACTTCAGGATGCTGAATGTAATCCCCCGGGGAACCACAAAGAAAATGGGAATGTTTCACTACAAAAAAAAACATAAAAGAGATAGAAAATAAGGCACGAAACAGCAACGTGACAGAAGGAAGTCCCTCTTAGGAGTCACCCTTGAGTGGGAAGTAAATTCCAGCACCCGCTACAACATGGATGGCCCTCGGGGACACTGTTCTCAGTGAAAAAAGCCAGTCACAGAGGGGCAAATACTGTACGATTACATTCATATGAGGTCCCTAGAGGAGTCAAACTCACAATGACGGAAGTAGAACGATGGAAGGCGGTGCCTGGGGTAGGGAGCCGGGGGGGTGGGGGGGGCAGTGTCAGTGCTCCATGGGGACAGAGTTTCAGCTTGGGAAGATGAGAAAGTTCTGGAGATGGATGGTGGGGATGGTTGCACAACAGCGTGACTGTGGTTAATGCCACTGAACTGGACACTTAAAAACGATCACAATTATAGGGGCGCCTGGGGGGGCTCAGTCGGTTGAGTGTCTGACTTCAGCTCAGGTCATGATCTCGTGGCTCGTGAGTTCAAGCCCCATGTCAGGCTCTGTGCTGACAGCTCGGAGCCTGCTTGGGATTTGGTGTCCCCGCAACCCCTCCGCTCCTCCTCCACTTGTGTTCTCTCTCTTTCAAAAATGATCAAGAAATATTTTTTAATGATCAAGAAATATTTAATAAACACGCCCTTAAGAATCGATCAGGCACTCTGTTCTCTACAGAGCCTTAATCACACGGGGTGAAGACGAGGCAGGGCATCGTTCTGGTGGCCGGTCCCACCTGCATCTGAACTCACCGGGGAGCCCTGTGCACACGTGACAAAAGAGCTCTGTGGGCAGCTGACCACAGCCCTCACCTCACTGTGGTCCCCTCGTCTCCAGTGGGTCCCTCAGACCAAAAGAGAAACCACTGGGTTCCCACGCCATCCCCTCCTCTCCTCAGACCCTGCTTTCTTATGAAACCAGACACAAGTATCCTTGGGCACAGGGACGGTGGCGTCGCGCTCGGCGGAATCGGGATCCGGGGCCGCTTTCTCTCCCTGCTTCCGCTGTGGCCAGGCTCATGTCTACAGACGGCAGGTCCGGCTGGCCCTTCCGTTCGTTAACTTCTCCGCGCGGGATTCTGGACGAAGCCCACGACTGACTCCGGCCGACTTCCAGATCAGCCCTAGCTCGAGGCAAAGATGAGATCAACTCTAGTGCAGGGAACGGTGGAGGGGGACGAACGGAAATGGTTGGCCCGGACCTGGTGGAGGAGAAAAGGGGGGATCTGGCTCCCTCTGGTGGCCAGCACGCGCCACACACTCAGCCGCTGCGCCGCTCCCTTGCCGGCCGCCACCACCCGCCAGGTCATGGGGAAGTCACCAGCATGTCCTTCAGTAGGTGCGTAAATAAAGCTGTCCCATAAATAATGGGATCTATAGCTATACGTAGAATCTGTAGAGACAGTGAAAAGAGCCGGGGTTGCAGGGGAGGGACGGGTCTGATGTTCAAGGCATTGAAACTATCTTCTGCACATGCTGGAGTGGATCCAGGACATTATGCCTTTGGCAAAACCCACAGAACGTACGACACCAAGAGGGAACCCTAATGTAAACCGTGGACTTCAGTTAATAATGTATCAAGGGGCGCCTGGGGGCCTCAGTCGGTGGAGCATCTGACTTGGGCTCACGTCATGATGTGGTTCATGAGTTTGAGCTCCCCATTGGGCTCCCTGCTGTCAGCACAGAACCCGCTTTAGGTCCTCAGCCCCCTTCTATCTCTGCCCCTCCCCCAATTTGTGCGCTCTCTCTGTGTCGCTCTGAAAATACATAAACTTTAAAAAAGGGGGGGGGGGGCGCCTGGGTCGCTCAATTGGTTAAGTGTCTGACTTCATGGGGCGCCTGGGTGGCTCAGTCGGCTAAGCGGCCGACTTCGGCTAGCGGTTTGTGAGTTCGAGCCCCATGTCTGGCTTTGTGCTGACGGCTCAGAGCCTGGAGCCTGCTTCGGATTCTGTGTCTCCCTCTCTCTCAGCCCCTTCCCTGCTCACTCACTCTCTTTCTCAAAAATAAATAAACATTAAAAACAATAACATTCTGGGGCGCCTGGGTGGCTCAGTCGGTTAAGCGGCCGACTTCGGCTCAGGTCATGATCTCGCGGTCCGCGAGTTTGAGCCCCGCGTCGGGCTCTGTGCTGACAGCTCAGAGCCCGGAGCCTGTTTCAGATTCTGTGTCTCCCTCTCTCTCTGACCCTCCCCCGTTCATGCTGTGTCTCTCTCTGTCTCAAAAATAAATAAACGTTAAAAATAAAAAATTAAAAAAAACTTTTTAAGTAACATTTTGACTACTCTAAATTCCTCCCACACGGTATTTGCCCTTTTGTGATGGGCTTATTTCACTCTGCATGACGTCCTCAAGGTTTGTCCATGTTGTAGCAGGTGTCAGAGGTTCCTTCCTTTGCACGGCTGAATAATAAGTATCCCATTGTATGGATAGACCACAGTTTATTTATCCATTTCTCTGCAGATGGATATTGCTTCCGTCTTTGTTGTGAACAATGCTGCTGTAAACACAGGTGTACAGATCAGTCTGGGTCCCTGCTTTCAATTCTTTTTAAATTTTATTTTATTTTATTTTTAAAATTTTTTTTCAACGTTTATTTATTTTTGGGACAGAGAGAGACAGAGCATGAACGGGGGAGGGGCAGAGAGAGAGGGAGACACAGATCGGAAACAGGCTCCAGGCTCCGAGCCATCAGCCCAGAGCCCGACGCGGGGCTCGAACCCACGGACCGCGAGATCGTGACCTGGCTGAAGTCGGACGCTCAACCGACTGCGCCACCCAGGCGCCCCTAAATTTTATTTTTTAATGTTTATTTATTTTTTGAGGGGGGGAGACAAAGCACGGGCGGGGGAGGGGCAGAGAAAGGGAGACACAGAATCTGAAGGAGGCTCCAGGCTCCGAGCTGTCAGCACAGAACTCGACGTGCGGCTCGAACTCACAGACTGTGAGATCATAACCTGAGCCGAGGTCGGAAGCTTAACTGACTGAGCCACCCAGGCGCCCCTCCCTGTTTTCAATTCTTTAGGTTGTATACACAGAAGGGGGATTTCTGGGTCATGTGGTTGTTCTAAACTTTTTGAGGACCTACCAAATTGTTTCCACAACGGTTCCACTATTTTACGTTCCCAACAACAGCACACAGGTTCCAATTTCTCCAGCCCCTTGCTAACACTGGTTATTTTCCAGGCGTTATTATTATTATGGCCGCCCTAATGGGCGTGGATCCACCATGCACACATCCTTTAAGCCAGCAGTTCAACTCTGGGGAATTTATCTCCGCCCCTTCTGAAACTTGCTTTCGCTAGTTCAGTGCACACCCTGGACATCCGTCCACGTTGGTGTCTGTGAATCTTGCTCCCTTGTTAATGACTGTGGTGTTGCATGACAAGAATGGACCTGGGGTAAACTGCTGCTTCCACGTGTTCATTTTTACTGGTTTCAGTTTTTAGACGCGGCCACCCTGCAGCAAATATACCCTTTAAGGAGATACTCCAAGAAATACAGTCCTCAAAACCTACTTCCAAAACTCCAGCCTTCACTCCTCGGTTTGCTAAGCACCAGTAAAAGGTTGGAGTTTGTGGACTATTTGCTCTCAAACTGGTTCCGTGAGAGCTCTTGCATAATAATTTGGTCTCTGAATAGTCTCCTCCAAAATAGTAGAGCTTCGGTGCCTGGACCCATATTTCCCCTCAACACTTCTGCCAAGGGGACATTAAAAAGAAAACCACAGGCCCCAAATGGCATCACTTAGGTTCAGGCCCCAAGTCAGTAAAGCAAGAGTTGACACTTGACCTAACTGCAGTTCAGCCCTCCAGAAATGTCGCCTCCGGCCATTTTCTGGTTAGCTCTAGGAAAGTTACTGAAAGACTCCTGCCATTCCTCCTTAGGAGGGTGACTTTGCCTAAAACAATGGGTTCTTTGCTGATCTTTTCCTTTCTGACGCTCCCTCTCTACCTCTAAAAACCTTTTGTTGGGGCGCCTGGGTGGCACAGTCGGTTGAGCGGCCGACTTCAGCTCAGGTCACGATCTCGCAGTCCGGGAGTTCGAGCCCCGCGTCAGGCTCTGGGCTGATGTCCCAGAGCCTGGAGCCTGTTTCCGATTCTGTGTCTCCCTCTCTCTCTGCCCCTCCCCCGTTCATGCTCTGTCTCTCTCTGTCCCAAAAATAAATAAAAACGTAGAAAAAAAAAATTAAAAAAAAAAGAAAATTGTACATCTCTGCACCCTTCTTTTAAAAAAAAAAAATAAAATAAATAAAAACCTTTTGTTTTCGGGACGCCTGGGTGGCTCACTTGGCTAAGTGTCTGACTCTTGATTTCGGCTCAGGCCATGATCTCATCGTTCGCGGGATCGAGCCCCGTGTCAGGCTGTGTGCTGACCGCACGGAGCCTGCTTGGGATCCTCTCCCTCCCTGTCTCTGCCCCTCCCTGGCTTGCATTCTTCGTCTCTCTCTCTCTCTCTCTCTCTCTCTCTCTCTCTCTCTGAAAATAAATAAATAAACTTAAAAAACTTCCCTTTTCCATAAGTCCTTTGGAGCTCTGCTCCACTTGCTAGATGGGAATGCTGCGTGATTCTCGAATCGATTAATAAAGCCAGCTGAAAATTTACTCGGTTGAATTTTGTTATTTAACAGGCATAAAGGTAGTTTCCCGCTTATCTGGACGTCAAACCGTGACTCCCCAGCGACCCTGAACTTGAGCAGTGTTGAGGGAGCAGCGGCTGATCTCATTCTGTGAAAAACGTAAGTCGAGCCAGGCACTCAGCTGTCCTTCCCTTAACCCTGCCCCCGGTTTTGTTTGATGTTCTCTGTTTCGCTCTGCAGAATTTAAGAGATAACAAGACATACGAAGATGAATACAGCAAACAGCCACATACCCACCTCCTGGCTTTGCCAATAGAGCGAAGGTCTCCAGCATGCACCTCCCCACTTTCCTGCCTTGGACCCCACCAGAGACCGAGACCGTTCTAAGTCTGGTGTTTAACATGTCTTAGCATGCCTTTATGTCATTACAGAGAAGTGGGTTTTGCAGGCTTTTAGATTTTACTGATTTTTTTACTTTTCTTTTTAGTGTTTATTTATTTATTTATTTTTAAACATTTTGGTCTTTTTTTTTAATTTTTTCTAACGTTTATTTATTTTTGAGACAGAGAGAGACAGAACATGAACGGGGGAGGGTCAAAGAGAGAGAGGGAGACACAGAATCCGAAGCAGGCTCCAGGCTCTGAGCTGTCAGCACAGAGCCCGACGCGGGGCCTGAACCCACGAACCGCAAGACCATGACCTGAGCCGAAGTCGGACGCTTAACCAACTGAGCCGCCCAGGTGCCCCAATGTTTATTTATTTTTGAGAGAGAGGCAGAGGGTTGAGTGGGGCAGGGGCAGAGAGCGAGGGGGACACGCGGAATCCGAGGCAGGCCCCAGGCTCTGAGTTGTTAGCACAGAGCCCGACGCGGGGCTCGAACTCACGAACTGTGAGATTGTGAGCTGAGCCGGGGTTGGACGCTTAACTGACTGAGCCACGCAGGCGCCCCACCGGATGTCCAATCTTTGAATGAGTGAACAACAAAATATGCTAGATCCGTACAGCGGAATATTATTCATCCAGAAAAATGAATAAAATCCTACACTTGCTACCACCTGAATGAAACTTGAAGACATTAGGCAAGAAAAGAGGTCAGACGCCAAAAGTCACATCTTGTGTGATTCTGTTTATATGAAATATCCAGATTCACTAAATCCATAGAGACAGAAAGCAGACGGGGGGGGGGGGCAGGGGCTAGAGGGAGGCAGGGAGTAGAGAGTGACTGCCTAATGGGTACCGAGCCTTATTTTGGGGTGATAAAAATGCTTTAGAAATAGGTCGAGGTGGTGGTTGATGAGGCTTGGGGTGATAGTGGGGTTCGTGGGGTCAGGAGCCGACGGCCAAGAAAGAATTCTGGAAGATGTCTTTGGCGCAGAAAGGTGATTTTATTAAAACACGGGCACAACGGGGCTGCCTCCGCGCAGGTGCAAGGGTGTCCTGTGTGCACGCACACACGCGCGTCGACGTGGAGATGGGGTACGCTGCTCCCCGCTTCAGCCCCAGCCCCAGTTTTCCTATCCATGCAGTTAGGGACTTAATTTAAAATCCCTATTTTGTAGGTTCGCCGCCTTCAAAACACACCGCTACAACATTCTAATAAAGGCTCCTTTAACCCCCTCAAAAAACAAAAACAAAATCAAAAATAAACACGGGCACAGGACCGGCGGGCAGGAAGAGCTGCCCCAGGGACCATGGAGAGACACTGGTTACACACTTGGGAGCTGGGGGAGGTGAAGCCAAGGAGGAGTTTCCAGTGGGATTTCCACAGACTAAAGCAGACTCCCGGGGTACTGGAGGCCTAGCGGTCGTCAAGCCAAGGTTGTTTTTCCCTCTGGCAAAGCGTTACTACTAAGTAGGGAGTCCCGGGAGAAACGTTATCTGCCGTTTCCTTCTGCCTCCTTTTCCCACACCACTGAGCCTACAACCATGCGAATGTTCTAAATCCCACTGTATGGTACACCTCGAACGGGTCGACTTGATGTTATGTGGGTTTCACCTCCGTCAAAAAAATAAATAAATGGACAGCTTAAAAGCCTGGAGCCTTACCCGTGCCAACTACCCTGGCAATTTTTCCCTTATTCAAAGCGGGTCGAGTAAGAGAGAGGGGTGGGGTGGGGGTGGGGGCCGGAAGGCCTGGGACATCGCTGACAAGGGCAGCGGCTCCAAGGAACCGGTTTCGGCGGGCCCTCCGGGGCTGCCGAGGGTGTTCGCAGCGCGCTTGGGAGCTCCTGGGTCCAGCCGAGTCCACGACGGTCCCTGGCGGTGCCTGTTCTGGTCTCAGCTGGCCCAGGGATGGCCATCGTCACAGGTGTTGTCCGTAACAATGAGCGGCTATTCGAAACAGCTGTCGGGTGGGGAAGAGGCCATCACGGCCTTGCAGCGGCCCTCAGGGAAATGCTTAAAGGGCAAGCCCAGGACTTGTCATAGGGGAGGGCAGCGAGTTCTCCAGAAGCTCCATCTGGTAGGTCACGGTGACTCGATGGCAGTTTACGTGGGATGCTGGAGTCTCATGAGCCCCAGATATGGTGACAAGAACAAAAGTATTGGGGCGCCTGGGTGGCCCAGTCGGTTAAGTGTCAGACGTCGGATCAGGTTCAGGATCTTGTGGTTCGTGAGTTCGTGCCCCGTGTCAGGCTCTGCGCTGACAGCTCAGAGCCTGGAGCCTGCCTCGGGTTCTGTGACCCCCGTCTGTCTCTCTCTCTCTCCCCCACTCCCCCACTAACGCTCTTTCTCAAAAATAAACACTTAAATACATTTTTTTAAGTTAAAAAAATAAAAAAATCCTTAGATGAAAGGCAAAGAGGACACCTCACCCCGGAGGGCCCTGTTCGGGACAGCCAGTCATGGCATGCCTCCCAACACGTGATGCGGGACTAATCCAAAGTACCCACTGGGAAGGGGCGTGCTAGAACCTCCTGACCAGTGGTTCCAGGCTTGGTTGTTTATTGACATCACCTGGGAAGATTTAAAATTGTGGTTGCGGGCACCTGGGTGGCTCAGTCAGTTAAGCATCCAAATCTTGATTTCAGCTCAGGTCATAATCTTACAGTTTGTGAGTTTGAGCCCCGTATTGGGCTCTGTGCTGATGGTGCAGAGCCTGCTCGGGGGTCACTCCCTCTCTCTAAATAAATAAATGAACTTAAAAAAAAAATCCATCGGGGCGCCTGGGTGGCGCAGTCGGTTAAGCATCCGACTTCAGCCAGGTCACGATCTCACAGTCCGTGAGTTCCAGCCCCACGTCAGGCTCTGGGCTGATGGCCCCGAGCCCAGAGCCTGGAGCCTGCTTCCGATTCTGTGTCTCCCTCTCTCTCTGCCCCTCCCCAGTTCATGCTCTGTGTCTCTCTGTCCCAAAAATAAATAAACGTTGAAAAAAAAATATTAAAAAAAAATCCATCTATAAATAAATAAATAAAATAAATAAATAAATAAAAATTGTGGTTGCCTGGAACCCAGCCGACAACAAGCTGACCAACCCCTCATGTGGGCTACATCTCAAGATGGTTAAACTCATTTTTGCAATAGGTCAAAGCTGTAGGGGGGAGACTTCTCTAGATTAAACAGGAGTTAAAACAACCAAATAGAGGGACACCTGGGTGGCCTAGTTGGTTGAGCATCTGACTTTGGCTCAGGGCGTGATCTCACTGTGAGTTCAAGCCCCCAAGTGGGGCTCTGTGCTGACCGCTCAGAGCCTGAAGTCAGCTTCAGATTCTGTTTCTCTGCCCCTCCCTCGCTCCCGCTCTCTCTCAAATATAAATAAATATTAAAAAAAAGAATATGTGCATTTTGTTTGGTTCTAGATTCAAACAGATCAAAGTTTGAGAACACGTGTTAAGACTATCCGAGAAAAATGATCACGGACTGGCCTCAGATGATTCCAGAAAATTACTCTAGATTTTGTTTGGTGTGACAATCACGTTGTCACTGTGTAAAAAAGTGCACGCGGAAACTATAGGGGTTTGTTGCTGCGATGTCTGGGATTTGCTTTAAAATACTCTAGCGGGGCGCCTGGGTGGCCCAGTCGGTTGAGCGTCCGACTTGATGTCATGGTTTGTGAATTCGAGCCCCGCGTCGGGCTCTGTGCTGTCCGTGCAGAGCCCACGGCAGATCTTCTGTCTCCCTCTCTGTCTGCCTCTTCCCCACTTGTGCTCTCTCTCTCTCAAAACTAAAAATAAAACATTACTAAGCTACTCTGTCAAAGGAAACCTTAAGAAGGGACACCTGATACAAACGTGGCTCACAGTCTTCGCTGTTGAGTTGGGTGACGAGTCCGTGTGGAGGTTCAGACATAGTTGTGTGTTTGGAATTTTTCAGACAAAAGAGTTCTAGAGCTTTGTTGGCCGTTCCCAAGCCTTAACGTCCTATTGGCTCTCTCCTCTTTCAGGTGTCTCCCAAATAGGTACCTCTGCTGTAACTAAATTCGGACGAGGGTGATTGGCTGAGAGCTCTTAAAAAGTCACGTGCTTCCACCTGTGGCTATGAGCACGGACCTAAGAAAAGCTTGTGGCCTCAGGGAGGAGCGAGTCTGGGAAGCACGCTCTGGTGATCCCTGCCGAGCTTGCTGTGAGGTCTGGACTCCAGCCGAGTGAGGCCCCTCGGTCGCAGAACTTAAGGAGGCGTTGCCTCCCAGGGGCCGCCCCTGCGCTGTTGCCCCCAGGGACGGAGCTCCTTAAAGCCTCTGCCCTAGGCACCCCGCTTGCCTTAAAGCCTCTGCCCTAGGCACCCCGCTTGCCTTCCGCTACCCCAGGTCCTACTGCGTTGGATGCCTCAATACAACTTCCAGAACACCAGGGGACTGGAAGGGCTCCCAAGGCAAACCAGGCGACCCTGCCAGTCTGTCCGTCCGTGCACTCCAGGAAGTCTCAAGGGGGAGCATCAGGCCTCCAGCTAACAAGGTAGGTGCAGGTTCGAGGGATGGGTGCGGCCCCTCCCTGCAGCCCTGACCTTGGCCACCATCTACCAACGTCTCTAAAGACCAGCGTGTGCCCTAAAGGAGGGATGTGTGCCCACCGCACTACCTCCTCGGCTGCTTCTCAGAACAAAAGCTAGTGGGGGGCTAGCCTTTCCCACTGGGGAGGAGCCAGCCAGCTTCTCTGAGCCCCGTCTCTGGTGCCCTCTGCTGGCCTCTCTGATTACAACAGCCTGCTTCGAGCGCCTGGAGCCAACCCCGGACTGGCTGGGAAGGCCGAAATCATTAAAGCTTGTTAAGGATAAATCTGAGGGGCACCTGGGTGGCTCAATGGGCTAAGTGGCCGGCTTCGGTTCAGGTCATGACCTCCCAGTTTGTGAGTTTGAGCCCCGCGTCGGGCTCTGTGCTGATGGCTCAGAGCCTGGAGCTTGCTTCGGATTCTGTCTCCGTGTCTCTCTCTCTCTCTCTCTCTCCCTCTTTTTCTCTCTCTGCCCCCACCCCCCAGCTTGTGCTCTCTCTCTCTCAAAAATATTTTAAAAAAGAATAAGAAAAAGCGAGAACTGGCCTCAAGAAAATGAGCCTATTGTATCCAGGTGTCTTTGGGCTCTGGGGGACAAGTCCCAGGCCCTGTCCATCCTCTGTTTACTGAGCCCTCCCCGTGGGCAGCCCTGGGCGGGCTCCATCCCTGCAGGCTGGGCTGTCTGCAAGGCTCGGGGGCAGCAGCCCTTCCAGGTAACAGGTAATTGTGGGGCACAGATTCAGAGCCACGGTCTCACCCATGAGATCCGCGGACACAACCTGCAGTGCAGATGCGTGCCGGGTACCAAGTGCTTTCTGGTGGTTTTTGATTTTTTCCTAACAACCCTGGGCAGAGTCCTTTCCCATTTACAGATAAGGAGCTCCACCTGTCCTAGGTCAGTCACAAAGCTAGGAAGTGTGGAAGGTGAGATTCAAACCCTGCTTTTAAAAATATATATTATTAAAAAAAGTGGTTTTGGTTTTCTTAAATTTTCTTTTAGAGAGTGAGAGGGAGCATGAGCTGGGCAGAGGGAGAGAAAGGGAGGGTCTTTAAAAAAATTTTTTTTTTTTTTTACATTTATTTATTTTTGAGAGTGCACAAGTGGGGAGGGGCAGAGAGAGAAGGAGACCGAATCCGAAGCAGGCTCCAGGCTCTGGGCTGTCAGCACAGAGCCCTATGCGGGACCTGTGAGATCATGACCCGAGCTGAAGTCGGATGCTTAACCGACTGAGCCACCCAGGTGCCCCCAAAATATACCATATTATTAACCATGGTCACTATACAATATATTATATGCCCATGACTTATTTTACGACTTGAAGTTTGTACCTTTTGACCCCTTTACTCACTTTGCCTCCATTCTCTGGCAATCACCAGTCTCTTCTCTGTATCCGTGAGCCCAGTTTTATTTTTTCTTCTTTTTGTTTTTTAGATTCCACACATAAGTGAGTTCCCCTGGCATTTGTCTTTGGTTCACTTATCTTACTTGGCATAAAGTTCTCAAGGTCCATCCACGTTGTTGCAAATGGCAAGGTTTCCTACTTTTTATGGCTCAGTAATATTCTATCCTACATCCATCACATCGTCCTTATCCGATCATTCACTGGTGTTTCCATATATTGGCTATTTTAAATAATGCTGCAGTGAACATAGGGGAACATGGATCTTTTTGAGTTAGTTTTTTTTCTTTTTTTGTTTTAACATTTAATATTCATTTATGAGAGAGAAAGAGAGTGAGCAGGGGAAGGGCAGAGAGAGAGGGAGACCCCGAATCCAAAGCAGGCTCCAGGCTCCGAGCTGTCAGCACAGAGCCGGACACGGGGCTCGAACTCACGAACTGTGAGATCATGACCTGAGCCGAAGTCAGACGCTTAACCGACTGTGCCACTCAGGTGCTTCCCCACCACCCCCCGCCTTTTCTTAATAAATGTTTATTTTTGAGAGTGCCGTGCAGAAGCTTTTTAGTTTGCCTTGGTTCCACTTTTGTTTTTGTTGCCTTGCACTCTTGGTGCCAAATCCAAAAAATCGTCACCAAGACCAATGTCAAGGAGCTTCCTGCGTATGTTTTCTTCTAGTTTTATGGTTTCGGGTGTCCTGTTCTTTAATCCATTTTGAATTACTTTTGGTATGTGGTGTAAGATAGTGGCCCTGTTTCGTTTTGAATGTGGTTGTCTGGTTTTCCCAACACCATTTACTGAAGAGACTGCTCTCTACCCACTGTGTGTTCTTGGCTCCTTTGTTATAAATCAATTGACCATATATTCGTAGGTTTATTTCTGGGCTCTCTGGTTCCATTGAGCTGTGTCTGTATGATACTGATACCATGCTGTTTTGAATACTATACCTTGGCAACATACTTCATCAGGAAGCATGACGCCTCCAGCTTTGTTCCTCCCTGAGATTACTTTGGCTATTTGGGGTTCCCTATAAATTTTAGGATTTTTTTTTTTTCCCTGTGAAATGCCATTGGAGTTTTGGTAGGGTTGCAGATTGTTTTGGGGAATATGGATTTTTTTTTTTAATGTTTATTTCTTTAGAAAGAGAATCAGTGGGAGAGGGGGACAGAGGATCCCAAGCAGGCTCTGCATTGACCGCAGCGAGCCCGATGTGGGGCTCAAACTCACAAACCTGAGCCGAAGTCAGACGCTCAACCAACTGAGCCACCCAGGTGCCCGGGAATATGGACATTTTAACAATATTCTTCCCATCCATGAGCACCGTATATCTTTACATTTATCTGTGTCTTCAGATTTTTCATAAATGTCTTAAAGTTTTCACTTCCTTGGTTAAGGAAGGTCTTTCACTTTTTTGGTTAAATTTATTCCCAGGTGGTGTTTTTGATGCACTTGTAAATTAGATTGTTTTCTTAATTTGTTCATTATTAGGGTATGGAAATACAACAGACTTTTTGCATTTTGTATCTTTCAACATTAGTGAATTCATTTATTCTATCCGTTTTTTCATGGGGTCTTTAGAGATTTCTGTAAATAATACATTATCTGCAAATAGTATCAGTTTTACTCCCTTTACAATTTGTTCCCCTTTTTTCTTATGTAACTGTTCTAGCCTTGGTCAGTTACAAAACCAGTATGAAAGCTGAGACTTAAACATTAAAACCCTATTTTTATTTCAAATTTTTTTTTTTTTTTTTTTGAGCGAGAGAGCACGAGCAGGGAAGGGGCAGAAGGAGGGAGACACAGAATCTAAAATAGGCTCCAGGCTCTGAGCTGTCAGCACAGAGCCCAATGAGGGGCTCAAACTCAAGAACCGTTAGATCATGACCTGAGCCCGAGTCAGATGCTTAACTGACTGAACCACTCAGGTGCCCCAGAAGTGGCATTTAATAACCACCTCAAGCAAGGAAGCTGTGCAGTTCTCTTCCAGAACTTCTGATCACACTAAGGAACACATCTCACTTGGATGCCAGTGTGTCTTAGAACTTTCCCTGAAGTTGGCCAATATCTCTTTAACAAAGACATCAGGATTTAGGCCCAGAAATTTCTGCAGGTAACCATATAGGATTATAACTTCGTATCCTTTGTCTTTTGTCCTTATTGCATTTTTTTATATTCACTTAAAATTTATTCCGTATGCAGAATTTCTATTCGTGTATTTGTTTTTGTTTTTTTTTTTAACGTTTATTTACTTTTGAGACCGAGAGAGACAGAGCATGAATGGGGGAGGGTCAGAGAGAGAGAGGGAGACACAGAATCTGAAACAGGCTCCAGGCTCTGAGCTGTCAGCACAGAGCCCGACGCGGGGCTCAAACTCACGAACCGTGAGATCATGACCTGAGCCAAAGTCAGATGCTTAACCAACTGAGCCACCCAGGCGCCCCTCGTGTATTTAAGTTTTATCTATGGCTAGTGATAGCAACATTTAATAATTTCTAGCAGGATGCTGTTAGGATCAAAAAATAGCATCCCGAGTTCGAGGATTAAGGCACAGGGTTGGGAGTTGCAGTTTGAATCCTGGCTCTGCCACAGTCTTGGGAAAAAATCCACTTTTTAAAATTTTTTTAATGTCTGTTTTTGAGAGAAAGCGTGAGCACAATAGGGACAGAGAGAAAGGGAGACACAGAATCTGAAGCAGGCGCCAGGCTTTGAGCTGGCAGCACAGAGCCTGACGCAGGGCTGGAACCCATGAACCATGCGATCATGACCTGAGTTGGACACCTAACTGAGCCACCCAGGAGCCCCAGAAAAAAATGGACTTTTTGAAGCTCACTTTTTCTGCTGTAAAGTGAAGATGCTGACGTACAAGATGCTCCACTGTCCCAAAAATAAGGACATAAAAATTACTGTGTGTCCGGCACGGAGCATGAATGGAAGGTCTAGAAGTACCAAAACTAAATGGCCGAACGCAGTAACACAAACATCCCAACGAAGACCGTTGTTTCATCTCACGGTTTTATCAAGCAGCCACAAACCACGCGGGTGACCGAGGTAGTCTCATTCCTGTGTCTGTAAAGGAGGGTTATCCTAACCTTTGTACACGAACACATCCCATTCCACAGGATTCTGGGTTTTCAGGGTTTCTGAAATATAAACCTATGATTCCGTAGATAATTCCAAATAATGTTTTCCCCTTCTGTGTCATTTTGACATCACTGTCCTAGGTGGTAAAAAGTTTGGTGTTGGTTTTTGCAAAGTGCTGTCCTGTGAAGTCTGCAGTCCTCCCACTGCAGTCTCCGGGTCGGGTGTGGCTTCCTGTCAAACATTACCATTTGGGGTACCCTGGGGGCAGGGGGCGCAGGATGCCTGTGGTATTTTCCCACTTTCCTGAGACCAGTAATTTTTTAACTTTATTTTCAAATAAAGACACTTAGGACAAGGAAAAGAACGTTGCCAAGCTTAAAGTAAAAATCTGAATAGTTTTAGGAGAGCGCCGGAGTCACTCGACAAATAGGATCCCTCGGGCGAGGGGCTGTGAGACTCCACGAAAAGTTCATTTACACAAAGGGCTCATGAAGAACGCTCGTAGCGCAGCGATCAACTCCGCCGATCAACTCCGCCGTCTTACCGCTGGGCCCTCCCCACCTCCCCGACCCAGAGGGCTCCGCAACCGCTTCAGCTAACAAGGAACAAGGGGAGGGGGAGAGGGAGAGCGGCCTTCTGGAAAGGTGGCGAAAACGCAGGGAGAGCACGCTCTGCACAGTATTTGCTTCCCCCGCTCGCAGCGGCCGTGCGCTCCGGGCCACACAAGCCGCCGGGGCTCGGAGCCCCGACCCGACCCAGGCCCGGGGTTTCATCTGGGCCCCTCGGGCCGCACCAGGGAGTCGGCCTGGCTGAGGGCGAGTCGGTCCTTCTTCTCCTTCTGCAAGACCTGCTCCTCCCACAGCGCCTGGTCCACCTGGTCGTCGGTGAGCACCACGGGCTCGTACTTCTCGTCGAAGAGCCGCTCGTTGGTCTCGGAGCGCAGCTGATGGGGCCCGACGACGCGCAGGTGGGCCGGCAGGTGGAGGAACTCGTCGTCGTTAACGTCGCAGTCGCGCATGCGGGCGGCCAGCACCCACCAGCGGCCCACGAAGCCCACGTCCAGGATCCGGTCCGGGAAGTCGGCCCAGCGGGGCTGCAGGTAGCGGCAGCGGGCCTGGTAGAGGCTGGCCTGGGCGTCGACGGGCGCCTCGTACACGAGCGAGCACAGGCCCAGGCTCACGTGGCGGAGGCGGCCGCGGCCCCGAAGCCAGAGCAGCCGCTGCACGTGGCCCTCGGA
>NW_024412431.1:3181745-3184663 GCF_014898765.1 Herpailurus yagouaroundi | reverse complement strand
CCCCGCAGGCCTCCGCGTAGTCTCGGAGCAGTACGCGGGCCCAGGAGCCTGGGGGGAGGGAAGCGGGACAGACGCGGTGACGGCGGGCCGCTGCGGCCACCCACCCCGCCGCCTCCCGCCGCTACTCACCCAACCGCGCCCACACGCCGGGCTTCGCGGCCGCTGGGCCCCCGGGGTCTTCACGGTTTCGGGACCAAAATCTTTTCAGAGCGGCCGCCGCCATCCTCTTCCGGCTTAGCGTCCCTGTTCGACGAGAAACGCCGGGAATGAGAAGGAAAAGGCCCGGTGCGGGGGGGGGGGGGGGGGGGTCTCTCCTGCGGAAGCGTCAAGCGCGCCGGCAGTGGCTTCCCGTCGGAAGAGGATAGAAAACGGACCCGGTGCCGGATGTTGCTGTCCGGTCTGAGCGGGGCCGGCTGCGGCGGGTAGGCGGGCCGCGCAGGCGCAGAGAGTCTGGGCCACGCCGCCCGAGGGAGCCTCAGGTGAGGGGGGCGGGGTGCACCTGTGGGGCGGGGGCGGTGAGTTCAACACCCCCTCTCCCCCCCCCCCCCCGCGGCTCGGTGCCCTTAGCTGCCAGGCTGGGCTCGGTGCTGAGGGATAGACATCGGTGGGGTGAGGGAGGGCACCGCATTAATTGGGTTGGGGGCGGTGTCATTGGCTTCTGTCCTCAGAGCGGGATGCGGTGACGCCCCTGGGTGACCATGGCAGCGGCCGACGAGCTGGCCTTCCACGGTAAGTGCGGCCGCGACCTGGCCCGAGCTCCTACTCCCTCCGCCGGCCGGAACCTCCCACCCAGGATCTGATTGCCGTGTAATCTGAATCCCCAATCAGCTGTGAACCCTGACGCCGACCTGACACCCATTCCTGACTCGAACCCCGCTCCAACCCTGAACTCAGATCTCAAAGCAAAGCTTCTCTCCCAGACCTGACCCCATCCCAGCACCAGGCTTAAGTTGTAGGCGTGCGAGACCACACCTTCTAACTCCCGCCAAATTTAGGAAGCTGGGACCCTAGTTGGAGGGAAGGGTTAGGTGGCCCCGGCTGGGAGTCTTGGCCCCCAGATGAGCAATGGGCCAAACCAGACTGTCCTGAAGCCTAAAACCTGCCTGTGGCTCATATTCCTTCTCGACAGAGTTCGAGGAAGCCTCTAATCTGCTGGCCGAGACCCCAGATGCGGTCACTACCAGCGGAAGCGGTCAGCTGACCCCACAGGGGCACGTGGCTGTGGCTGTGGACTCAGGTGGTAGCTATGGAGCCGAGGAAGAGGTCGAAGAGAGCGACAAGACAGCGGTGAGTCACAAAAGTGCCCGTGCCCTGCCTCCGTCCAGCCCCGCCCCCACCCTCTGCCCAGGCTGTAAGGGCAGCCACTGAAAGCCTGTGCCGGGCAGCTCCTGCAGGAGAAGCAGCAGCCTGGATTCTGGACCTTTGGCTACTATCAGAGTTTCTTTGACGTGGACACGTGCCAGGTCAGGCCCTGGAAGCTGGCGGGATGGGGCTTGGAGTCATAATGGGGTCCAGTCACTGTTCACTGAGCCCTCCCTGTGCAGCCGAGTGCCGGTAATGCCTGGGTGGGAGGTCACGGGTCTCCCCCCACCCCAGGCTGGTAGATGTCACTGTGGTGCGGTGTAAGGATTATGGGGTGATTGGGCCTCCTGTGAACACACGCTCTGACGGGCTAGAGTAGGGCCCCTCGGAGGAAGTGAGGAATGGGCTTAAGGCCTCGAGGAGAAGGAAGACTGAACTGGGTAGAGTGATGGGAAGCCTGTGTCCTAGGCACAGGGAGCGGCAGATACAGAGGACCCAAGGTGAGGGAAGGCACGAACTGCCACAGGAGCTGTCACTTGGTCACTTGATCTGGCTGGAGAGGGTGAGAGGGGGACAGGCAGTCAGAAGCCAGATCACAAAGGGCTCGTGTGCTGTGCTGAATTTGGGTCTTATCCTGAGGGTGCTGGGAAGTCGAGGAAAGGTTTAGAGCAGGAGAGGAATGGGTGGAATCACCAGACCTGGTGCAGAGAAGATGGGTCAGAGGTGCCAGGGAGGGAGATGATAAGTCTGGGGTGCAGGGCAGGTCACAGAGCGGAGAGAGATGTAGGCAGGAGGAGGCCAAGAACTTGAGTGTCCCTGGGCTGGGAGGGCAGGCAGTGAGACAGGCAGTTGAGGGCAGCCAAGCTGAGAGAA
Organism: Herpailurus yagouaroundi; assembly: GCF_014898765.1. Classification (NCBI taxonomy): domain Eukaryota; kingdom Metazoa; phylum Chordata; class Mammalia; order Carnivora; family Felidae; genus Herpailurus; species Herpailurus yagouaroundi. Next base: position 3,182,488 of record NW_024412431.1, on the reverse strand, counting down.
GGGAGCAGCGGAGAGAAGGACGGCAGGCCCGGAAGGGTCCTTCAGCGTGGCAGCACACAGTGGGTACGGAGGCTGGCCAGGGGAAGGGGCTCCAGCCCATCCAGCCCCGGGGGAACATCTGAGCCCTTTCAGGCAGAGGGATGGGGAGTCGGCGAGGAAGGAGCCTCTAAGGGCTGGGCAGGAGCTTGGGGGGTAAGGGCCCCATGCAGGCTTCCATTCTGCACCTCACCTTGTCCCTAGGTCCTGGACCGAATCAAAGGCTCGCTGCTGCCCCGGCCTGGCCACAACTTTGTACGGCACCGTCTACGGAATCGGCCGGACCTGTACGGTGAGTGGTGGTGTGCATTCAGCTTGATTATTCCTTCAGCGTGGCTGGACTGAGTACCAGTCTCTGGAACGCAGCTGAGGGGAAGGCAGAGGTGCTCCCGGAGAGCGGGAAACACACATTCTGTGTGGGGAGACAGACCTGCAAAAGGCTCCCCAGGGCGGTGGGGCTCGGAAGAACAGTGGATGCTTTACAGCACGAACGTTGCTGTCTTGCGTGGGTTGGTCAGGGAAGGAAGGCCCCTGAGGAGGAGAGAATGGGCCTTGTTCGGGTTGGGGAGACCTAGGGGAAGAAGATTCCAGAAGGGAGCGTAAGGCCTGTGGTGGGAACATGCCTGAACTGCAGGGCAGCATTGTCCGCGGAGCAGAGTGAGCTGCGCGAGGTCTCGGAGGTGACAGGCTTCAGAGGCCGCGGGGAG
>NW_024412431.1:3140339-3181645 GCF_014898765.1 Herpailurus yagouaroundi | reverse complement strand
CCCCCAAGGGCAGGTGCCAGGAGGCCAGGGAGGTGGTGAGTGCCGTGGCCCAAGTGTGGGATGGTGGGGCCGGGCCCCCGGTGGAGGGCAGTGGTTGGACTGCGGAACGTGTCTCAAAGGTGGAGCCGACAAGATTTGCGGGCGCACCAGATGCAGGGTGGGAGGAGACACGCAACGATGGCACCTAGATTTTCACCGGAACTGGTTTGAGGGGAGAGCCCAAGTGTGCCAGGCTGGGGTTGGGAGATGCCTAGATGTGCAGCACGTGGAAATGTTGACGATAAGTCTATAGTTCAGGGCACAGACCCGGATTTGAAGCCAGCTGGGGAGTCGTTAGCCTAGAGGTGACATAAGGCCCTGAGGGTGGACAAGATCACGCCAGGGGTGAACACAGATGGAGACGAATGGCTAAGGACCGGGCCCCAGCCGGGTCCCTGTCATTAAAGGGATCGGGGGCTACAGAGGTTGAGGAATTGCCAGGGAGGTGACGCGGAAGCCAGGAGCACGGAGTCCTGCCTAGAAAGCACACGTGGAGTGTTTCCAGAAGGGGGAGAGCAGCTACGGCAAAGGCTGCCGGAAGGTCAGGAGGGACCGAGCCAGCATCCGATGCAGCCACCGCAGGTCATCGCTGGTGGCCTGTGGACGAGTCCGGTTGATGGAAGGGGGGGGCGCGCCCGGGGCGGGTAGCTCAGAGCTTGGCAAGAAGCTTGGGTCCTAGCACAGTCGACACGCGACAAGTCACCTGTCCCGGAAGAGCTGGGCCCCTCACCGTGCCCTGCCCACAGGCCCCTTCTGGATCTGTGCCACACTGGCTTTCGTCCTGGCCGTCACTGGCAACCTGACGCTGGTGCTGGCTCAGAGGAGGGACCCCTCCATCCGCTACAGCCCCCAGTTCCACAAGGGTAAGTGGAAAGGGCAAGGCCTAGCCCCGGGCAGGGCTGGGAGTGCCGTGGGGCCCGGAGCTGGGGGGGGTTGGGGCGGTGGTGACTGCCTGCCCTGCCCCCGTGCCCCGCAGTGACCGTGGCCGGCGTCACCATCTACTGCTACGTCTGGCTGGTGCCGCTGGCGCTGTGGGGCTTCCTGAGGTGGCGGAAGCGTGTCCGGGAGCGCATGGGGCCTTACACCTTCCTGGAGACCGTGTGCGTCTATGGCTACTCCCTCTTCGTCTTCATCCCCACCGTGGTAAGTGTGGCCCGGGGATGGGGGCGGCGGGCGCCGTGGGGACGGCCCGGTAGCCAGCTGCCCGTGTCACCCCCAGGTCCTGTGGCTCATCCCTGTCCCGTGGCTGCAGTGGCTGTTTGGGGCGCTGGCCCTGGCCCTGTCAGCCGCTAGCCTGGTGTTCACCCTCTGGCCTGTTGTCCGAGAGGACACCCGGTTGGTGGCCGCCGTGCTGCTCTCCACGGTCGTGCTGCTCCACGCCCTTCTGGCCACGGGCTGTAAGGTATGGGGGTGGGTGGGCGGGCGGGAGGCCGGGCCTGGGGTCGGGGCGTCACCGGCCCCCACCGGCGCTGACCCTGGGGGGCTTCGGTTCAGTTTTACTTCTTCCAGCCGCTGCCCCTGGAGCCCCTGGCGCCTCCACCCCAGACCACGTCTCTGCCCCTAAACCTGCTGCCGCCGCCCACCCCAAGGTCCCAGGTGACCTAGGAGGGCCCGAGCCGCAGGTAAGGATCAGTTTCCGGCCGTGACTGAGGGGTCTTCCCGCCTCTCCTCCTCGACGGAGGCCTCACCAGGCTGGCTGCTCTTAGGAGTCTCTCTCTTTCAGGCTCCACACGAGGGGACGCCTCCGCCTGCCCTGCCCCTCACACGAGGACTGAAGGCCCCCTTGACACCTCGAGATCGCTCTGCTACTTTCCAGACTTTTCTTACAAAGCAAACACTTTTATTTTCTATGCAAAGGTGATTTAGAGAATTTATATAAAGGTGGGAAAGGGGCAGCCAAGCAGGGAGCTTCCGGTGTGGCCGTCGCCCCACGGGCTGCCCGCTAGGCCTCTGCTTTCCCTGGGGGGACGGTCGGGAGAGCAAAGGGGGCCACCCCCACCTCAGCTGTGCCTGCCCTTCCCGGGGTGCCCGGTCAGCAGGTCCTGGGGCCTCCTCACCTGCGCTCCACCACGGCCAAGTTCGGAGGGGTTAGAAACGGGGCGGGGGAGCAGAAGTAGAAGAAAATGGCCTGTGCTGAAACCTACATTTCCTCGTTTATTTTTTGTTGTTTTTTGGGGGGTGGGGGGGTGGGGAGAGGTCCCTGCAAGGCCCCTTCCCAGGCTAGGGAGGGACCACAATGCCACCATAGTAAGAGGGACCGGAGCGTCTACAAACGTGGGGGGAAACACACAGGCCTAATGTGAGCTACAAAGGAAAAGGTCGCCTTCCACGACCGAGCCTCGAGGTCTCTCAGGTCTGCCCCGAGCGGCTGACGGTGGCCCTTTCCTCCAGGCCTGGGGCCCACGGGGCCACCTGCTCTAGCTCTCGGCAGGGGTGGGGGAGGGGACCTGCAGGGGCTCGGGGACAGGACAGCAGCAAGAGGCAGGGGCCGAGGACGGAGGGCCTTCCCGACAGCCGACAGCCGGGGTGGGTTGTACATTCAAGTGTGAGGTGAACCCTTTGGTGGGAGGGGGCCCTCGGGTCTCCAGAGGCCTGGCCCCGCCCCTGTCCCGAAGACTCGGCAGGGCTGCCCCTCACCACTGAGCCTCTGAGTGGGGGAGAGGGGCTGCTGGCTCGGCCCGGCCGGCCTGGTTTCTCAGAGGGTCTGTGGATTGACACTGGTTCTTCTCGTAAAAAAATAAAATTAAAAAAAGCAGCATGTCACGCCCATTGTGACCAAGGCCTGGTAGTAGAAGGGGAGGCCCCGCCCAGTCAGGACCGCCTTCCCCCTGGAGACAGGCGGCGGGGGGGGGGGGGGGGGGGGGGGGCGGCCCCCCGGCGCCGCGGGCCCGGGGGGGGGGGGGGGGGTGCGCAGCTGCTCCCCCGACCTCCCCGCCAGGCCTGCAGCTGTCAGGCCCGGACACGCCTGTTACGGAGGATGTCAAACCCAGGTCAGGGTGGAGGGCAGGAGGGGGAAACGGGGCTCCCACGACATGATCTCGTGTAAAATACGGCAGCGACACACGCTCGGGGCCAAGATGTGGGTGGGCGGTGGAGTGGGGGCGGCGGCGGCAATGTCGTGTAAAAAAGTGTCCGAGTTCCCATAGCAAAGAGGGCTGTGACCGGGTGTTTGGGCTTCTCCGGTACAGGGGTGAAAGCCGCCCAGGCAGAGGAGTGGGTGGGCAGGGTCTTCATTTGGTTTCCTGGTGCTGTCAGTCTGTTCCACGCTGGAGGGGCCTAGCTCCCGTAGTGCATGGTGTTGGTCGGGATGGACATGGGCGAGGCCATGGAGATGGCGGGGCCGCCCATGGTGAACTGGCTGTTGACCGCGTAGTGGGCACTGGAGCCGCCGCCGCCGCTGCCCTGGGCGCCGGAGGACCCTGTGGGGCGGGCGCGGGCACTGAGAGGCCAGCTCCGCCCCCTCACCCGCCCAGACCCGCAGCAGAGGCAGAGAGAGAGAGAGCAGGCGAGAGGGCAGGAGGGTGGCCCGGGGGTCCGCACACTCACACCCGCGGGACCCCGCTCCCGCCGCCCGCCGTTACCTTGGACAATCCCCGTGCTCATTATGGAGCCCATCCGGGAGTGGGTGTGATTGACAATCCCCGTGTTGGCTGCGCGGCAAGAGGGAGGGAGGAAGGAAGGGAGACGGCGTCACCGCCCCCGGCCCGGCCCACACTCTTGTCACTGGGGTGTGGGCAGGGTGGGCACAGCGGCTGCAGAGCGAGGCAGAGAGGAACGGAACAGAGGGCCTCCGCCAGGAGCCCCAGGAAGAGGAAAAGGTGACGTCGAGACACCGCGGCGCAGAAAGCCCGAGCGCGCAGACGTTCCTGGATGCTGCCCCTCGCTGCCTCCGGACCCCGGGGGACACTCACCTAAAGGAATCAGGTTGTTGTGGCCCACGCTGGAGCCGCCGGCAATAACACTGCTCAGGTCGTAGGCGGTCGGCATCCCTGCGCGCAGAGAGGGAGAGGTCAGGGCCTGGGCGACAGGGTCTCTGCCCCCGGGGGTCCCCACCGCCGGCCTCTCCCACGCAGGGCTGCTCACCAGCCACGGCCATCCCGCTGCTGAGGTTGTAGGTGCTGCCCGTGTTCCACATGTTCTCCGAGGGGGACGTGTAGTGGGAGCCGGGTGGGGGCGAGGGCGTCGTGCCTGTGTATCTGCAGCAGACAGACCCGGGCGCGGGGGTGAGAGGCTGCGGGCCAGGAGGGGCGCCCCGCATTCAGGCCGAGGGCTGATCCTACCTGAAGAAGGGGTTTTTCAGATCCAGGAGGTTACTGGATTTGGAGCCCGTCTGGTCTACCTGGGCCACAATACTGATGTCATAGCTCTGTCTGCAGAGAGGGCAGGGGAGGGACAGCCATGAGCTGGCTGGGTAGAGGAACCCCTGCCTCCCCCAGCCCCAGGTGGCAGCTCACACCTTTTGTTGGCAATAAGCAGACATGTCCCTGAGAGCGTGTCCCCGGCCTTGGCGAACAGTGGTGACTGGAACAGGCACCGGACCTGGTACCAGTGGGTCAGGGGCTCCGTCGGGGCCGTGGACAGCCACACTGTCATTCTGTCAAGCAAGGACAGGCATACGCTTGACCAGGCTGGAGCCACTACCCTGTGCACCGTGAGCTCTACACGGGCACCTCTGATGGGTGCCCCGGGGGCCTGGAGCCAAGACAGGCTGGCTGCCCAGGCGTCCCAGGCACAGGCCCACGCATACATACAGATCCACAGGGGGCCCACTCACCCTGGTGTCTGCGCCGAGAGACAGAGACCAGGTTCCGTGAAGGACAGCCACCGAGTGCAGGGTAGACACTCCCTCCCACAACAGTCTCTGGCTCAAAGGTGAGACCTCACTGCCTTTCAGAGGGGCCAGGGAATCTAGTCCCCTAGGCCTAGTCCTTCCTCCTAGTCCCCAGGCAGCCTTCCGAGGCAGCCAGGCCTGGGGGTCACTGCAGGAAGTCCTGGGGCCAGGACAGCGGGGAGAGCGCGGCCTGCTCCGGTTGTACTCACATGGAGCCGATGAAGGCAACATCGAACCAGAAAGCCAGACCGTGAACTAGCCCGGAATGCAGCATGTGGAATTTGAATGGGATTTCTATCCTAGAAGGCAAAGGGCAATGATTACTGGGGAAGTCAAACAGGCTGCCGACAGAGGGGGGTGGCTGGGGGCGGTGTCCTGGGGCCCCTGCGTGCCCACCACCCTGGGGCAGGATGCCTGAGGGCGTCTGTGGTGGCCCTAGACTCCAGCAGGAACCGGGCTCAGGAGGAGGGGCACGGGTGCCGGTACCTGTGCAAATCTCCTTCTTTGGCTTCTAAGAAGTTCACCGTGTACTTGACAGACTTGGCCATCAGGATCCGGATGTCAAACGTATCCTGGGAGAGACCACAGCAGGACTTGGCTTCAGGCACGGAGGCCAGGCGGGAAGGGGAGAGCTGTACCCCTCTCCCTGTCTGGCCATGGCCTCGAGGCCGTTCGGCTAAGCCCACTTCACCCTCCCTTCTTAGACGTGTTGGGGGAGGACGAAGCGGTACGCCACTGTGGAGGGCAGCGAGGCGACAGCCCTCAAAATCACCACCTTTCACGGGCATTAAAGACTCGTTCTGGGAATTTAACCTACGGATCCACGTGCACCTTTGCAAGCTCACACGCGTAATTAGGTTGTCTAGAGTAGAGACACATTCTGGAAACCATCTCGTTAAACCACCAACGTGCCATCCATAAAAGACTGTATGAGAACTAACGAAAGAACGAAGAAAGAACAGACGGGGAAAGATTTCCGAGATAAACCGCTAGTTAAAAAGCAAGCTGGAGAACTACGTGCTCACGTCCACACCCAGCTATGACGAAGGCTTTTCATCAGACTAACACTCTGGGGAAGAACTGTGTGAGCTGAATAAAATACACAGGAAAACTACAGCCTGGTTTGAAAGCACTGAAGAGTACCCAGAGCAGCCACGGCTTTGGGAGCCCACATCCTAGAGAGAAGGGAGAGGTGTTTTGGCCTGTGCCTTTCCCCTTGGGGCAGGACCTTTCGGCAGCCTCCCTGGGTGGGGAAAGCAAAACAGAGGCTCAGGGTTACCAAGGCAGCTAGGATTCAAGAGGTCAAGATACGAAACAAAAGGGAAATGTAGAAACAGGTGGATGTTCTACATGCAGTTTCACTTTGTGGCATTTGCCAATTCCTGAGCTGTGTGGAGGGGCGGGGCTCAGAGACAAAGAAACAAAGCAGAAAGCCACTTATAAGACACTGAAAAAGTAAGAAAAGGCTCAGGTGCATACTGGTGCTGGGAGGGTGGGACGAGGGACCCCGCCCGCCATGGGGCACCCACCGTGGTTACATGGAGACCACTGCAGGCGAGGCCCTAAAGCAGCAGTTCTCCAAATGTAGTCTCTTCCAGAGCACTCCCAAGGTCAAAGCTATTTTCATAATACTAAGATGTTTTCTGCCTTTTTCTTGGGTTCACTCACCTGTGATAAACACAACCGATTGAACACAGAAGCAGAATCCAACTCTCTTCTATGAAGCCAGACATTAAAGAGACTTGCAAACTAAAAAATCCCAACTGTTCTCGCTGAAAAGTTTTAGAAAATAGGTTTTTTTTCCCCTTAAAAATGCTATTTATGGTAACCTGTAATGAGCTTATTGTTATTTTTTTTTAATTAAAAAAAAAATTTTTTTTTTTACGTTTATTTATTTTTGAGACAGAGAGAGACAGAGCATGAACGGGGGAGGGTCAGAGAGAGGGAGACACAGAATCTGAAACAGGCTCCAGGCTCTGAGCTGTCAGCACAGAGCCCGATGTGGGGCTCGAACTCATGGACTGCGAGATCATGACCTGAGCCAAAGTCGGACGCCCAACCAACTGAGCCACCCAGGCGCCCCGAGCTTATTGTTATTTTTAAATAAATATATATTTTTTAATTTCTTGGGCTTAATTTTTAATACCAAGAGATATTGGCAGTATATCAATAGCTAAAACACTAACAAAAGCTCTTTGGGATCCTCCATTTTTAAGAATGTAAACAGGCTAAAAAAATGTAAAACAGGTCACTGAGACCAAAATGCTTGAAAACCACTGCCTGTCTTACAGGGAAAGCTAGAAGTAGACCAGCAAAGTCAAGTCTGAAAAGCAGCCTCTAAATATATCAAGTGCCTTATAGGACCAAGGTGATCTATCTATATATGGCTAACTGCCTGAAGAAAAACAAATACTTGGAAGGAAAGGCATCATCCAGAGCCTCTATAATTTTTCATTCTGGTATCCAATGACCAGGCATACCAAGAAACAGAACAAGAGAATGAGGACCAAAAACTAAGAGAATATAAACAAAAAACAAATACACTGAACACCCAGATAGTGAAAGTGACCAAAGATTTACAGTATGTACAAGAAAAAAGGTAGAAAAAAATGTATTTCAGAGAACTAAAATAAAAAAAATAAGCAAAATGAGATCCTGGTACTGAAATTAAGAATTAGAAAATGAGCTTAAATGGCAAAGAGAAGATTAGAACTGGAAGATGGATCAGTAGGAAATGTGAAAATGAAGCAAACAGAGAAAAAAGGATGGAAGGAGAAAGAGAATGAGGCAGAGGTAGTGCTTAAAAAGACAGTGCCCAAGAGTCTACAGAAACTAGTGAAAGACATCAAGTGCGGGGAAATAATGTAACCTTATTAATGCAAAAAATAACAAAACAGTTTAAAAGAACATTCAGGATAAAGGGAAAAAGATGACAAATTTAGACCCACAAAGATCAGTAATTACATTAAATGTAAAATGGTCTCAATGTTGTAATTGAAAGACAAAAATAAAAGGTCAATCTGACTAAAAAACAAATGCAAAATACATGCTGCTTACATGAGACAAACGTTAAGTAATAAGGACACAAAAAGGTTGAAAGTAGAAAGAAAAAAACATACTGTACAAAGATTAACCAAAAGAAGGCAAGAGTGGCTAAACCACTATCAGGAAAAAGAAAAAAATATTTTAGGCCAACCTGTACTACTTGAGGGAAAAAAAGGAACCCTTTTTATAGTGATAAAAGGATCAATGCAACAGGAAGATACAACAGTCCTACATCTGTATGCACCTAATAACACAATGCCAAAAAACATAAAGCCAAAACTCAGAAATGGAAAAAGAAATCTACAATCAGTGATAGGAAAAGCAGATCCCAACTCCCCCCCCCCCCGCCCCATTTCAGTAGAGGTAGGCAAGATTTGACCAATATGATTAACTAACGTGACCTAATTCTTAATACAACATTCTTCTCAACTGATAAACATGTTTTTTTCAAGTACAGAGAGAACATTAACCAAAAGAGATCACATAGTGGGCATGAAGCAACTGTCAACAAATTTCAAAGGACTGAAATCATACAGTGTATGTTCTCCGAACACAGAAGTAAACTAGTTTGCTGATTATGCTATATTTTGAGAGAAAAAAAAAGACTATATGTGTGTGTGTGTGTGTGTGTGTGTGTGTGTGTGTATTTGTATATGCACATTTAGATATAAAACTTCTGAAAATTTATCTAAGAAATACTGTTTGCCTGTAGGCTTTCAGTTTATACTTTTATGATTTTTGAACCATGGGTCTATATATCAGTTCAAAAATCTCAATTAACATCAATCAAAATCAGTTCACCAAGAATCAATTCATCTAACAGCAGTTTGCATGTATTGCATGCTTACTGTGTGTTAAAGCACTCTACATGCATTGCCACTTTATTCCCAACAACCCCTGTGTGAGAGCTCTGTGTAGCAGCAAAAGCAAGAGCTCAGAGAGGGGCGGCGGCTTTCCTAGGGCTGCAGAGCTTGCACAAGACCTAACAGGAAAGCCCATGCCCCCCTCTTGTCACCCCAGAGGAGGGCCATGCCTAGTGCCAACTGTGATAGTGCCTTGAATGCCCCACTTACCACCACAGGCTGCCGGAAATACTCGTCCACTGCAGCGCCTCGGAGGGCTGACAGGTCCACTCCATGGAAGGATGGCTGGTACCTGCAGAAAGCCCCCATTCCCACAGCAAGGTTACCAGTAGCAGGAGAGACAGGTGGGGCAGGCTGCCTTCTCTCCCAGCTGGCCCTCAACCAGCCCAAGTCTTTCGGGTCCTACTGAGGATGCGGGGAAAAAAAGAGAAGCGGGGCCATCCCTGAGAAGGCAGGACACCCAGGTCACACTCACCAGAAGTTGGCCTTGGTGAACTGCTCCATGTAGAGCTGTTCATCCGTGAAGGGTGCCAGATGGACGTCACCAATGGTGGGGAACATGTTTCCTGGGAGTGGGGGGCAGGGAGGGGTGCTGACGTCAGGGTGGAACATCCCAAAGCGTCTGGCAGAGCTTCCAAATGGCCCCTGGATCCCCAAGCCTGGGACTTCCCAGCCTCTCATTCATTCATTTGTGCATTCGTGCGACATAAAGATACGGAGCACCGTCTCTGCCACTGGCCAAGATGAGCACTTGACGTGCACGGTCTCGTGAAACTTGGCCGGCCAGCCAGGGAAGCAGGAAGGCCTGTCCTTGTGTTCCATTACCAGGGCTGGGAGGTGGGAAGGCACCTGCCAAAGCCTCGGGGGGTAAGCAAGTGGTGCCTGGGGTGCAGCCAGGCCTCCGGGTCCCTGCTCAGCCAGCCAGGTGGTGCCTCTCGAGCGCTGCTGTCCAGGGACAGGTGCGCAGCCAGGGAAAGCGAAGCAAAGCACTCTGGACAGGGCGAAGGCAAGCCCTAGAATATGCCGTCAGCGCCTCAGATGAGGCTAGAGGCTAGGTGGGGGGGTTCAGCTGAATCTCGGCCTCTGGCAAACAGGTGAGCCACTTGGCCACCCTGGTCTGGCACGTGGGCTGACACGGGAAGGGGGGTTGGCCACGGTCCTCCCTCCGTGTGACTCCACAAACAGACGGAGGAGTCCCAGTCAGTGGCAGACAGAGCCAGGGCTTGGGAGGCCCCACCCCCCCGGGGTAGTCTAGGGCCCCAGGTCACCTGGCCTCCAGATGTGGGCCTCCCTCCCTCCCTCCATGCAGGAGAGGGGGGCCCTGAGGCACTGGCAGGAATCTGCCTCCTCTTCCAGCTAGAAGGCTCAGCTACAGCCACCGGGATGGGACGGGGGAGATGCCTGACTTTGGCTCGGAGGCCACACTCCAGGACACGTGGCCAGGAGGAGACTGCCAGCCCCCAAGGGCGTTACGGGAAAGTGCCCCTGCTCCGGAGGCACCTAAACGTATGTGGCTGGAGAGGATTCCCTTCAATCCACTGAAGAGCATGTTGGGATGGATGAAGACACGCAGGCTGGGGGCAGGAGGGCAGTGCGGCCGGCCCGGCCCGCAGCCTCGTCACGGGCGGGCTGCCCGCCGGAGCCGGACGCCCCTCTGTGCTCGTGCCCCATGAGGAGGAGCCCATTCCGCTGGGGCACCACCCCCGGCTAGTTCAGTCTATCCTACAGGACAGGAAGGGAGGAGAGGGGGTCCAGGACACCAGCACCTACCCCCCCCCCCCGCCCCCGCAGGCAGCCTGGCTTCCCACACGCGCACCCGTAACACAGCCCCCAGCGGCGGGAGTACAGCCTGAGGCCAGTCCCTGCAGCCCAGACCCAGGGAGGCCAGAGGACCAAAGCAGGTGTTTCCCCACAGAACCACCCATCCCCTGGCCCCCACGAGGCTTGCCAGTCCACCAGCTTCCCGTGTTCTGTCCCACGGCTGCTGCCCTGGCCAGGGTCCCCCTGTGCCACACACACCCACACGTGCACACAACCCCTTACTTGCACAGAGATACTCAAAACACACACACAAACCACGAACGGAAACAGAAATACCAGCAGACGTTCCAGGCCGTGCACATAAACCCCAGGGACATGCGTAAGTATGAACAGCCTGCGACCCAGGTGTGCGGACAGGCAGGCACAGCGACACAGACAGGAGGCCACAGAAGGGCAGGCCAGACAGCGGCTCCGTGACGCTCGAGAACCCCCAGCCCACTCTCTCACACACACGAACTCCCTCCTTCGACTCCCCGGCTCGGCGGAGCTCAGGGGCCTGTCACGCCAGGATGAGGTCTGTGGCGCCAGGAATGAAGACAGAAGGCTGGCTCCTCGGGAAGGTGCCCAGCACAGAGTACCTTCTGCACCTGCCACAACCCCCACTCCCAGCTAGATACTGTCCCCGCGACACAGGACCTAAGACAGCAGAGGCGGCCCGGAGGCTGTCCGGGGGCAGGGCAGGCGGAGGTCTGGCCCCACACCCCTGCAGCCACGGCCGGCGGGGGTGGGCAAGGGACCAGGGGTAAAGGCTCGGATGCCCCCGGCACCCCAGGCTGCCAAGGCAGGCAGGCAGGGCACAGAATCACAATGGTACCAACTGAGCAGCAGCCAGGGGCCCTGCGGCGGGACCCCCTGTGGCAGCCACCTGCGCCGGCAAGGACACTCACCCCCCGGCCTCAGGTATTTCTTGGCGTGGAGGTAGCTCTCGAGCATGCGCTCGTTGAAGAGCATGTAGCCCATGGGCTCCGAGATGATGATGTCCACCTGCTCGGGGAGCGAGACTTCCTCCACCTTCCCGGGGATGACCACGATGCGCTCAGTGAGGTTGTTACTCTTCACCAAGACCTGCGGGCGCGTGGGGGGGCGGGGGGGCCCAGAGGCGTCATGGGGGTCCCCGCACCCAGCCACACCGTGAGTCGTCACCAGACCCTTCCTCTCGGGGGCAGGCTTCCACCCACGCACGGCCACCAAACCCCCGCCTCTCTCGTCAGCATTCCAGCCACAGCCGCTGCCAGCCACGGCCCATGAGTAGCTCACGGCAACCTCAGCCCTCTCTCAGGGCCTTTCCTGCCGCGGCTCCCTGGTCCCCCGATGTCACCTCCACCCTTCGAGGACAACAGCTGATGGGAGTAGGCAGGACGAGGAGGCTTTGCTACAGCCACCAAAGCTAAACTCGGACACACCCTCCAACCCGGGGACTCCAGTGCTAAGAACGTGTCCTACACACGTCACCGCACACGAGAGGGGACAGAGCGTGGGGGGTTCAGCAGAGCACGTGTTTGCACTGCAAAGACCGAAGCGGCCCGAAGGTCGATGACAGCCCAGCTGCATCTAAACAGACAACGGTCCCCGGGGCGAAGGGATGCCTGGCAGCCACTCGAGAGGGTGAGGGAGCTCTTTACGGGGGGACACGGACAGTCCCAGGCACGCGGCACGGGGGACCGGAGCACGGCAACGTGGCAGTGTGCGGTCAGAGGACGCAGGCCGGCTTTCGGAGCCCCGGGGCGGCCCTGAGAGCCCCCCCCAACAGGTCTCCGTCGCTCCAGAGTGGGGGGCCGGGCAGTTGGGAGGCGGGGTGGGGGAGGGAGGTAGCCTCGCAGTTAACCCTTCGCAGCGTTTCGGTTCTGAACCTCGTGAACGAAGGTTTCAACGCACGGAAAACGAAACGAGGAAACAACAGCATAAACGAAAGGAAAGCCTGCTGTTACCCACACTCCACAGAGGCGGGGAGTGGGGCTCGGAGCGGGGCCGCGATCCCACCCTGGTCCGTGTGACCGCACAAGCTGCCCCCCGGGGGCAAGAGGCCGGCCCCCCTCTGAAGAGCTCCGAGCTGGCCCCGACCCCGTCACGGAGGGCACACACCACCTCCCGTCCGGCAAGCCTGTTGACCCGCGGTTCCGGGAGACAAGAGACCAGAACAGAGAGGCGCTGCGCCCGGGCTCCCCGGATGTGGGGGTCAAGTCTCCCAGAGGGGCCAGCTTCCCCAGGCCGGAACAGAGCTCGAGGACAAGCTGGGGTCCCCGTGGGCCGCTCACCTCTGCGTGCTGGGCCATGGTGCTGGCCTCCACTGCGTAGATCTTCCTCGCCCCGGCCTGGGCGGCGAAAAACGAGAGGATGCCAGAGCCACAGCCCACGTCCAGAACGATCTGGAGGAGGAAGGGGGCAGTGAGAAGCGGACACTAGCGAAGCGAGGGTGATCCTAACGGATGTGCCCGTCCCCCGGCGCTCGCTCCCCGCAGGACCCTCCCGGCCGAGTGTGCTCCGTGCCCTCCGCCCGCATCCCAGCAACACAGGCCGGCCGCCCCCGGGGCTGGAGCACGTGGGCGCCCCTAGCTGGAGTCCGAAGGCGGCGGAGCAGGATTTCTGAAGTCTGCTAGGATGTTAAGACCGCTACACGCCCTCAGGGCGGATTCAGAAAGGAACGGTTTGGGCAACGATCAGTCTACGCAGGCAGCAGCGTGGTGGACTCCGGGCACGCCTATGGCTTCTCTGGGGATGAGCACTCACTAAGTGCAGCCAGGAGCCCCTCTTTCTTTTTAGTCACGAGTCTATGCTACTCGGTAACAGTAAAAAGATTTTAAAAGCGACTAAGAAAATAACCAGACAAGTGACAGTACATCCGCGTGACTTACTGGCCTGTCCCAAGACCTCTCGTTATGGGGGGGAAAGGTTTTCTGCAGGAGGAGTACACAGAATAAGATCCTATTTTGTAAATCCGTTAATTAATCAATTCTAGATTATATACGCCGACGCACGCATAGGGGAAAATGTGGAAAAAACCCTTACTGTTGGCTCTGGAGGTGAATGACAGAGGCTTTTTGCGCCTACTGGGTTTTCACAAAAAGTAGACTTTGCTCTTGTAATCCGAAACAATTAAAGATGAAATCAACGAGCAAAGAAAAACACAACTGGAGACAACCGACAGAGCGCGGGGGACCTGGAGCCTGGGCGGAGGGGCCCAGGGGAGGGCGGAGGAAAGCAGCCGCTCCCCTGGCCAGGCCCGCTCACCTTGTCCTTGAAGTCCGTGTGGTTCTGCAGGATGGCGCGCTGGTAGGTGCCTGTCCGCACGTAGTCCTGCATCATGTTCTGCTGCTGGGACAGGTAGCCGTAAAACTGGAACAGAGACACGCCAATGGCACAGGGCACGCGGCGGCACAGACGACCGTGGCCCTGGCTGGCCCTGCGACACAGGAGGGCCCACCGTGGGCGCAAACCTCCCTTGGGAGGCTGCACCCCCTCTACCGACCCAGACCCCGCTGGCAGCTGCCGGCCGCTCCGGGAAAGGGAGTGGGAAGCCTCAGGCAGCCCCCAGGAGGGTCACCGCCACCATCACCGTGGCCAACGTGTGCAGCCGGGTGCTGCCCAGACCTGGGAGCCACCCAGGAGAAGTCAAGATTTGCCACAGGAGGAGTTCTGGGATTGGGGGCCGCCTGCCCCATCTTAGGGTCCCCAACGAAGCAGAGGTGTAGAACAGACAGAACCCTAGAACTCAGAGCGCCAGGCGGGTGAGGTGCTGCGGGGTCTCTCTGTAAGACAACGGGCGATCGGGAGGCAGCGTGGCACCTGGGCAGGGGCACAGGCTTTGGCATCAGGCAGACCTGGCTTCCCATCTTGGCTCTGTTGCATAATAGCTGTGTGACTTGGAGCAAGTCACTTAACCTCTCTGAGCCTCAGTTTTCTCATCTGTAAAATGGGGACAATAATAGTACTTACCTCCTAGGGTTGTTGGGAGGGTCAATGCATCTGCAGGTGTAAAAGCGCTCAGACCAATGCCTGTTCGGTACGTGATAACTATGCTACTGTTACTCAAAACGCCTGTGAACCTGAGCTTCACCTGCACTCAATTCCTCCAGCAACCCTCCTAGGCAGACCCTGGCATCTCCGTTTCACAGATGAGGAAACTGAGGCCCAGCAGGCGAAGGAAACCTGCCCGAGGCTACGTGGCTAGTAAGGGGCAGAGCCAGGACGAGAACCCAGGTGGGCCTGCCCTTTGCTGCCCACCCGGTGGCGGCAGCCTGGTCGGGGGTGACGCGTACCCACCTGGAAATACTGCACGGCGGAGGACTCCTCTGTGCGCTCGCTGAACACCGACCGCTCCAGGGTGTGGCCCCGACAGGTTTTCAGGATGTTATAGAAGGAACAGAAGTCTGGAAGGGGGAGGCCAGGTCATCGGTGGGCATCTCGGGGGTGGGGTTCCACCTACGTGCACACCCCGACTCTCCTAGTTTGAGCATGCGTGCTTGGTGATCTCTTTGTCCCCAAACCAGTGCTGAAATTCACGAAGAAGGGCAGCCAAACAAACCCTGCCTCTTGGTGGCCGGCACGAGGCCGGGATTTTGCAGTCGGGGGCGGGGAGCGTGTGTGTGTGCTCCGCGCGGCCGGTGGGGCCGACGAGCCTGGCTGAAGCCTCGGGAGGACACGCGCCCGCTGAGCCAGGGTCATACCTCACAGACTGGCCCGAGCCCAGGAACCGCAAGCACCCCTACAGGGTCTGTGTGGGGCCGACTGGGAGGGTGTGGGCGGCTACCCAGCAGTAAATGTATTTAACAACCTGAACTATACACGTAAAAATGGTTAAGAGGGTAAATTGTGTCATGCGTATTTTAACCCAGTGCCTTAAAAGTAGAGCAGATTTCTAAGGCAAGCTCTTAAAAAATTAAAATCTGCAGTTTGGGAAGCTGAAAAAGTCCTGGAGGCGGATGGGGGCGACAACGGTGGGAGGTCGCGTGGTGCCCCCCCCCCCCCCCCCGGGCTCTACGCCCAGAAAGGGTTAAGACGTTAAATGTCTGTTATGTGTACTTTACCTCCATTTAAAAAACTGGTGGAATTAAAAGGGAAAAAAGCCAACTATAAATATTCATGAAGTCGGAAAAGACTAGATTGACACCAGCTCCCACCGCTCACCCCTGGGGTGGTGTTTTAAACACCGGGACTGGGGCGCCTGGGTGGCGCAGTCGGTTGAGCGTCCGACTTCAGCCAGGTCACGATCTCACGGTCCGGGAGTTAGAGCCCCGCGTCGGGCTCTGGGCTGATGGCTCGGAGCCTGGAGCCTGTTTCCGATTCTGTGTCTCCCTCTCTCTCTGCCCCTCCCCCGTTCATGCTCTCTCTCTGTCCCAAAAATAAATAAACGTTGAAAAAAAAAATTTTTTTTAAACACCGGGACTTCGGGTGATTTACGTAAGTAAAGAAAGAAATGGGGCGTAAGACTGCCTCCTGCGGTGGAGGGGGTCAGTCACCTGGCTCCTTCCACCCCACCCGGCTTCCTCTTCCACCGGGGGCACCGGCACCGGGACTGCTGCGGGGGTGGGGTGGGAGGCTGGCGGCAGAGGGCGGGCAGCTTCTCCACCTCGACTCTCCCAGCCCGGCCACCAGGATCACCGACATCACCTGCGGTGACCAGGCCTGGCTGCTGCACCAGTAAGCGGTCTCCAGCCCCAGGCGCCCCACCACCTCGGCTGCTGACCTCCACCTGAGCCACCAGCAGTCGCCTGGGGCTCTAAAAACCCTCCTCGGGAACCGGAAACAGCCTGCATCCACTTGGATCCCGGAGCAGGGTCCGCACAGAACCCTCCCGTGGCTTCTCTATGCGCTCGGAACAGAGCTCTGCCTGCCTACAGAGCTCTGCCTGCCTCGGCTTCCCGTCTCGCTCCCATCCTCCGCTGCCCCCAGACTCGCCCCCAGGCTCCACCAGGAGACCTGGGGTGCACCCAGGCCAGGTGGTCAGGACAGGCCTCTTGCAGAAAGGGAGGTAAGAGCTGAGCCCAGGAGGACCCAAATGATTCGGCAAGGGAAGGTCTGCGGAGGAGCGTTCCAGGCAGAGAGAATGTGCTCTTCCCACGAACGTATCTCCGCATGGGAATAATTTCTGCTGGCTCCCTGGGACAGACGGATGGGCCGTGACCGAACAGGGCTCGGATCTCTGGCCACGTGCCGCCAGGACGGATCTCTGGCCGTGTGCCGCCAGGACGGAAGGGACACGTACCATTGGGAGTGGCGAACTGGATGAGGACGCTGTTGCAGCCCAGGGTGATTATGAAGGACTGCTTGCCCACGCGGCTGCACTCTGTCTCTCGGGACACCGAGCACTTAAACACACACACATCTTCGTCTGCAAGAGGAGAGAGGGGAGCGTGAGCCAAAGGGTCCCGGGGCCGGCCGAGCAAGGCTCCCCGTGGGCTAAGTTTGTTCGAGTCATGTCCCCGCCACCGCCAGCCCGCTCCTCACAGCCCCCAGGTTTTTCTGAGGCTCCATAAAACCCGCCCCGGGGCCCACTGCCGCGTGTGCCCCGCCTGCCCAGCCCACACTGAGGAAGAGGGGACGGCCGATCGGGCGGCAGTGACACAGGACAAAGCATGTCGAGTGGAGAGGACCGCTGTCCACAGAGCGACCGAGGCCGAGGGTGGGGGTGGGGGGTGGCCAGGCGCCGTGGGGCCGAGCAGGACACCGGGGCCCGGGGGCACCTCTGCCAGGACCTTCCCTCACGGAGCGCCTCCTGGTGCCCAGGCCCCCGCTCACCCAATGGGCGCCGAGGCGGGAAGAGGGCCGAGAGCAGGGCGGGGGGGGGGGGCTACGGGAACCCAGCCGAGCGAGTCTGGCTCTGATTCACCAATGCCCCCGTCACACGGGGAGGTCACCGGCTCTCCCAGCTGGCAGGGGCGGGTGGGAGCCAAGCCAGAATGCCCGGGGGGCGCCCCTGCTCGAGCCCGAACCCTTCCCTCTTGGATCCGGGCGGCGCGGTGAGCCTAAGCGGGGCCCCGGGAGCCGGACGGCCCGGGTTCGTGTCCCACACGCACCACTCGGTGTGTGATTCGTGCAGGTCACTCGGCCTCTCCGAGCCTCGGTTTTCCCATCTGCCTAATGGGGCTGACGGTGGGGCAGGCACAGGGCCCGGCCCACGGCGAGCACGGCATCCACGAGCCGCCACTAATTACCGTTACCGCTCGTTCCTTCGCCCTCAAACGGTGAAACTTTGCGTCACCAGAAACGGGCCGAACCGACACGCCCGGGAGGCCCCGGTGCGGTGCGGCGGGACAGACACGGCATCTGTGTCGCATTCTCGGCACAAGTGTCCACCCTGGTCCTCTTGCGACGGCTCCAGACCGTGGGGTAGTCGGCGAGACAGCACGCCTGCTCTCCTCCTCAAAGCGGCAACGCCAGGAAAGAGGCGAATCTTGGGGAGCCTTTCCAGAGCGAGGGTCACCAAAAACATGTGACCCCAATGTCACGGGTGCCCCAACTGGAGCCTAATGAAACCTTTTCACGAGCTGTTAGGGACCATTGGGAAACTGAGTGTGGACCGCGGGTGTGACAAGGTTAGATGACAAACGTGTGACGACAGCATGTGGGTCCGCAGAATAACGCCCTCATTCTTCTAAGAAACGGAAGTACTAAGTGAATTCTTGTCACATCTGCAACTCACCTTAGAGTAGCTCATCAAATAGACAACTACAAACCACACGTACAGAGAGCAGCCCGAGTACCAATGTGGCCAAGTGTCCCCGTCACCCCAGAAAGCCAAAACCATCTTGAAAAAGAGCAAAGTGGAAAGACTCACCCTCCCCAATCTCAAACCTACTTTGAAGGTACCGTGATCAACATGGAATAGTACTGGCAAAGGAGAGACCAACGCAATAGAATCAGAGTCAAATTAAAACCTTATGTTTATAATCAACTGACTTCTTTCATTTTTCTTAGCAATCTCTATACCCAACGTGGGGCTCAAACTCCTGACCCCGGGTTTAAGAGTCACATGCTCTTCCGATTGAGAGAGCCAGGCATCCCCGTCTTTCAACAAGGGTGCAAAGAGCATTCAATGGGGGGCAAGATGGTCTCCTCAGCAAATGGTACAGGGACAGGTGGATGTTCACGCACAACAGAATGAAGCTGGATCCCTACCTCACACCACATATGAAGCCTGACCTGAGTACAAGAGCTAAAAACTGTAAAACTCCTGGAAGGAAACAGAGGGGTAAATTCTTCCTGAACTTGGATTTGGCAAAAAGATTCCTCAAGGTGACATCAAAAGCAAGAGTATCAAGAGGAAAACTAGATACACTGAACTTCATGAGAATTGAAAACTTTTGTGAATCATAGGACACTATCAAGAAAGTGAAGGGGCGTCCGGTGGCTGTCAGTTAAGCGTCTGACTTGGGCTTGGGTCGTGATCTCACAGTCTGTGAGTTCATGCCCTGCGTCGGGCTCTGGGCTGACAGCTCGCAGCCTGGAGCCTACCTCGGATTCTGTGTCTCCCTCTCTTTCTGCGCCACCCCCCCCCCCCCCCCCCACCGCCCCACCGCTCGCACTCTCTCTCTCTCAAAAATAAATAAGCATGAAGAAAAATTAAAAAAGTGAAGATGACCTAGAGAATGGGAGAAACGAGGCACAAATCATACACCTGAAAAGAACTCAGTGTCCAGAACGTATAAAGAATTCATTCAGCGAAAAGGTAAACAACCCAATTCAAAAATGGGCAAAGGACCTGAACAGACATTTCTCCGAAGATATAGGACTGGCTAACAAGCACATGCAAATCAAACCGCAGGGAGACACCGCTTCACACCCACTAGGACGGCTAGAACTTTAAACAGATACGGGAAAATTACAAGTGTTGGCAAGGATGTGGAAAAACTGGAACCCTCACACGCTGGGAGGCATGTGGGGGCATGAAACTATGAAACAACTCAGCTGCCGGGGAACAGGGTCTGGTGGTTCTTTCAAATGTTAAACATCAAATTACCATTTGACTCAGCAACCCCACTCTTGGGGATGTCCGCAAAAGAACTGAAAGAAGCAGTCAGATAAATACCTGTATGCAAATATTCAAAGTGGGACGATTTGCAAGAACCCGAAAGTAGAAGCAATTCAGATGTCCGTCCACTGACAGACGGACACACAAAACGTGGCAGGTCCACGGGATGAACCGTTAATTCTTCCATAAAAAGGAATGAAGTCCTGGGGCGCCTAGCTGGCTCAGTCAGGAGAGCAACTCTTGATCTGGGGGTCGTGGGTTCGAGCCCCACGTTGAGTGTAGAGAGTACTAAAAATAATAAATAGGGGCACCTGGGTGGTTCAGTTGGTTAAGCATCTGACTTTGGCTCAGGCCAATGATCTCACGGTCCGTGAGTTCGAGCCCCGCGTCGGGCTCTGTGCTGACATCTCGGAGCCTGGAGCCTGCCTCGGACCCTGTGTCTCCCCCTCTCTCTACCCCTCCCCTGCTCACGCTCTGTGTCTCTCTGTCTCTCAATAATAAACGTTAAAAATAAATAAATAAACTTTAAAAAATGAAGTCCTGACACGCACTACAACGTGGATGAACTTGAGAAACGTTATGCCGAGTGAAAGAAGCCAGACACAAAAGGTCACACACAAGTGATTCCGTGTATATGAAACATTCAGAATCAGTTAATCCACCGAGGCAGAAAGCAGACTGGTGGCTGTCAGGGGCTCGGGGGAGGGAGCCTGGGGAGTGACCACTTAATAGATTCAAGGTTTCCTTTTGGGGTGATGAAATGTTTTGGAACCAGACAGAGGTGGTAGTCACACAATTACAAATGTACCAAATGCCCCTGAACTGTACACCCTTTTTTTTTTTTTTTTTTTTTACTTATTTTGAGACAGAGAGAGAGAGCGTGCACATGCACGAGTGGTGGGGAGGGCAGAGAAAGAGAGGGAGAGAGAGAATCCCAAGCAGCCTCCACGCTGTTAGCACAGAGCCTGATGTGGGGCTTGAACTCATGAACCCTGAGACCATGACCTGAGCCAAAACCAAGAGTCGGACCCGGACCCTTAACTGACTGAGCCACCCAGGCATCCCTAAAGCGGTTTGTTTTATATCATGTGAACTTTATCTCCGTAGAAAAAGAAAAACCTTTTCAATGCGTGGATGCAGATATGAAGGGCCTATGGGTGTTCACCAGCTCTCTTGTTCTCACCCTGGGTACTCTGAGCGTGGACCCAGGTCCTGGAGGCCTCCTGGGGCCACAGCCCGGGTTCTGCCAGACGGCCTCACACATCCAGAGCCGGGGGCCAGCCTCCTAACCACAGGCGGGAGAGAAGATCGTACTGTCAGGCACCGCCCCAGACAGGGGCCTCCCAGGTCTGGCTGCAAGTGGGTCCCAGGAAGGGACCCTGGCACTGTGCCGTCACCCATGTCCCTCCTGGGGCGAGAGATAAGGCCAATCTGCCAGCCGCACCAGGGTAACAGCAAGCATACCAAGGAGGGCCTCTGTTTACCGAGCAGCCTGGCAACCCGACCAGCTGCCCCAGGCACCCCTGCAACCTGGCGCCCGGCAGGCAACCACGAGGACCTGTGGCCAAGGGAGCCCGGGCTGAGGGCGGCCCGACCTGTCCCGTCACGGCAGAGGCAACCACAGCCCGTGGAGCCAGTCTTTTCTGACAGCCCGTCCCACAGGCCAGTCCCTGGCACACAGGAAGGAGGTGTTCAGTAAATATTTGACAAATCAAAAAAAAAAAAAAAGCTGGATCATATTCTTCCGTGTATTTAAAAGACTCAGAAACCCCAGCTCTTGGGAGGCCCTGCAGGACCCGTACCCCTCATTCACCAGTGGACCAGCTCCTGGCCTTTGTGCCCCTTTCCCCCTTTGCCCACTCTCCCCTCCTCTCACTAGGATGATGGGCCCCCAGGACATGGGTGGGGTGGCGCTCAGCGGGCCGCCCACGTGGGGCTCTGGCTTCCTCACTGCCCAGGGTCGCACGTGCCCAGATGGACCTGAGAATGCACACCGTGCCTCCTGGCCGGCTCCACGGTAGTAGGGGGTGGCCCTGGAAGAAAGCTTCTCCCCCCCGGCGCCCCCGCCCCGCCGCCGGCCAAAGGAAAGAGGTCCAGGGCCTGGACCCAGCAGTGGCGATTAGGTGTCCCCGCCCCACCCACACACACAAGGAGTGGCTGCGTCCACCAGGAAACCGCCTGCTAGGCTTGTCTCTCTCTTTCCTCTCAAGTCACCCCTTGATCCAGCCATCACCGGGTGAGCCATGGCAGAGACAGGAGCGACTCTGCGCGGTGCCTCCAGAAAGCAACCCAGAGTGCCAATCTGCCCTCGTCACATCGGCCAGCAGATTCAGGGGCTGTGTGCACACGGCCGAGAGAGGTGGGGGACAGGAAGCGGGATGGGGGCTTAGCAGGCTGCCGTGACGATTTAAGTGGCGGTGACCACGGAGAGAGAGGGCTGCTGGCCGGGAGGCTGTGCTGGGTTCCTGCCGATCGAGGTCAGCAGAGCCGAGGTTTCATCCCTGCAGTAATATGATCAGGTGGCGGAGCTGGGAACAGGCCCCCTCACTGGGCCGTCTTCTCCAGAAAAGCTTTCTCAAGGCAGAGTCTACACGCAGGAGTGTGCAGGAAAGCAAGCCGGACTCGGGAGCGTTAATCGTGCCACGAACGTGTCTGCCCTGCTCCTGGACCCGGCCTAGCGCCGCGGACTGACCTCCTACCTGCTGCAGGATGTCCAGCCGAGGCTCTGGAGCCAGGGGCTGAGGGGCCAGAATAGCCAAGGACAAGCGCAGGGCAAGCGTGCTCAGGGTGTGCCGGGGGGAGCCCCGGGGTAGGAAGCCTGCTCCATACCCCATCTTGCTCCCCAGGGAGGAAGGCCCCCGTAAATCCAGGTCACAAATTCCGAGTTCCCATGGGGAGCCAGGCCCGGCGCCTGCCTTGCTGAGGCTGGGATAGGGCTGGGATGTCACCGGCACCAACACTTTCCGGGTGCCACGCTCTGCATTTTACACGGACCCCTCAGAGCTATCTACCGTTCCACTCAGATGAAGAAGCAAGGCTCAGACAGGTTAAGCATCTCGCTCAAGGCCACACAGCAAGCGAGTGGCAGAGTAGACTGGCTCCAGGGTCTGGGCTCCTAACCCATGTGCCATAGGACCTCCCTGTGCTTCCTGGAGTAGGCACGGCCAACCTTCTGTGTGAAGGAGCAGGGAGTAAATGTTTTTGGCTTTGCAGGCCGTGTGGTCTCTGCTACTACGACTCCTCTCTGCCGCAGACCCGGTGTGAGCGAGTGAGTGCGGCTGCGTGCCAATAAAACTTGACGACGAATCCAGCGTTTGTGCCTGGGACTACGGGTCAGAGAGGCTGGGCGCCGAGCCCCCTTCCCACCCACTTCTTCATCTGCTCACCGGACATCGAGAAGTGGAGATGCCCTCCCCGTCCCAAAAGGGGTGAGAACAGAGTGAGGACATTCCCCAGGTAATGGGCACTGATGCCAGGGGAACAGAGGCACGACGGGAGCCTACAGATGGCACCTGCCCCGG
Source organism: Herpailurus yagouaroundi (assembly GCF_014898765.1). Taxonomy (NCBI): domain Eukaryota; kingdom Metazoa; phylum Chordata; class Mammalia; order Carnivora; family Felidae; genus Herpailurus; species Herpailurus yagouaroundi. The sequence continues at coordinate 3,158,557 of NW_024412431.1, read as the reverse complement.
GCCGGGAAAGAGACTGGGAACCAATTCTCCAGCAAGAGGAAAAAAGGCACGTGGGACGGCAGAGAGCAGAGGGGGCTGCGTGTGATACTGTGATTTACAGTAAGCAGCTATCTGGCGGGGTGCCCGGGAGGCTCAGTCGGTTAAGCGTCCCACTTCAGCTCGTCGTGATCTCACGGTTCATGAGTTCAAGCCCCGCGTGGGGCTCTCTGCTCTCAGCGCAGAGCCCGCTTCGGTTTTTCTGTCTCCCTCCGTCTCTGCCCCTCCCCAGCTCGTGCAGGCTCTCGCTCAAAATAATAAAAAATAAACTAAAACAAAGCAAAACCAAACCAAACCAAAAACCAACTATCTGGCGCAAAGCTCCTAAAACTCTGGGAATGCCCTAAGTGATGAGAACAATACAAGGCGTCTTCCATGATTTCGTTCAAAGCCCCTTTCATCCACTCGAGTTTATGTCGATGAGGTCACTTTTCGAGCCCCTAAGGATGCAGCCCTGTTGCCAGGGGGACCAACCAAGTAATTAGACAGTTGGAACTTTCAGTCTCCCTCCTAAGCCTCCAAATAGCCAATGACTTAATCAATCGTGCCTGCGTAATGAAGTCTCCATAAAAATAAAACCCGAAGGACGGGCTTCGGAGAGCTTCCCGGCTGGCAAACACATGCAGGAGCCGGGAGAGGGGCGCCTGGAGACGGCATGGAAGCCCCGGCCCTTCCCCACACTGCCCTGCGCCTCCCTTCCGTCGGGCTCTTCCTGGGTTGTATCCTTCACACCGGCCACCGATCCAGTGAGTGATCTGTTTTCCCCTGAGCTCTGTGAGCCGCTTTGGCAAATTAATCGAACCTGAAGAGGGGGTCGTGGGAACCTCACTCAGATCTACAGCCGGGGGCGAGACGCACAGGTGACAACCCGGACTTGTGACTGGCAGTGGGGGCGGAGGACGACGGTCTGGTGGGTCTGGTGGGACTGAGCCCCCATCCTGTGGGATGTGACACTCTCCCCAGGCAGACAGTGTCAGAACGGAGCTGATCGTGAGCCCCACAGCTAGAGTGTGGAGGCATCCATGGCAAGTCTTCAGTATCAGGGTTAAGCGTCGGCTCAGATCATGATCTCACAGTTTGTGAGTTTGAACCCTGCATCGGGCTCTGTGCTGACAGCGCAGCCTGCCTGAGGTCCTCGGTCTCTCCTTCTCCCCCTCTCTCTGCCCCTCACCCACACGCGCTCGCTCTCTCTCTCTCTCTCAAAATAAATAAACCTTAAAAGAAAAAAAAAAAAAAAAGAAGCGTTCTGTAGCAGCACTGAGAGTAGGGCAGACACGCTTCTCCTCAGAGGGTCCCGGCTGGGAGAATGAGGGGACAAAGACAGTGCAGCTGTGGCCAGGGAGGGCGCTGAGACAGACTCCAGACTGGACAGGCCGATTTGGGTCTCGAGAGGCTCAGGGGCCCAGCTGCTCCCACAGCCACGGGCAGCACCTGGAGGGACTGAGCGCTGAGCTGGGGGACAGACATAGAGCTAGAAGAGCTGTGGGCCAAGCAGGAGGTGAGGAAGGCTGGGAAGCCAGTGGCTCTCGAGATGAGGAGCCAATCGGCTGTGGTCGTTCTCCTGTTTAGGCCTCTCCATGGCTTCCCGGAGCCTTCTAGAACAAGTACAAACTCCTTACGGGGCTCTCAAGCCCCTGTCAATGTCTGTAACCTCATCCACGACCCCAATCGAGCCATGTGGGCCTTCGCTGCCCCTAGACCGTGGGCCAGACTTCTCTCTTGCCTCCATGCCTCCTGAGATCCAGAACACCCTTCCCCCCCCTTGTCCTGTGTCCCCGTCACCTCCTCCTGGCGGTCCTCCAGCAATTCTTGGACGAGCCCCCATCACATGGCAACTCCTTATTTAACGCCCCTGTGCTCCCCAACACACAGTGACGCATGGGCCCTGGGCTCTGCACGTGGCTGGCACACCCAGACCCAGGGGGCACTCAAGGGGTGCTGACTTGCAGGGTGGCCCAGAGGCATGGGGTCCAGAAGGCCAGGCTCCTTTCCTAAGGGCAGGAAGCAGATGGCGTGACAGTCCAGGTGTCCAGGCCCCGACGGCACATGTGGCCTCCGGAAGGTTCACTTCCTGAGACACCGGGCACTGGGTAACCGCCCGGTGACCTTCCTGCTCTCCTCCCCCTTCCCCCTGGAGCAAGCAGTAATGGAAGACGCAGAGGGTCACTGGGTCCTTCAGGCTGGCCAGACCTGGGTCAGAGGGACCCAGGGGAACAAGGACGAATGTCTGGAGTTGCACTCTGCCCCCGTGGAACCTTCCGGCTTCACGCAAGGGGAGGGGAGCCGCCACCTGGAGAGCAGAGAGGTGCGGGCCGAGGCAGGAAAGCAGCCACCCGCTCGGGGGGAAAAGGGGCCACGTCCCAAGTCCTTGCCTCTCTAGCAGGGAAACCATCATAGCCACCAAATGAGGACTAATTAAAGCTATTTATCTTGGCAGACTTGGGGCGTAGGGGGGTGGGGGGGTAGAATCGCTCGTCCAAATGTGAGGTCTTCCTCCTGCCGCCAAACAAAACACAGGCTGTACACCTTCCAGAGAAAAATATTCCACAGTCAAGGAAGGTAGGTGGGAAGGAGGGGACGGCGCGGAAAAGGCAAGGCGGTTTCCTCAGCCCACCGGGCAGCAACCCTCTGCTCGGGGCTCCCGCCCCCCCCCCTCCGCGGGGCCTGGTGGCAGTTTACCGAGTTTCCAAAGGGGGGGCGGGTGGAAGCTTCCCCCTGCTCCTGCGTGGCGTGCACCCCTGTGGCCAGGACAGGAAAACGGTCGCTCTCGGTCCCTCCAGGTGGGCAGTGGTTAAAATGACGAGCGCCAAGGAAGACCAGGGTTCACGGCCAAACGTGCCGTTCTCCAGCCGTGTGACCTCATCCGTCGTCTCCTCATCCATCAAAGTGATAATGACACAGCCCTCGGGATGAGAGGACATGACCCACGTGGAGGGCCTGACAGACGGCCGCACCACCTGCCTGCACCCCCGACCTCGGGAGCCTGATCTTGGAAATGGTGATAAAAAGAAGGTAACCCACCGCCCCACCCCCACCCCCGCACACTTGCCATGAAAATCCCGTGAGAAAACGCGGACAGTAGTAAGTGTACGAAGTGCTCAGTCACCAGAGTGGCCACTTCACCCTCCATCAGATCGGTGCCAGAAAAAAATCCAACCCTGGGAAGCCTCACCCGGCCTGGCCTCCCTCTCAGCCAAGTAACCTAAGCCCTCTCCTCCAGTGCTGTCCCGGGAGACGCCCCATGCAGCTGCCCAGCCCCGGGGTGTCTGAGGACCACGAGGTCACCCTGGGTTCCTCTGGCCCAGCCCAGCCCTGGGGGGGGAATCCCAGCCCTCCCCGCAGGCACCTGAGGCGGCCCTAGCCCCAATCTCTTCCCAAGACAATCTGTCACAGACACCCCGCCAGCCCTTTGGGGGGCCTTATCCTATGATCCCACTTGCCAATGTCTGCGAAGGCAACCCCAGACCCAGGGCCGTCCACAGCAGCTGTAAAGCAAAATCCCCACTGAATGAGTGACTGAAGACGTAGCCAGTAACAGGCCATGGACGCTGGCTTGTCAGGCTGGCCGGACCACTGTCGGGGACGGAGCTGTAAAATCTATGAGCCACAGGTAGAAAATTGAGGGCGGAGGGAGGGAGGGAGGGAGCAAGAGTGCTGTCTGCCGGGGGCTTTTCTGGAAAGAAACACTGATAACGTGACCTCAGTGGCCGCCTCTGGAAGGGAGGCACCGGCACCCCCTATCCTGGACAGTGGGCTCCAGGGAGACACTTGGGCACGCGTGCCTGTATGTGCCTGAAAATGCACGTGGGAAGGTCACACCGGAAGATGACGGGTGATGTCGGGGACAGGCCAGGACCAGGCAGGAAGAAGACAAGGACTTTCCACATCTCATCCTCCTGCACGGTTTGAATTTCTACCCTGTACACAAGAGACAACCAGACAAAAGGCGATCGGGACAGCAGGGGAGGCCTGGCGGCCACTCAAATCATCCGGGTCCTCCCCAGAGGGAACCGGCATCACAGCGACGCCCCTCAGCCTGCTGGAGGGGGAGGGTGGTGGGAACGGGGCCTGTGACCGAAGGGTCCTTCTAAGGTAGGAATGGAGGCATCGGCCCCCCGAGGGACTCTGCCGGAGCAGGCCCTCGCTCACACCCCAGCTAGGGAGGGAGGAGGGGCAGTGGCCCTGCAGACTCGGGTTTAAGCCAGGGGCTGCCCGGCCTGCATTCCAGCAGCTGCCGGCGGGGGAAGCCCTTCTCCCGGCACCAGGAAGGCCACGAGGTGAAGTACCTTTCCCAGAACCGCGGCGCACATCACACCTGCCGCCTGGAGCCTCACACCCCCCAGCCCTAAGCCTCCGCTTTCGTGTCTAGGAAGCTAAATCGCTGCAGGGCTCAGGACTGTCATAAGGACTACCGCCCCCTTTGTGTCCAGCCCAAGACCCATGTGTACACAGGGTCACTGGCACAAAACACCCACCGTGGCCCCCGTGGCCCCAAGGCATTCTGGCTGGAGGCAAAGAGCAGAGAGGAGTCCCGCAGAGAATTCTGGCCTTCTGGCCACCGGACCAGCTTGACTGGGTGCTCCTGGGGGACACAGGAGCAGCCACCTGGCCGAGGCGGAGAGAGTGACGAGGGGCACACGGTGCTGGGAACTGTCTTCGCTTCAGGACGCACAAGCTCCAGGGGGGGGTCCTTGGGCTGCTCACAGGGACCCTTCTACGGGAGCACCGGATGGGTGGGGCACCCCTCCCTCCAGGTTACGTCCCCGGGAGGAGCCGAAATCGGGGAGCTACTAACGGGGGGACGGTTTATTTCTCGAGGCAGGTTTACTGCATCACCCTTCGCTCCGCTGACAACATTCACGGTAACTCAACAGCACGCCGCCTCTGTGGGCAAGAAAAGGCTCACACTGGTGGCAGGTTGGCGATTTACGGGGCAGCTTGAAGAATCCAAAAGGTGAGTCTACTTCAGGAGGGGCCCTGAGGAGGAAACTTCCGGAACCACCCGGCAACGGGGTGACGGGACGCTGGGGAGGAGCATGGGGAGGGCTGAGAATGGAAGAGACTCCTGGTCTGAGAGGCAACCATGGGTGGGGGGGAGGGCAGGGACTCCCCTCAGGTTTCCTGTTGTCCCACGGGGAAGCCAGGCCCCCTCGGGCCACAAGCCTCCCTGCAGCCGCTGGGTCTGAACCAGGAGCACCGGAGCGCCGCTCTGCACCCCGGGAAGCACCCAGCCGTCCCCCCACAGCCCTGCGCTAGTGACAGCCAAACCTCCCGGATCAGCCAGTGACAGCTCCGTGCGGTCAGAGGGGACAAGGGGACTCCTCTCAGAGGGTCTGCCGACGGCTGGTTCCGCCAGGCCCTACAGGACTGGCCTAGGGGAGCCTGAAGAGGAGTCTAATTGTGGGGTGTACAGAAGGGCAACCCCAAGAAAAGAAGGAGCAGACAAAGAAAGGGCCGCGCTTTTCTGAGAAAACTACTAGGGGCACCAGTCAGCAGGGCTATTACATGCAAATGTCTCCCTCATCCACCGACTGGCTGACTGGCTGGCGACGGGCGGGAGCATCAGCACTTGTCTCCCCCATCCATGCTAATCAGCTGCGCAGCCCGGGGCTTTGTGAGCTACAAAAGGGACAGCAGATGTGCGGCCGGGGTTCCCCGGCCCCTAAAAGCACAGGGGCTTAGCGGGTAATTGGGAGGTGGGGGCTCAAGGCATCCGAGCCCACAGCCCTCTGCTCCACACCCTGGGCCACTGGCCTCCTCCTCCTGGCCCTTCTCTGGCCCTGACTCCGAAGCGGTGACCTACCCCGTACTGGGCAAGCAAGCGCCTAACGCCTTCGGGTGCCCCGGTTACTGCTCCCAACCACCTTCCTTTCAAGAGAGGAAACCAAGGCACATGTTCGGGGAGGCTTGGCCTGGGGACTCAGCATCTTGTGAAAGAGCCAACCCCCACCCCAGCATCCACGGGCAAGGACGTGGACTCTGGGCCCCGGCAGAACGGGGCCTGTCTGGCTGACGACAGGTGCCACCCCCGCCGAGCCTCCACTATGGGGAGGCGATGGAGCTTGTCCCCCAGGGCTGTGAGGGTCACTACAGGGCCCCACCACCCACGACAGCAGCAGCTGGGCGGGCAGTGCTCTCTGGGGACCGAGGTGGGCAGCGGAGGCCCTTACACAGGGGACACATAGGGAGGCCTGGAAGGTAGGGCTGGAACAAGGTGCGTCAAGGGGCAGCAGGAGGACCCCGGGCTGGGCGGGAGCCCGACCCCTAAGTGGTGAGTGCATCGCACACCGTGGCCCCAGCACAGGAAGCGGAGCCAGTCACAGCTGAGGAATGCGAATATGGTTTCTGGGGGTTCTGCCCTGGGGCCAGCTGAGGGGCCTCAACCAGCAGACTGGGGTGGCTCCAGAAAGGCCAAACAGGAAGAGGCAGGAGGACGGGGCAGGGGCAGCCTCAGTAGAAAATGACACAGGAAACTGCAGCCCAGGGGCTGAATAACTTGGGGTCCATCTCAGGCCCAGCTTGGAAGGGAAGCCTGACCACTGGCCCAGAGGTGAAGCAGGGCTCGCCACTGCTTGGAGGGTGTCCGCCAGGCCCCCGGGACTCAGGGAGCCCCTCTGGCCCACTGCCAGGCGCACAGAGTACAGGATGAGAATTTGGAGGACCCTGCATGCCCCCCCCCCTTGCCCTCAGGCTGCCTCACCAGATGTGACTCCAGATGTGCACAGGCGAAGGGGGACAGAGGCTGCCTCACCCCATAACGGACTCAGCAATGAGGCGGGCTCCAGAAGAGCCCTCCGGGGCCACTTCTCTGACACAGGACAAGGACAAAGGGGCAGAGGGGCGCCTCCTCCACACGGCGTTAAATCTCCTTCACGGACTTGTCACCAGCGCCTGAAAGGTGACACGGCTAAGTGGAGGCGCCAGAGCCAAACGTGGGTCGGCGTCCCGGCAGCTACCTGCCATCGGATGCCTCAGTTTCCTCGTTTATAAACCAGAGGAAGGGGCTGTGGCTTCTGTGGCTCCCTGCAGAGCATGCGTGGCTCGGGGAGCAGAGAATGGGCTGGTTTACCCCTACTCACGCCTCCACCCAGCACCCTTGTGCCAAGTGGCCACGGCGGCCGGCCGGCCCTTCGGGGCTGTTCTGATGGTTGGGACAATCAATGAACGTAAAGTGCCTGGCTCGGTGCCCGCCTGGCACATGTTCGTGCTGGCGCTCAGCAGACAAGAAAAGCAGCACATGGGGGCAGAGGAGGTAGGGGGAGACAGAGCCAGGCATCCTGTCCACGTCTGCCCCCTGGGGGGCCCAGCTAACACTGGGGATTCCAACCTCTGGTCACACAGAGGGCTCAGGGCAGAGCCGGGCTCCGGGCTCCGTGGAGAGGCCTCCAGGGCACAAGGCACAGGTCTGGAAACCAGCTGGCCGCTGCCTTCCCCTCAGGCTCAAGGGAAAATGTGGCCAATTTTCTGGAATGTCCCTCTTGGGTCTGTAAGAGACCCTCCCCCCCTCAGTGTGTCTTTGATTACTTACTCACGTGCCCCCTGGAGGGGATCACGAGAGCACCCCTTTCTCAGCAGAGCACCCATCTGCCCAGGCCCCCTCCGCTGTCCTCGCCTGGAACCTCACCCCTGCCCGTGTGGTCAGGCAGGTTTCCACCCCTGAAACCATTCCGCTCTGACATGTATAACATACCCAGCGAACATGAACCCCAGCCACACGAACACAATTAGCGGGGAGGCAAATCCGCCAACAATCTTAAAGAAAAACAGCCCAGACCCGTTCTTGCCAAAGCTGTGGGTGATGAATCGCTTGAAAGACACAAAAAGAGGGAATAAAAGGGGGTTCCCTCGCTCGGTGCAAGGAGTGGGGGTGGGGAGGATGCAGAGCCCCCTCCCCCAAACCAGCCTGGACTTGTTTCCAAGAATGCCCCGCCTGACAGAACAAAAAGCACCAGAGGCTGGGGGACAAGTTCTAGGTCTGGCTTTGGGTGGCAGTTTCGTGGGTGGACACAACTGTCAACTGCACCGGACAGGACTGAAAGCCCGGGCATCTGGGGGTGTTGACGGAACAACAATTAAAATAAATAAGTCATCTAAAGAAAAACACGAGGGCACAGAGTCTCCCCATCCAACCCCTGCAGGCCTGGGGGAAGCCTGGTCTCAATTTCCTTCATAGAACTGGTTTTCGGGAAACAAAGGGAGTGGGGGCAGGGAAAGTCGGGAACTCCAGATTCTTCAACCAAAAGTCAGAGCTGTGTACTCTGTACAAGCGCGGGGACAGGTGACGTGGTTTCTCCGGGCGAGCGTGGCGGGTGCCATCGGCCCCACCCAGCACCGTGCCTGCGACCCTGAGTCCCGAATCCTCCGGAGCTAGTCCCCGAAGGGAGAAAGCGGGAGGGTGAACGCACCGAGGGGCAGGGGCTCCATCCTGAGTCATGAGGCACCGGGAGGGGCCGGGCAGGATCTCAAGGCCGCCGAGTACCCCTCCCAGCCCCACCTGTCTCAGGGCTTTATGATCGCGAGCACCTGGCTGCCCACACCTGGGGTACATCATCCCTTCCCGACAACACAGCAGGTTTAGACCAATGACCTATAACCCTGTGTGTTATTCACCTGCCAGGTGCGCTGGGCTGCCACCAACCCTCTCACTGCCCTGCATCTTCCAGGAGGAGATGGAAGCGAAACAGAGATCACCTGGGACAGTCACAAGGTCAGATCAAGGTAAGGCTACACAGCCTATGCTAATCATGGCCTCCAGCAGCTTCCGACCCAGAGAGGGCTGCCTCGTCCGGGAGGGAGGAGGGAGAACGTGCGTTCCAACCAGGGAATGCAGAGTCAGGGACCCAGGAGAGCAGCAGGGCTGGCCCAGAGATGCCGCAGACCCCACCCCAGCAGAGCCACTGCCCCCCGCCCCCAGGAGTTCCTCCTCGCCACTGCCACCCTGTCAGACCGGGGGCCTCCTGCCCCCACGCTTAGCTCCTCGGCTGCCACTCTCTTCAGGCGACTCCTGGGCCACGTCTCCCGCAGCTGGGAGACGGGGTTTTGCTACTTTCGGCTCCCCGAGACTGGGAGTACGCCAGGGTGGGGATGGTGTCTGGCTTGAGCAGCGCTGTGCCTACTGTCCGGGCACAGATGGCCACCTCCACTAGGCCACCTGCCACCAGCTACACCCTTCAGTGAAGCCTCCCCACCGACAAGGAAGCTGAGATTCAGGCGACTGAGTCATTCGCCAGGCATCACCCTGCTAGGAAAGGGCAGGGGACAGACCGGGCTTGAGCCCAGACACAACCACAGGTGTCACCTCCCTCCCCCAACACTCTTGGCATAAACGCCACAGATCCCCCTTGTGAGGCCTCCCCTCCCCCCTGCACATCCCACTCCAGCCACACTGGGGGCTGGCTGCCCTTGGCCATACCAGGCCCACAGCTCACTCAACTCCCGCCTGCCGGGCAGCAGACATGATTGTCAACACTTGTATTAGCTCTCAGTTCCCAACAGCCCTCCGAGGTAGGTGCCATCAGGATCCCCATTTTCCAGGCGAGGAAACAGAGGCACAGAGAGGTCATGCCCGCCGAGGCGGGCAGCCAGGACCAGGCCCCACCATGCCCTCCTTCTCTCACCTGTTCTTGTCCCAGGAGCTCTAGCGCCCCGAGCAGGAGCCCTGCTGGGCCCTGATGACCCCACCTCCCCCCTTGCCCTCCCCAGCATTTTCAGACCTCTGCTCTGTTCACTTTCTTCGGCAGGACCCTGACCACTAAGCACGACGGGTCCAGGCGACGGCTGGCTCAGAGCCTGTCACACCACCCCCCGACCCCCACCCCGGTCGGCAAATGTGGGACTGCGTGCTTATCTTGGGCGTCGCTGTATCCCCAGCTCCTAAAACAGTAACTGGCACGGAGCAGACGCTCAGAAAAGTTTTGCTAGCTGTTTAAAGGTAGACAGACGAAAGGTAACCACCGCAATAAAAAGACACCAAGTCCCCCGCAGTACGTTTGTGGTTGGAGGATGGAAAGTCAGGTCTCTCCATCTTCAAAGAACTGTTGGTAGGCCCAGAGGGCCTGGGTGAGGTCAGGCCTCCCACCCCCCCCCCCCCTGGAGACGCCACCATCCAGCCCCCCCCACCTGCCATCTGGTTGGGTCCCCTCCCCCAGCTTCAAGGGGCTGCCCCTCCTGACCAGAAATCCAGTGACTCCAACAGACATCGCTGACCTCTTATTCCTGCCGGATGAGAGCAGGGCGCCTGCCTCTCTCCCACTGGCCACCCCCATTCCTCAGAAACCAGAGACATCCACTCACTCCCCAATCTGCCACTGTCCTCCAGCGATGGTCAGCCTTTCCTGTGTCACAGATCCCTCGCAGGGGGCATCGAAAGCGGGGAGCCTTTCCCCAGAAAGACACACAGAAAACCAACGGCAATGCCATGGCCACAGTTTACTGGGTACACACACAACAAGGAACTTTACATGCGTTCCCTCAAGAGACATGCCGCTGTCACCCTTTTTCCTTTTTCTCAAGGAGGCTCATTCAAGGTCACAGCTAGTGACTCTTGTCCCTCTACCCTTATGCAAAACCGCATACAATTTCAGGACATCATAGGACCCCCGAGGGCCATCGAGGACTCCAGATGAAAAGACCCCTCTCGGAGCCACCTGAGGAAGCCCCTCCCAGCCTCCACTCTCCACCGGGAGCAGCAAGTCTGTCCCAGGTCTGAAACCTCCATTCCTCCTCCTCTGGGGTGGGTGTATCTTTCCCCATTTGTCCTGGCAAATTCACCACCTCCCCAGTTGGGGAGCAGATCCCAAACACAGAGCGAGCTCCCCAGGAAAGGAACACAGCACATGCCACGAAGGTTCCCAAGCCTCTCCCACTCTGCTAAATCCGACCCGGTCCGAGGCTTGGCACCTCAGATGACCCGTGAGTTCTCGCCATGCTCCCGTCCAAAGGTCCCGCACGCCCACCTTGGCCAGGCCCCCGCAGGTGGCCTCGGCGCTCGCTTGCCAGGTGCCACTCACGGCGCCGGCCATTCTGCCCCTGTGACCTCCGATCGTGACGGGCCCCAACCACCCCGAAAGGCATGAAAAGTCAGTGTAAATCGGATGAGCAGATTAGAAAAGGCCCACGTGGCAAGTCAGGTGGGATTCTGCCAACGTGAAGGGTTCGAGCCAGGGTGGTTTTGCTGTCAAAGGAGCGGCAAGCTGGCTTTCGGAACTCCTGGGTTTCCAAACTGCCAATGCAGCGCTTTGGGCCTGCACGGGTGCGGGTAGAGAAGGCGAAGGGGGGCAGGAAGAGGGGATGGGATCTAGGACCTGAGGCCAGATCAGCTTAGGACCGGAGGTAACAGCCCCACCCTCCGTGGGGCTCAAACTCAAGTGCCCAGAGGGAGAGGCCAGGAGCCGAAAGAGGGTGCCGGCTGAGGGGAAGGGACGTCTTCCCACACCCAATGGCAACCCGGGTTCAGAGAAATGCCTATTTTAAGACACGATCCGCTGCAAGTGGAAGGACCACGAAGCTTCTGTGCCGGGGCGGTGACGAGCCAGGAGCGGACTTCTGGCAAGTTCCAGAGGGGGCATTGCTACCCAGCTCGGCCTCGGGGCTTGTAAGCCCAGGGCTGCCAGCCCTTCTAGGTCTTCAGAAGTAAAAAGTCAGACTGTGATGCACAGTCGCACAATTAATACGATACCCAGAGTCTACTTTTATTTTAACCACATGGTGAAGCAAACCTGAGGGCAGGTCGGTCACAACCCCCTGGCGATGGGTCATGGCCTTTGCCCTGGGCAGAGTTCACCTTTTGTTCCAGAACACAACTTCTGGACCTCTGACACACTCCTGGGGCAGGTTAAGGTGAAACTATTCGGTTACATTCCTGTTGCATTCTCTAGTCTGGACGCTTCCACGGGCCCCTCACTCCCTGCTCCCATCTACACTGTAACCCGCTGCTTCAGAAATAACATCTTATCGTGTGGGCCTGTGTGGAAAATGGGCGGCTCCTGATCACAGGAAAAGGTCCTGTCGTTTGTAAGACGTGACTTGGGCCTGACCTAACCTTGTTACCCTCCCTTTAGCTCCTGCAGAGACCCCTCTGCCCCACACCAGGCTGCTGCCCCCAACCCCCACCTTGAGGACTCCACAAGCCAGGAATATCCTTCCCAAAATTGGCTACGTCCACATCCTACCTACTGTGGCCAAGGTGACTGCCTGACCGTCTCCCAGTCTCTGTTCTGTCCTTCCTTTCTTGTACAGAAAGAGACACCCTGAAATTCGCTGAGCTGATGGCTCAAAGACTACATTTCCCAGCCTCCCTTGCAGCTAGTGGTGCCTCTGCAACTGCCTTCCAGCCAACAATGAAAACAGAAGCGTCACAGCCAGCTTGTGGAAACTGTCCTTAACGGACACCTGGCCCACCTTTGTCCCTTCCTTTATCCCGCTGTCTGGAAACCGGGCTAGCAGCTGGACTCCAGCTGCCATGTTGATCCACGATGGCAGGACCTCACCCCAGGGATGGTGGACGGGGGTCAGCTGGAAGGACCTGGGTCCAAGGCCTTCCTGAAGCAAAGCCTCCACACCAGCCCTGGTCGCCCACCCTCCAGACTTTAGCGTGAAGCACAATAAATAAAATGTCATGTTGTTTGAGCCGCTGCCACCCTGGATCTCTGTTATGCCTGAACAAATCTGAATCCTGACCCCCTTTTCTCACTGAACCACTCTGCCGTAAAACAGCAGGTGCAACAGAGGTGAATTTGAAAGCCAGCTCTCCTGCCCTCCAGCCATATCACCTCTCACCTCTGTTTTTCCACCAATAAGATGGGAACGGTGTCCCTGACCTCCCAGGACTATTCTAAGTGGTAACACACAGCCAGGGCCACACCTGTCAGGTTACCTGGCCCACACGGTCCAGGAAATGTCCTCTATCCGGCCTGAGCAATCAGGATACTTCACAGTCAAAATAAACAGACGCACACAAAAAAAGGCTTTTTGGTTTCTCTTAAAAGCTGTGGCAGATCTGGCAGCACCCCCTTCCCCCCCCCACACTCCCTTCACTTATCCCCAGGGTCCACAGGCTTCCAAATGAGTATTTTAGTTTTTGCAAGACACACGAGCATCAGTTAAATATTCTTCCTTCAGCTGTTGGGTTTTTCTAATAAAACTTCCAAAGATGTACAAAGCTGTTTGAAAAAAGGCGACAGGCCCTATCTGGCTCACAGACCCTAATGCATATTATTATCCTTTCCCCAGTTGCTCTCAAGGTCAAACATTTTATGCAGAGCCTGGTACACAGTAAATGCTCAATAAAAATGACACCGGGCAGCAGCAACTTATGGGCACCACCGCAATGTGAATGCCCTTCCGGTGTTACTAACCTTCTGGGTTGTCGCCCCAGCTTGACTCTGAATGCCCTAAAGCCTGGGCACGTGACAAACTCTTCTGTACCCTCTGCCCCTCCCCCAGCCGCCAGGGGGCTCCCAGAACCGTGACTGGAGGAAATCAGAAGAGCTCCTGATTCTGCGGCAGCTGGCCGTTCTTCACCTTGCTTCTACAAAGGGTTTTTCTCTGGGGTTTCCGCACCCTGGCGTGCCCCCCCCCCCAAACTGAAGTTTAACCCCTGTCAGAGCCAGGGGGCGGGGAGAGTCCACAGAACCGGGCAAAGTGACTCGCGCTGACCAAGAAAGAAAAGTGACACAGTCATCTCCAGAAAGGACACCGTGGGCCCGAGGAACCGAGAATCTGTTCTGCTCCCCACTTTGGCTGCCCCACCACAGGCTTCCCGAGAGGCTGCCTCCTTTCAAAGGGAGGGCTCCCTGCATCCAAGAACTCCAGAGGCTGTGCCAAAGCTTCCTCAAGGCCCGGGAAGTCTGCACCTCTGCCCAGGGAAGACGGCCTGGTTTTGGTAGCTGCCATTTGGTAGCCAATGCCATGGATACGGGCCAGGGTGACTTCGGATGGCAAGAAGCGGTGGGAGGGTGGTCGTTCACGGCAGGGCCACTGGGGCCTGCAGGGCCTTCTGCGGCTGCCATCTTTCTCCCCGGGGAGGGCGCAGACGTCAAGGGACAGGGCTGTGTGTCCGCTACCCACACCCATCTCCCAGCCCCACTGCCTGGGGCAGAAGTCGCGGCCCAAGGGTCCCTCCCCCACCTGCTGGCGGAGCGAGACAGCTGGACAGCCCTGCAGCGTAAGGGGCTCCCTCCTAGAAAACCCAGATCTTCATGCCTCCATGCCAGTAACAACACCATCAACAATATCTACAGAAATATTGGGGCACCTGGGTGGCTCTGTTGGTTAAGCGTTTGACTTCAGCCCAGGTCGTGATCTCACAGTTCGTGAGTTCGAGCCCCACAATGGGCTCTGTGCCAACAGCTTGGAGCTTGGAGCCTGCTTCAGATTCTGTGTCTCCCTCTCTCTCTCTGCCCCTCCCCTGCCTGTGTGCTCATGCTCGCTCACTCTCTCGCTCTCTCTCAAAAATAAACGTTAAAAAACTTTAAAATAACATCTACTGAAACATTTAGTTCCACATCCCCATGGTCCACTTCACCCCCATTTCCAGGCCCCAAGTGGTATTATTCCCATTGCAGAAGAGGAAACTGAGGCTGTGTCCAGGTAAGTGCTGCTAGAGGTGAGGCAACAAGCTCAGAGGAGGTGAAATGGCTTAAGGCCGCACAGCTGGTGACCCACACGAGTGAGACTCCACGTTCAGAACCCCCGCCAGCACCCAAACACACCTCTGGCTCGCCTCCCACGGGACACAAGGGGAGATTCGGGTCTTGGCCGACCTCCCTGTCCGTACCGCACACAGATTTGAATCCCGGAGCGGGGACGGGGGGTCTGGAATCACACACAGCTGGCAGGACCCTGCCTCATGAAGGACAGGTGAGCAGAACAGGGCTCCGGATACCTTCTCAACTGGCCAAAGCAATCAGGTCCCAGAAGGGCCCAGATTGGAAAATGCTGAGGCCAGGAAAGCAAGTTCAACCCAAGAAAAGATCTAAAAGTCCTAGTGGGCCCCAGGTCCCCGGAGCCGCCACATCCCCGCACATGCAACAGCTGGACCATCTCTGACTTTCTCCAGGACGCTGGCGGCTGGGCTCCACCCGGCAGGCCGGGCCGGCTCTCAGATCCAGAGGCGGAGCACAGCCCCCACACCTCAGCCTGGCACTCTGCACCTGGCCGGCACACTCCAGGGCAATCCCTCCCCGTGGACCCCGCTCTCCACGCCTGCTCAG
This sequence comes from Herpailurus yagouaroundi, assembly GCF_014898765.1. Classification (NCBI taxonomy): domain Eukaryota; kingdom Metazoa; phylum Chordata; class Mammalia; order Carnivora; family Felidae; genus Herpailurus; species Herpailurus yagouaroundi. The sequence continues at coordinate 3,143,309 of NW_024412431.1, read as the reverse complement.
GAACCAGTGCTGCCTCACCCAGAGCAGTAACCCAGCCAACTCTGAGGTCATCGCTGGCCCCAGCCTGTGATGGGAGCAGGTGCTACCACCACAGAAGTGCTAGTTTACGGAGCAAACACACTATGTGCCACAAAGGCCCGCCACTGCCCCCATTCTACCGATAAGGAAACCGAGGTACAGAGACTCACCCACACCGGCAGGGCACCAATCTAGTCCTCGTAGTAGACCCTAAAATAATATGTCCAAGCCCTAACTCCCTGACCTGAGAATGTGGCATATCTGGGAGAAAGGGTCTTTGCAGATGTAATTAAAGTAAAATCATTCTGGGTATAGGGTGAGCCTTAAATCCAATGACAGGTGTCCTTATAGGAAAAGACACAGAGACACAGGGGTGAGGCCATGTGAAGACAGACGCAGAGCCTGGAGTTCTATTGACACAAGCCAAGCAAGGCCTGGCCCCAGAGGAAGCTGTTAGGGGTAAGAAGAAATCCTCCTCCAGGGCCTCTGGAAGGAGTGTGGCCCTACCAACACCTTCATTTCACACCTCTGGCCGTGAACTGTACAAGAACATGTTCCTTTTGTTTTAAGCCACCAAGTTGGTCACGGCAGGGGCACCGGGGTGGCTCAGTTAGTTAAGCGTCTGACTTCGGCTCAGGTCATGGTTCGAGGTTCGTGGGCTAGAGCCCCGCATCGGGCTCCACGCTGACTCTGCTTGGGATTCTCTCTGTCCCTCCCCCACTTATGCATGCGCTCTTTCTCTCTCTCTCAAAATAAATAAATAAACTTAGGGGAAAAAAAGAAAGTTGGTCATGGCAGCCCTGAGGAATTAACACGACCCGGTTCGGCTGACTCCAGAATCCATGTTCTCAGCCCCACATCAATGTGACTTAAACATAATGAGGAAAAAGTTGTCTCAGACCCCGCGAGACTGGATCATCCCCGACTGAGGATCTCAATCTGAGAAACGTGGACTTTCTCCTCTTTACAAATGCTTCCGTGAGGAATTACCCCTAAAAGAGGATGTTATCTTTACAACCAGTAACAACGTCAAGATCACCCACACAACAAAAACATAAAATGTAAAAACCCTCCTGGAGGAAGGTGCTGAGCTTAGGAGACACCACGTGTGGAGTATACGAGGACCCTCTGTAGTATGTTCCCAATAATTCTATAAATCAAAAGCTGTTCAAAAATCAAAAGACGTTATTTACAAAAGAAAAACCCAACTCGCCTGGAACTGCTTGAGGAGTAGCCTTAGGATCCTAGTTTGAGAAATGCTGCTCATCTTTATTTTTTTTTACCCCTTTGTTAAAACATGTTGTATTTATTTTTGAGGGGGGGGGGACCAGGCGCCTGAGAGGAGGAGGGGCCGAGAGCGGGCCAGACAGAGGATGCGAAGCAGGCTCCCCGCTAATAGCAGCGAGCCCTGTGCAGGGCTCGAACCCACGAACCGTGAGATCATGACCTGAGCTGAAGTCAGACGCTTAACCGACTGAGCCACCCAGGTACCTCTGCTCATCTTTATTCTTTATTAATACCCGCCAAATGAACGATCATGCTCATGATCTGGGGGATCCTGCTGAGTTTAAGGTGGAGAGTATAAGCACCTGTCCTGAGCTCTGATGCCCGCCGGGGATACCTTTCTCCCCTCTCCTCTCAGCTGGTCCCAGAAAACCCAGCTCTGCCCCAGCAAAAAAGAGGTGTGACACTTGGGAGGTAGGCATAAGTTTGGGTTTTCCGGGTAGAGGTGCAGGAAGAACCCTGTGTGAACCACCTGCTCTATGCGCTTTCCTCTGGATCACCCCCTTCCCAAAGTGGCAAAAAATTCACACAGGCCAAAAGCCAGGAGAGGCCTCGTAAGTGGCTCCCTGAGCATCAGAACGAGAAAACCCGAGACAAAGCTGAATGAAACAGAATAGCAAAATGTGAACAAGCAATCAGGAATCAAAGAGAACAGATAAAAAAGAGTAACAGAAATACAAAGGATGAACCACAAAGACTCAGGGGCCTTGGCAAACACATTTGTGATTTTTTTTTTTCCACTGAAATGTCAGTTTTTGAAACTAGCTTCTGAAAATGTTACCAGCTTCTCACATCCCCAAAAAGAAAGACCCGAGGACCGCGACGAGGGAGGAGGCTGTGTTACCTCTTACTTCGGAGCCGGACATCAAGAAGGGGCCCTACCCTTCCACGTTTCCACCAAGAGCACATCAGCGGCTCGCACCACCCCGGCATGGGCCCTCTCCCCAGGTCTAGAAGTTTCCCACACGGGGGTCCAGAAAGCCAAAAGGCTCCCGATGGGTGGAACCGGGTCCTCCAGGCCGCCCCAGGCCGGGCACCGCTTTCCAACTGTCCTTAGCAGTCCAGGGAGTCCCGAGAGATGTCCAAAGGCTGCCCACACCCCTCCCTCCTTCCCCTAGGGCGGCCACACCCGCCCCCGGGGACTCCCACCTCTCCCACACCCCAGGCCCCCTTTCCTCCCACCCAGCCCCCACACCCCCAGCATGCTACGAATTCACCTTCCCCGCTCGGCCCCCCGCTTCCTGCCCACCCCCTCCCAATCTCAGGGCCCTCACTCCCCCATTTCCCGCTTCCCACCGTACTCCGGGCACCTCACCTCTGGCCACCACGCACGCCCTCTTTTCTCTCTGCCCCTTGACATCGTACCTCCTCTCGCCTGACTCGGGGACCCCCACTGCCATCTCCCTCGGCCCGGCGCCACGGACCTCACACCAGGCCCCCACGGTTCAGGGCCCCTCACCCCCGGGGCCCCGGGCCCCTCGCCGCGTCCCTCCCGCCCCGGTCCCCCGCCCGGCCGGCCTCGTGGGCAGCCCCGGCGCGCGGCCCAGCCCCGGGGCCCCGCACTCACGGCTGTAGAGGGCGATGCCCGCCGCGTCCGGGCCGGCGCGCACCTCGAGGCGCAGCGCCTGCTGCTCCGCGTGCCGCTGGATCTCGCCGTTCGCGTCGCCG